>NC_067401.1:172863181-173173181 GCF_016432865.1 Antechinus flavipes
GGCTTTACATGCAGAAAATTAAAAGAACAAGCCAGAGGTCCCCTTCTAACTTTTATTTAAAAGTTTCCAGGTGGTATCCCCTTCTGTTTCTAAACATTCACAGAAATTGTTACACCAGTATTACACCAGTATCCCTGATTCACATCAGGTAGAGCAATCAGCTGAAAGAAAACAGGCAAAAAATAAATTATTTCCAATTTTTTCCAAAAATCTGGCTTCAGAGACAGACAAGAGCAGATCAGGACAGTAGCTGTGTACAGAATATTTTCCCCAGGAATTGGCCAGGGTTCTGTCAACACAGAATGGGATATTGGGGAGGAAAGTATCTCTCACTTTCCATATGAAAATAGAAATGGCTTCTAAGGCACAGGGAGCAAGATTCCAAAAAGCTGAGAATTGGGGAATATTAAAGCAGTGAAAGGGAAAGGTCAATAGGATCCTGAAAAATCAGCTATCTTTATCCCAGAGGATCCCATGTGCTACTCCCCAGGAAAATCCCAGCCTTTGTAAGTCATAGAATAAAATTTTAGAACTACAAGGCATCTAAGGAATCATTATCTAGACCATGTTCGAAAGACAAGAAAAGAGGTCCACAGAGAAACTAGGTTTTTATTTAGGATTGGTGACTTTAAAAAATTAATTTCAAGCATTGAGAGCCTATTCAGTATTATTTAGTGAATTCAAGCTTATTCCTAAAGACCGACACAGTGATAGTCAAGGAATTAGATTCAGATGGAATAAGGAATTCAGGAATGTAAGCTAAAAGAGAACAAAGAGAAGACGTGAAAGATTTATAACTCCCTATACTAACCTAGGGATAGTTTTGTGAGCTACCCCTTTCTTAGGCATAATTCAACCACACTTATTATTATAAGTAAATTATAGATTTACTTTATACCTTTGTTCAGGATTGCCCCATTCAAGCTTCTATCCAGAAGGAAATGCTCTACATCATATTTCATAAATTGGGGCACAACAGCTAATTGTTCTGGGAAACAGTAGGAGAACAGATACCTAACAGTTCTTTTGGTAGAGTGCAGATCTAGATGAATATTGATCTGTGGAGGGCGAGGAAGAGAAAAGAGTAAAAGGTTAAAAAAAAAAAAAAAGTAAAAGGGTTAAGTTTTTTGGAGCAAGGAACAAATTACCTTAGGTCAAGGGTCCTCAAACTTTTTAAATAGGGGGCCAGTTCACTGTCCCTCAGACTGCTGAAGGGCCGGACTATAGTAAAAACAAAAACTTTTTTTTGTGGGCCTTTAAATAAAGAAACTTCATAGTCCTGGGTGAGGGGAATCTGGCCCACGGGCCATAGTTTGAGGACCCCTGCCTTAGGTAATTCATTCAGTCAGCAAGTACTTTTAAGTACATGCTTTGTGCAAAATACTAGACTAGGTGCTTCGATAGTGATAAAGTTTAGATGACAGTGTCCCTTTCAGAACAGAGCTTTCAGATGAGGATCGATATGGAACATAAACCCATATTGCTATATTTTTAGGGGTTGTAAAAGAAAACATTATGTAAGAGCCAAGGAGGGAGGAAGTCATTAATGGTTTCCTTTCTGTTGTAAAAGCAAAGATTTCACAGAAAAAACATCTTGGGTTTTGAATTTAACAATGTACCTTCTAGGTACCCTAGTCAGTGCTGATCAGGACATTGATGGGTCTAGGACGAGTATTCAGTTCAGGGGGGGCCTAAGAATGGAGGACAACTTCTTCCAGGGCCTAAACCAAAAGCCCAGATTAGCAAGACCATGGGCTGGGATTTTTCTTTAGGAATGAGTACAAACATCACCCTGAAGGATAAAATGCTGCTACAAAACTAACATTTCCTACCCCAAAACACCTTTCTCCAACAACAATCCACATTGGTTGTCATAATTAAAAAGTAGAAAAATAAAATAAAACAAAACAAGCAGACTGTAGAAGACTTTCTCTCCAGCTTGCTCTTGTTCTCACACCTCCCTGTCTGTTACCAGTCTTGCTAGTAAAAATCAAAATTTTATCACTACAGTGTTTTCTTTACTATTAAAAAAAATGATGCTAAACTCACCAATGTAGATCCTCTAGGGTGCTAGGGAGATATTCTACAGAAAGAAAAACCAATAAAATTCGGCATGAATGACAAAAATCACTGCATGTATGACAGGACAACAGCATTAATGGCAAAAGTGAATTAAATTATTACTCCTACAGAGATAGGGAGAAAGAAATACAGGCTCTCTCTCTCTCTTACACACACACACACACACACACACACACACACACACACACACACACACCCCTGGTGGCCCAAACGCCAGGAAGTTTTAACACACTACACCACAAAACCCAGCACCTAAAGCTTAATCATTTCCTGTTTGTTCTTCTTCAAGTATATCATTCCATCTCAACCTTGGAGGAGAGAAGATGGGAGGAAAAAGGGGAGGAGTATTGAGAAATGAAAATGAGATAGGGTAAATTAACCAGGGAGGAATGGTAAATGAGTTTTCTTTAGAATAGAAGTGGGTGCAAGCAGAAAGGAAATGGGGGGGGTGGGAGAATGGGGAAAAAGAGAATACACCCTAAAGTTCTGTTTAATAGAAGGAATGTTTAACTTTGGAGAAAGAAATGAGAAAATCTTTTAAATTTGTTTCCATATATTCTACCAGGAAGCCATTTCTTCTTTCAGAAATGTGGGTGATATTTAGGGCAACTGCTATCACAACCATCAGAGATGGATTACATGACATTATTACCATTCATTCAGCCCTTTGCTCTGCCAAAGTGGCCTTTTTGCTCTTCTTTACTCATGTTTTCTATCTCCTGTCTCCCTGTACAGGATGTCTCCTATGTCTAAGAAGAATTCCCTTCTCATTGCTGCATCTTAGAATTCTTAATGAACTTTAAAGCACAGTCAAATATGATTTCCTACATAAAGTCTTTCTTGGTCATCACAACTACTAAAGCTTTTTTTTTCTCCTCTCTCAAACAACCTTATATTTTATTTATTCTGTTACACACATATATATGCATATAGATGTATACCTTAACACACACACATATATACCCGTGTTTCTCCGATAATAAGACCTATCCCAAAAATAAGCCCTCCCCTTACTGTGTAAGATTCCTCTAAAATAAGCCCTCCTCCAAAAATAAGCCCTATTGAGATTGCTGCTGTAGTGAAGGTGATCCCCTGCGCTACACGCTACATTATGGTACCCTCTGTATACACCGTCCTCCCCTCCCCCTCACCCCGGGTGAAACGCACGCCGCGCTCCGAGCTGCATCCAATCAGAGCTGCAGCAATGAGTGCGTCATCCTGTTCTCCCCCAGTGATTTGCTTGCTGGCGCCATTGAGAGCAGTGCTGCGGAGGAGAGCTGAGGCAGGACAACATAAAAACCCAGTATGTAAGCGGGAGTGAGGGGGCATGATGGAGGATAAAAGGGGCATGATGGAGGATAAAAGAAGAACTCAGGGGGCATCATGGAGGATAAAAGAAGAACTCAGGGGGCATGGTGGAGGATAAAAGAAGAACTCAGCCAGCACTCACCGCGCTAAAGAAATGAAGGACAGAGAGAAGAATAGATCAAGTAATGATTCCTGCAGGAATGACTGCCTATCTCCACACCCTTGATATTGCAATAAACAAGGACCATTTGCACATGGAAGTCAATGACTACATTGAAAATAGAATGGAAAGAGAATCAGCGTGGAAACTTTGTGAAGCCCTGTCTGCAAGAAGTCGTGACTTGGGTGAAGAAGTCATGGGATAAAATTACTGACAGCTGTGTCACCAAGGCACGATGAGCAGGTTACCTGGACAAGACATGTTCATTTAAAGAGAGCTCTATTGCTGGACATGACAGATTGGGTCCACTTCTTCTGAAGGAAATAGAGGCGCAAGACATCCAGGACAGAATTCAGAGTATGGACACTTATGAAGATGTTGTTGAAGAAGATGACATGATCATTATTGAATAAAGGTACTTTTTTTGGTTCACATTTACCTGTTTATTAAAATTGCTGTCAATGTTCATTAAAATAAGCCCTCCCCTGAAAATAAGCCCTCTGGTGTTTTTCTGTCCAAAAAAAATATTAAGACAGTGTCTTATTATCGGGGAAACACAGTATATATACTTATATATGTACATGTTTCATTTAATAGAATGTAAGCTCCATGAGGATAAGCACTGTTTCATTTTTGTACTTGTATTTCCAATATACAGTACAGTGCCTAGCACCTAGAATTCTTAGTCAAAGTTTTTATTCAACATTTCTCTGAACAATTATTTGGGAAACTGTGCCCAGTGATGTGCAAACTATGAAGAAAACACATATTTTCCCTGACCAAGGGATAGAGAAGGTAACCAAAGATAAAATGAACAATTTCAATTACAAAAAAAAAAAAATTAAGGCTTAACAGTTAAAATTAGAAGGGATGCTAACTAGGAAAGAAAATCCTTGAATCAAGTTTCTCTTGATAGGAAAGAAGGAAAGAAAGGAGGAAGGAAGGAAGGAAGGAAGGAAGGAAGGAAGGAAGGAAGGAGGAAGGAAGGAAGGAAGGAAGGAAGAAGGAAGGAAGGAAGGAAGGAAGGAAGGAAGGAAGGAAGGAAGGAAGAAAGGAAGGAAGGAAGAAGGAGGAAGGAAGGAAGGAGGAAAAGAGGGGAGGAGAGAGGGAAAGAGGGGAGGAGAGAGGGGAGGAGGGAGGGAGAGAAATAAAGAGAGAGGGAGAAGGGGGAGAAGGAGGGGAAAAAAAAGGGAAGGAAAGGAAGAAGAAAAAAAGGGAGGGAGGGAGGGGAAAACTACACATATGTACTTGGTATGACATATATAGTAACTGATATAAACTCCTGGAAGGGAAGAGGGGATTTTCAACCACTGAAAAAACTAAGGCCAAAGCAAGTATCTCACTGACACTGAAGACTGAAAAAATGAAAGTAAATTGAGCTGTACTTCTACAATGGGGTGTTGCTATTACTTCCTAGATAATACAAATACAATTTTTAAAAAGCAATGACACTACCCTAGCATTCAATTAAATATTAGGAAATTGGGCTTCATGTACTTTTTACCCTGTTCCTTTTCTAAGTGATTTCATTTCTAAATGTCTCTCCTTCAAAATAAAATTTTTGAAAAAAGCAAAAACAAATAACTCTTTAAACTGGTGTCCAAAGACAGTCTCACACTCAACCTGCATGAGTTCAGAAATAGTATTCAGCAGCATGAGTGAGTCCCTATGTTGCCTCCCAAAGCAAAAAAAGGGATAGCAACATTTTCTAGAGAAAATATACATGTCTCAGACCAGGTTACAAGTTCCTCTCCCCACCCACAAACGTAACTAGGACTTGCAAAGATCTCTAAATGTATAGTCAGCTCCTGCATCTCTTAGGACATCACTACTGGCAACAGTTTTGCACCAGCCTTCCACTCCATTCCCTACCTCCTGCCCTTGCCAGAGGAAACTTTCATTTCTAAGCATGGGAGTGGGGTGTAAGGATAATGCAGGTAGATTCTTATATAGTTGATACCACCCTAAAAGGAAGGTCATAGAGCTAGAAGGGTCTAAAATTCATATAATCCAACCCCCTCATTTTAAAAGTGAGGTTAAGGCATTTTGCCCAAGATCACACACCTCTGCTCATCTAAACCAAATCACAAACAAAAATCTCCCCACACAAGAAAAAAAAAAAAAAGCATCATCAAAAAAGATGAAATTTCTTCTTCTACAGGGATGTGTATGTTTCATAAGTACTATAATGAATGACTTAGTAGCAACTTTTAATTGCTCCTATATTAAAGGATAAGATCAATGCATTCTTTACAAGCATACATTAGATTTTTATTATATAGAGGTTTTGGTTTGTTTTTTTGTTTTTTTTGGAGAGGGGGGTGACAATTTGTTCTAGTGCTCTGAAGGTAAAGTCCTTTAGGAAAGATATTATTTCACTTCTCTATTAGTTTTCTCACATTTAACACAATGTGAAGCAGATGGTAGCTGTTTAATAAATCCTTAATATTTGATTGATTTAAGTCCATGTAACAAGATTCTGTGTTTAAAAAGGATTGTATTTTTGTGGGATATATTTTTAAATGAATATTTTTAATTTAATTTAAAATTTTAAAATAAAAATTTTAAAATGAATTTTAAAATGACATTATAATAGAATACACATGTGACCATATTTCTTTAGGTTGCATCTCTTAGATTATGTACAGTTTTTATTGAAGATATGATAAGTGTTTTTGTGGAACTGACAAGTGAGCAAAGAGTATTTAGGGCCAAAGCCTAAAATTAGGTCAGCCCGAAAAGAAATCAGGACATGACTAATAATCATATTAAAAATTACAAAGTGTTATCTACTCCCCTAATTTTTGTTGTTGAATCATTTTAGTTTGATTCTCTGTGATCCCATTTGATGTTTTCTTGGCAAAGATAATAGAGTGCTTTGCCATTTCCTTTTCCACTCATTTTATAGATGAGGAAACTATGGTGAAACAGGGATAAGTAACTTGCCCAAGATCTCGCAGCTAGTAAGGGTCTGAGACCACATTTCAATTCAGGTCTTCCTGACTCCATGGCCAGTGCTCTATCCACTGCACCACCTAGCTACCCATCTTCTCATTAGATGGTTCCCTACATGAGGGAAGAGTTAGGAAAATGCTTGTGGATTGAGAGTTATGTTGGTGTTATGGGGGTTTTCCTCCTTAAACGTATTTTCAAAACATAATAATAATGCAGCTGCTCTAGAAAAGTACAACTCTAGGAGCCTCCCTTAGTTTTCACTACAGTGCTAGGAGACCAAGCTCCAACAGTAAAGTATTATAGGAACAAAGACCAAGATTCTACTGGCATATTAGAAAGAACCCTGAGAAGTCAGGAGACCTGGGTTCCTTAGACAGAATAAAAGAATTTAAAGTAAGAAAGCTTCTTATCAACCTAGAATCTAAGCCAAATCCTAAGTGAAAAGAACTCCTACTATAACATTTCTTATATGTGGACAACTGAGATAATTAAGTCCTCCAAGGGAGGAAATCATTACTTAGAGGGAAAACATCTATTTTTTTCTGCTAAAATGTGATTTATTTCAGAATGGCAGAGTAGACTACTTGTTAAGCTTTGGATTATAGGGTTTCAAATTGTTTTTAAATAGGATATGTAATGAGCCAGAACTCTGTACTTGAAACAAGGATTCTTGCAAGGTATTAAATCAGTGGAATTGATAAGACAATGGTTATCTAGTTTAACATAATGATTAATAATAGTTCTCTAATTCAGTATGATTTAATCTTATAACAAATAATGGTTCCCTAGTGATATAATGATTGGTTTATACTCAGTATACTGCATATAAACTGAGACAAACTCAGCCAGAGACTCGGTCAGACTCAGAAGGGCTTGGAGATAGACTCGGAGAAGACAGAAGACTGGAGGCTGGAGCACAAACTCCTGGACTGAGAAAAACTTCAAGACAGAGACCATGGTGGTGGTGGTGGTGGTGGTGGTCCTCTGGCTTTCTCCACAGAAACCAAGACACATTCCAGAGGACCTCAAGAATGCTAGCCCAGGCCCCAGGGAAGGAAACTAAATTGTGAAAGAAATAAAAAAGAAGTTGAACTTTATTCCTGGCTATTCTCATGGTGATTATTCAGCTGAAATTCATTCAGCCTTCAGGCTGGTCCACAGACCTCCAGAAAATCAACCAAGAATACAAGGATACTTTTAAAAAATTATTATTATAGCTTTTTATTTACAAGATATATGCACGGGTAATCTATCAACATTGATTCTTGCAAAACCTTCTGTTCCAACTTTTCCCCTCCTTCCTTCCACCCCTTCCCCCAGATGGCAGGTAGACCAATACATGTTAAATATGTTAAAGTATATGTTAAATAAAATATATGTATACATATCCATACAGTTATTTTGCTGCACAAGAAGAATGGGACTTTGAAATAAAGTAAAATTAACCTGAGAAGGAAATAAAAAATGTGAGCAGATAAAAACAGAGGGATTGGAAATGCTATGTAGTAGTTCACACTCATTTCCCAGAGTTCTTTAGGTGGGTGTAACTGGTTCTATTCATTATTTAACAAATAGAACTGATTTGGTTCATATCATTGTTGAAGAGAGCCACGTTTATCAGAATTGATCATTATACAGTATTGTTGTTAAAGTATATAATGATCATTTCACTCAGCATCAGTTCATGTAAATCTCTCCAGGCTTTTCTGAAATCTTCCTGCTGGTCATTTCTTTCAGAACAATAATATTCCATAACATTTATATACCACTTATGAATGTTATGGAATATTATTGTTCTGTAAGAAATGACCAGCAGGATGAATACAGAGAGGCTTGGAGAGACTTACATGAACTGATGCTGAGTGAAATGAGCAGGACCAGGAGATCATTATATACCTCAACAACAATACTATATGAAGATGTATTCTGATGGAAATGGATTTCTTTGACAAAGAGACCTAACTCAGTTTCAATTGATCAATGATGGACAGAAGCAGCTACATCCAAAGAAAGAACACTGGGAAATGAATGTAAACTATTTGCATTTTTGTTTTTCTTCCCAGGTTATTTTTACCTTCTGAATCCAATTCTCCCTGTGCAACAAGAAAACTGTTCGGTTCTGCATATATATATTGTATCTAGGATATACTGCAACATATTTAACATATATAGGACTGCTTGCCATCCAGGGGAGGGGGTGGAGGGAGGGAGAGGAAAAATCAGAACACAAGTGAGTGCAAGGGATAATGTTGTTAAAAAAAAAAATTACCCTGGCAGAAGTTCTGTCAATAAAAAGTTATTATTAAAAAAAATTTATATACCACAATTTATTCAGCCATTCTCCAATTGATGGGCATCCATTCAATTTCCAGTTTCTAGGCACTAAAAAAAGGGCTGCCATAAACATTTTTGCACATACAGGTCCCTTTCCCTTCTTTAAAATCTCTTTGGGAATTAAGCCCAGTAGTAACACTGTGGATCAAAGGGTATGCACAGTTTGAAAATTTTTTGAGCATAGTTCCAAATTGCTCTCCAGAATGGCTGGATGTATTCACAATTCCACCAAAATGTAACAGTGTCCCAGTTTTCCCACATCCCCTCCAACATTCAGCATTATCTTTTCCTGTCATTCTAGCCAGTCTGATAGGTATGTAGTGGAATCTCAGAGTTGTCTTAATTTACATTTCCCTGATTAATAATGATTTGGAGCATCTTTTCATATGGCTAGAAATAGTTTCAAATTCTTTATCTGAACATTGTCTGTTCATATCCTTTGACCATTTATCAATTGGAGAATAGCTTGATTTCTTATAATATAAATTAGAGTCAATTCTCTATATATTTTGGAAATGAGTTCTTTATCAGAACCTACAAGGAATTTTTTAACAAAGCTAAATATCATACATTATTAAAATGAAGAGAAAAAAAAGAAAATGTTGCTGAAGGCTACAAGTTGGAAAACAGTAATATAAAAGTCCATTTTAACAAATGTATTTTTCATGGTTGTTTATGTAAATAGAACATTCTATTTTTAAAAGCTTTAATGGTAATAAAGTGTTTTACTGATAGCAAGCCCAAATTTGATTCTTTTCAACTTCTACTTATTGCTTTTTGTACTGCTTCCACATCCCCATTTCTGGGATATAAAGCTTATATCCCAGCTTCCTAAACTGTAGTTTTCAAGCCTATATAGGATCTTATAACCGAATATAGGGGTCACAACATTATGATTTATTATCAGTAAATGTTTGAATTCCATACCTATATGCCCGGTGTTCATGTAAAAATTTTTTGGGCAAAAAGGAATCACGAGTGGAAAAAGGTCAATAAACTTCCACTTCACTGAAACCCAAGGGAAAGATCCTGGGATGTTTGTTAGCCTTAAAAAAAAAAAAAAAAAAAAACACAACCACATGCAAACATTTCAGTACTTGGGAGACTATGGCCCTTTTATACCACTAATCATTTAGTCTGAAACTAGACCTTACCTTCCTCTGCTACATTTTGTTTAAAATTCTCTTCATCTGATCAACTATGAGAGACTCAGCTCTTTTCAATAATGTGGTGATTCAAGGCAATTCCAATAGACTTAGGACGTAGAGAGCCATCGAATCCAAAAAGAGAACAATGGGTCCTGAATGCGAATCAAAGCATAGTATTTTCCCTTTTTTTGGTAGTAGTGAGATCAAAGCATACATAGTATTTTCGCTTTTTTTGTTGTGCTTGTTTGCTTGCTTGTTTTTTTTTCTTTTAATATGATTTTTCTTGAGCAACATGAATAATATGGAAATATATTTAGAAGAATAGTATGTTTAACCTATACCAGATTGCTTGCTATTTGGGGGAGGGAGAGGGGAAGAGAGGAGGAAAAATTTGGAACACAAAGTTTTCCAAAGGTGATTTTTGAAAACTATCTTTGTATGTATTTGGAAAAATAAAATGCTATTAAACATAAAAAATAAATAAAATCCCCGTCACCAATTTAGGTCTGCACCTATCTGAAATACTGAGAGGATAAGTGATTTACCTTGTCAGCAGGTGAAATATTCAAATTTGAATCCACATCTTCCTGACTCTATGTTACTCTTCTCTGCCATGTTTGTTATAGACAGACAGACAAACACATACACACACACACTTTCACTTTAGGCAGCTCAACTGAAAAAGAAATTTAAAACACTTTCTATTTGCTTGATATTTAATATCATCTAAAATTCACCAAGTATCTGAATCTGAGGTGAGAAATGAAACAGTGTTTTTGAGGGAATACAAAGGGGAAAAAAAAGAGAACTAAAAAGAAACATGCCTCTGGATGAGCTGTTCATCATTAGAATCTGGTAAATTTCCCTGAGGTTATCATTTTCTCATCTCAGACATCCACAACCAAGAAGCTACAACTGGAACTTGGAATGTAGGCAAGGAGGAAAAGAATGAGGTTCCCAAATACTGCTGAACAGGTTTTCTAATGCAAAAATAAAGCAAATTACAGTTTGGGTTCTGATGGACCAAAGGGCTGAGAGAAACAAAGGAAGACATCATGCCCACTGCCAAATTTTATCTACAAATATGTAAAAGCACTGAGTGGAGTCAGAACATAGACAAAGAAAGTGTATAATTCTTCTCAGTGTAATTCAGTGAAAAAGGAGTTTATATTCCACCCCCAAATTGAAAAAATGGTGGTAAAGGTAATGCCTTACATTTCCCCACCCTAACAATCTATATTAACTAAATTTGACATGCCATCTATGCATGCCAATGGAATGGTTACTTAGAAAAAGTGGACTCAGAAGTGATCTGCTGATCTTGTATTCCTCTGTGGAGAAGGGAGAGAAGATTGGATGGTAGGAGAAAAAAAGAGAGCCTAAATCTGTTGGAATCCTTACAAACTGCTAACTCATTAGAGTTGCTCTAATCTTACAAGAAGATGTTTTGGGCAGAACCTGAAACAAGGCACTAAGTAGAACTAATTAGTACAATGCTTGTGTTTGCACCTTTACTCATTGGAGTTCACAAGTATGCCAGCTTCACAAAGTAAACTTTGTGAGTTCACATCTCCCATAGTGCTCTCTGGCCCAAAGAGCTTCAAGGGAGGTGTGAACTCACAAAGTTACAAAGTTTACTTCGTGAAGCTGGCATACTTGTGAACTCCAATGAGTAAAGGTGCAAACACAAGCATTGTACTAATTAGTTCTACTTAGTGCCTTGTTTCAGGTTCTGCCCAAAACATCTTCTTGTAAGATTAGAGCAACTCTAATGAGTTAGCAGTTTGTAAGGATTCCAACATAAATCCAAGATAGTGTCATCCAACATCACTCTTTCTCCTTTTACTTATCCCCTATTGATAGCTAACTCCTGGAATTAATCTCATTCCCTCATTATGATCAACAGAAGATGAATGGGGTATATGTGGGCAGCAACAATCAAGCTGTGAATGAAATCTAGATGACTCTTTCCTATAGACAATTAAATTCTTTGAGATCTGAAGCTTTTCCATTTCCATCTTTGTGTTCCTAACACCTCATAAGTGCCTGGCAAAAAACAGGCATTTAATAAAATCTCTTGTTGCTGATGGACATCTCCTCTGTAGCTCTATAGAGAAGTCTTTTCTAGAAAATCACAGGGATGGATATCTCAGCTCTCAAGAAGAGCCATACAATCTCTCCAAAGCAAATTCTCAAGATACAGTGACAATAGATCAAGTTTTCAGGGGTGTAGATGCTGCTCTTTCCCCTCCATATGGAATACAAAGACTATGTTTACAGAGAGGCCACCGGGCAGATGAACAAGGTCTCTGTGGGGTTTTCTCATCTTGTCCTAAGTTATTAGCAATGCTCAGACCCAACACCAGGTGGGGACAGAAAGAACTTCTGACGATTTTCTCTGGCACTAGGGACTGGGAAGACCCTGCAAACCACACCTGTGTTCAATTATGTTTAGCAGAGTACAGTTTTCATGCACTCCCAAAGTATTTTCTTGATGGGGGAGGGGTAGAAGTTTATACTTAGCATGTAGAGGGTGGCCATCTCAAGAGACTGACTTATTATTTACACATCTTCTTCACTGTGGTCTGTGATCACTATTTCTAAGTCTTCTTTGCAGCACTGCATATTTTGCCAAATTTTTACATGCTCCTTTCAGGATCTTCCCTTGTAAAAAAAAAAAAAAAAAAAAAAAAAAAGGAAGTTTCCAAACTTTTTTTCACCCAACTCCCATTTAAAAGGACAAGTCTCCAGAATAGAATGATTCTTAGCAACTGAGAAGGACAAGTCAGCACAGACTAAGAAATGGCATCATGTTGCTCCAGGTTAGTGCTAGATAATCATTTCTCCAGTACTACACTTTAGTCTGGTGTGTCAAGGTCAGTGATACTGTATATGGAAAAGGCAATTCTGAGGTCTGAGGGAAACAGCTCTATAGCACCAGATTAGAAATCAAAGGACCTGACTTCTAACTCCCATCTCATTATGAATAGTTTGTGTGAGCATGACACTAGCTGTGTGACCCTGGATAAATCACTTAACCCTATTTGCCCCCATTTCCTGATTTGTAAAATGAATTAGATAAGGAAATAACAAACCATTCCACTATCTTTGCCAAGAAAACTCCAAATGAGATCTGAAATGACTGGACTTCAATTCTCTCATGTATAAAATGAAGAAGTTGGACTAGATACATCTTCAAGGACCTTTCTAGTACTGACATTTTATAAATGTCTGCTTTAGCAAGAAGTTAACCACCACTTTTCTAGCTCCAAATTTACAAAATTTCCTACCACATAAAAAAGAAATTCTTCTCCATCTTCATCCCAACCATTCCATTCTCACTCCTCAAGGTCCTAACATCCCTGTCAGGTTCTTCTATCTGGATAATCTGGTATGATTTAGTTCAAAGAATACTTTATTTCTGGTCTCAAATTCTCATTATTTAGTATCAAGTAATCTGGGACAAGTCATTTAACCAATCTAGATTATCTACTAATAACATAAAAAAGACTAGACTAGATTATAACTAAAATTTCTTCTACCTCTAAATCCTATGATTTCTCTCTCACTATAAAAGGACTTTACATTCCTTTCATTTTCTAAGCCTATCCCTAAAGGGCTATTGAGCTCAAGCTGTACTCTGGTTTTCTCTCCCTTTCCCTTCATAAGGATTTTGCCCCAAACTTAGAATCAGCTGAGTCACAAATTGGAGAGAAACACTAGGTGAAAGGTGGGAGACTGGATTCTTTCACACTTAGATATTATGAGGCTCAGGTGTCTATAGAGGACTTTACAATCTCTCTGTTGTTAATGTGGGAAGGATGGGGGAAGAGAATTTGGTAGAGACTGAATGTGAATTAGGGTAACAGGAAGATTCTCCATACCCAGATACATATATGCATCCCCACCACCACCATCCTTCTCAGCTGTCTGTAGAACCTATGGTGATACAAAGAGCTCTGAACAGAAAGGTGGACCCAGAGGAATGTAGGCCCATAACAGCTGCATTTATCTTAAATAGAGTTGGGCACAGTTGTAGTAAAGAAGGAAGAAAAGAGGACAGAAATAAGTAGGAATAACCTTTTTAACTCTGCCTTGAGTTCTGGCATTCCTGTTAATTCCTGGCCCTAAGTCTCCCATAATAAGGGATCTCTGAGAGGCACAGGTCACAAATCCAGATATTTGTGTACCCAGAACTTGGGCTTCAATGTGGAATTGAATCTCAACCCAGCTGTCTAAAGAGAAGCTGTCTCTCTATCCAAGGGGCCTCCCGGACCCTGAAACAGTTGCCAAAAGCTAAAGTCTGCACAATGGACCAGCTGTCCCAACCATGAGCCTCTGACACAGACAACTGGGCTCCTCATTAGCCAAATAAAAGAAACATTCAGGACTATAGATACACATTTAGATTCCACATCCAGAGTCCTTGAAGGAACAGGCAACTCCACTTCTCTAGTTGACAGTTAGATGATGTCCCAATCATTCAAAAGTGGTTCTGATCAGCAATGGGGAAGGGAGGAAACCTCAGAGTTGACATCACCCGTTTCTTTCTTGAAACTAACATAGTTTTGTCTTAATGGAGTTTTTTTCAATTGTTATTTTATTGAGATTTATTAATTAGAACATCCTTGTTTCCCCCTCTTCAAATTCCTCTCCGCCATGCCCCAACACACACACACACACACACACACACACACACACTCTTACACTCACCCAAAACACATATATTCTACCTAAGCAAAGAGGAAAAAACTCTTTGGAGGATTATGGCTGTAGCTAGGTTGTCGCTAGTCCTAGATAGGAGTAAATCAGCATGAACCTTCAACCCCACAAGAAGTGATAGACACTGATTTTATCTTGCCAGATGTAGAAGAGGGAGAGCAAATTTGAGGAGGAATCTGCCCAAGGAAAAGAGACTAGAAACCCAGCTGAGAGGCAGTTCTCTCTTCTAGGGTTTCTTCTAAACAGAAATCAAACTCGGTTCCCAACATCCCCAAAGAAAGCTGTAAACAACTATTCAGAATCTAGCAATCTGTTCAGAAGGGGAAGGAGCTTAAAAAAGCATGGAAAGAAAACAAGAAAAATTTTTGTGAATATAAAAGAAAGGGTGAAAGACCAAAAGGTCAAGGGAAAAAGAGTAAGTAAAAACCAAGCTCACAAGCAGATAAACTAATAGAGAGCTCATAAAGAGAAAGAGAAGAATGGGTGAAAAGTCAAAGGTCAAAACACTGTGAGCAATTATTGTACCACAAAGGAAAATGGAACAAAATTCCCTAATTAAAAAGAAAATTCTGCAGACTCTCTAGGGATCATGGAACAACAGCAATAAACTACAAAATGGTTCAAAAGAGAAATAAAAATGTTAAAAGAAAACACAAAGAATGATAGTAAGTCAGAAATAAAAGCTCTCAATGCAAAATTGAGGGAATAGCAGAGTACAGAATTTAGAAAACATTTAGAAAACAGAAAATTTAGTTTCACTCCAAAGAAGGTGAATCAGGACCTCTGAAAGAGAAAATGACAAATTTAGAGCATACAAATACATAAGTGGAAGAAAAATGGTCAGAAGCAAACAAGGGCAGCAAAATTAAGAGTATATTACTTCTATAAAAGCCAAAGTGACTGAACAGAATGTAAATTGATAATCTAATTGCAACAGGTCTCTTAGAAATACAAGAAAGAAGCAATCAAAATATTGAGAGAAGAGAAGCTGAAGGAAAGAAGAAAACCAGAGATGAGTGGAATATTTGACTTGAAAGTTCCACAAACAACAGAACCAGAAGAAAGGTAAATAAGCATAATTACCAAGAAAAACAAATTAGTTAAACTAATTCTCCAGTATTTATTGGTTATTATTAATTGTTTTTCATTCTAAAAACAACTAACTGAAGGATAAAAGAAAAGGGGGACAAAAAGGCCCTAATATGAAAATTAATTCTTAGTTGGAAAATGCAGCATAATGCAGTGATTATTAAGGTGATGGTTATAGATTTAAAAGGAATTTAAAGATTAAAAAAAGGAGGAAGAATTGAATTAACCCCATAGATTAAATTCAGCATCTCTTATTAAAAAGTTGTGAGAAGCCACAGAAATCAGAGTACTGGAAGTAAAGGGAAGTTTCTTCCCTACCAAGTTCACATGTGAATACTATATCGAGAAGTTTCTTTAACTTCTCAGCAAGAGTGAAAACTGTAGAAGAGGATAAAAGCTATGTAGGAGCTGGAATAGAAGGGAAAATAAAATAAGGGTTAGTGAGGAAAGAATTATAGAAGAAAGGGAAAAGGTCCACTAAAAAACATTTCTATAAGAAGTTCTATGTCTATGGAATGAAACAGAGACCTTTTTTTAATTTGGGGGTTTATTTGCAAATTAGGTAATCATTTCATTGAGAAAAGGTTGTATCACTCAGGACTTCATCCCATTCCAGAAATAGGGATATAAATTCTCAAAAACAAACAGGACTCAAGAGTTGTTCGGGAACCTGGTCTTAACAGTTGAAAGTGAAAAAAGTAGATACATGGGCTTCAAGGAATGACAGAGGGTGATTTTCACTACATATGACAATGTTTCCATTCAACAGTAATTCCTTAAATTAATACTTCTATGTGTGAGGGAATGTAATAATATCCATAAATGTCATAGAAATGTGATAGAGTAGAGTTGGTTCTTTGGAAGTTCTCCTTCATGATAGACACAGAGAGAATAAAGAAGGAACAACTAAAGAAAAGTGCAATCCAGGAATTATAAGAAAATTCAGAATAGACAAGAGATTAAAAATAATCAATCAGGAAAAGCAAAGTGTTTTGAAAAGAGTCATAAGAGAAAAATCTAATTTTAAATAAGAGGTTTGAGTGAGATGGTTGGAAAGATATTTTTTCCCCCAAATACACAAATGGGCCAGAAAAGAGACCAAAGGGAAGAATAAGTAAATAAATAAATGAATGAATAAGTGAATTTTGTTATAGTTGTTCAATTGTATCTGATTCTTCATGAACCCATTTGGTGTTTTGTTTTGTTTTGTTTTGTTTGGCAAAGACACTAGTTTGCTAGTTCCTTTTTCAGTTTATTTTACAGATAAGGAACTGAGGCAAAGAGTTAAGTGACTTGCCCACAATCACACAGATAGTATATGTCCGAGGCCTGATTCAAAATCAGGAAGATGAATCTTTCTGACTCTAAGTCTGGTACTCCATCTGTTGTACCACCTAGATGTCAATAAATGAAAAGAAGAATAAATGAAAGGATAGATGGATAGATAAATAAACATGTAAATTAATGAATAAACAGAAAAAACAAACTGACAAATAGGAAGTAAATTCAAGAAACAAGGATAAAATTGGAGTTAGAAATTGGAGTGAGAGTTTATCCAAAGTAGTGTACACAAAACTAATCTGTGGAACAAAGAACTGGTTTAAAAGATTAAAAGAATAAAAATCAGCACAAGATAAATAAATGAAAAATACAGACCTAATAGTAATAACTATAAATGTGAATAGTTAAACAACCCAATAAAATGAAGGAGTAGATTGGATGCTTTTTAATGGGTTACAAAAAACATGCAGAATTTTCTTTAATGAACCAGAGAGTAAATAATCTGCCAATTGAAAAGAAGCAAACCAAAAAAACCAAAGGCATATCAGAAGTCCAGAACATGGTACTTATTTTTTAAACACTCTGCTTTCTTTGGAGACCAGGTCTTTTTCTAAAAACATAACCTAAGCAGGATCATGAGATACTCCTAAGAACCATGAGTACCACCAGTTCACTTTCAGGTCTCCAATCATCCTCAACACTTTATACATACTTCCCAAATAAAGGGATACTTTAAAATGCTTCTAATTTGGGGAAATCTAAGAAATCCTTACATGTATTCAACCACTTCTTTCCTCTTGCCCTCACCACCCTCTCACACTCATCTTTTTACATGATAACTAATACCACCTTTGACATAACTTTGAACCCAAACATTACAGTATCTATGGGTGAATGAATTCTATAATACGAAATGTCAGAACTGGAAAAATCAGGATCATGTTTCTAAATTAGAACATAAATATAATAACTTGTATCTCTAGGGCACTTTTAGGTTTTCAAAAGTTTTTGGTCACAACTCTGTGATGATGGTATTAAAAGTATTTTACAGATAAGGAAAATAAAGCAGAGAATTAAGTGATGAACTAAAGCAGAAGAACCAAGGTCCAAACTCAGATATTCTGACTAAGGACAGTGTTTTTACATTGTATCATTTCAATTATATGAGTAGCATAAACTCTGAAGAAAAAGAAAAAAGACTCATATGTATAAAAATATTTATAGTAGCAAAGAATTGGAAATTGAGGGTATCTCCATCAATTGGGGAATGACTGAACAAGTTATCATATATGAAATGATGAAATGCTATTTGTGACAAAGCAGATGATTCCTGAAAAACCTGGGAAGACGAATATGAGCTGATGCAAAATTAAGAGAATGAACTAGGAGAAAGAACACTGTATATAGAAATGGTATGTGGTTACTCTGTTCAATATAATGTTCCATGACAATCCCAAAGGACTCATGATGAAAAATGCTATATACTTCCAGCAAGTGAACTGATGAACACTGAGTGCAGAATGAAATATATTTTCTTTCACTTCATTTTCTTGCTTTTTTTCCCCTTCCATAGCATGGCTAATATGGAAATAAGCTTTGAATGACTTCATATGTATAATGGGTATCATATTTCTTGTTATCTCAATGGGGAGAAGGGAGCTGGAGGAAGAGAGAGAATTCAGAACTGAAAATAAAAATTAAGTAAATAAAAGTAAAATATCCCCCTCCAAAAAAAAAAAAAATGAATAAATGGAAGGTTCAGATTAAAAACAAACAAAATCCCTACAGCCAAGAAAGCAAATTAAAGGGAGAAGAAAATAGCTGGATTTCATATTTATTGCTTGCAGTGTCTACCCAGAGATGACAAAGCAAAAGGCTTCTAAAAGGCACTTCCTTATAAGGAAGTAATGGCAAATTTTGATTGCAAAGAAGCCTGAGATTAGAAGACAAGTTTCCATAGTGAAAGAGCAGAAAAGCAGAAACACAAATTTTCTGCAAAAGCATTTCCTTATCACACATCACAGCTCACCAATGGGACACTGGGAGCTGGGAAGAACAAGGAACAGCTAGACAATAATACAATCATAGCATTAGAATTGAAAGAGACTTTAGAAATCATGTAGTCCCACCCCCTTAATTTTGACAAATTTGGAAAGTAGGGGCAGGAAAAGTAACTTGCCCAAATTCACTAAGGTAGCAAGTGAGATTTAAACCCCTTTCAGACTTTAGGAACAATAACTAAATCGGATAAACTGGGAAGGAATAGGTTTCTTTTGAGAGAAAGAAGAAAAAGACAGCTGATGACTGAAAGAAAGAAGGGAGTCAGTAGCATAAATGAAAAATAAGATAGGACCAGTATAAAGCCAAGATCTGGTTTCACCCTGGCCTCAGGCCACAAAAAAATTATTAGGAGCTGGCTCCATGGGGGAGGGGAAGAATCTCCAGGGCATTCTGTTGAAAAAGGGAAACTCACTATTACCTAACCTCTCTTTTTTGCTCCATTCTACTCCCATGGTATATGCAAGTCCCCATTTTTTAACTATGCTAACCCTCCCAGATCTTGCTTTCCTTTCCATTTCAGGCTGAAAATCTTGTTCTACGTTTTGCTAATGTAGGTAGCATAACCATCCAAATCAGTCTGAAGAATGTTAAACAATGCTGCCCATACTAAGAAATGTCCGTCTTAAAGACAAGTTTCTCAGTTTAAGATAGATTTTCCAAAATGAGAAAAAGGCTGGAAAGGCATTTAGATGAGTCATTCTATTTTCTGCATCTTTGCAAAAATCCTCTAAACAACCCCTGCTACTTTTTAATGCCCAGCTACATAAGACTAACTAATCTACATTACCATAGCTGTAAAGGAAAAAGATAAAGATAATCTTTATCCAATGTAACCATGTGGCAAACAAAGAAAGGAAGTCATCAAGAAATCCTTGGATTTGTCTGAATCCCAGCTCTGCCCTACACCTCAATTTTCCAGTTTTTTTACACATTATACAGCTCCCCTTTCTTCCTATTCTACAGTGATGCTCCTTGATCAGATCTCCCATGATGCTCCTTGAAAAAGACGCTTCACCTTTTGATTCTAGACATTTTCACTGGCTGTTCCCAAGCCTGGAATGCTTCCCCCTCCTCTTCTCTATTTCTGGCCTTCCTTCAAACACCAACTAAAATCCCATTTTCTATAGAAAGCTTTTTCTAATCCCCTTTAGTTTTAAGGCTTTTCCTCTGTCGATTATTTCCAGTTTATTCTGTAAATTGCTTATTTGTACACAGTTATTGGCATATTGTCTCTCCCACTGACTGAACTACTTGAGGGTAAGAGTTATCTTTTGCCTTTCTATATATCCCCATAGCTTAGTACACATTATCTAGCACATACTAGATGCTTAATAGCTATTGATTGATTATAATAGATATTCTATTTCCTCCCCTGCCCAGTGACTATGAATTCTGTTTCTTTAATGTCAATCAAGAAACACATGAGGGGCAGCTATTTGGTGCAGTGGATAGAGCACCAATCTTGAAGTCAGGAGGACCTGAGTTCAAATCTAGCCTCAGACATTTAATACTTCTTAACTGTGTGACCCTGGGCAAGTCATTTAACCCGAATTGCCTCAGCAAAAAAAAAAAAAAAAGAAAGAAAGAAAGAAAAAAAGAAAAGTAATAAACACATATGAAGTTCCTCCTCTGTGCCAGGCATTGTGCTTAATTGTTTCCAGCTAATAGGTAAAAGCAAAGTATTCCATAGTCAAGATATTTTATTTTTTTACCTTTTCCTCCCTCCTCCTCCTCCACAAGTCCCAAAGTAATTAGGAAAAAACCTCCATGGTAGCTGACACTTCTTAGTAGTAGTACACTACTCTATCTAGAGTTCTCTCCTCAATCATTACAAATACATCAGTATTAGAACTCTAAAATTAAGAATGGTGTTTTTTATTTTAGAGTGGGGAATAGATAGTGAAACTTTTTTCTTTCTACCCTCAACTTAGTTGATATAATCACAAAGAGGCACAAATGTAACACCTAGCATCCCTTTAAAAAGTATGAATTCTCTCCCTCCCTTGCGCCTTCCCCCCTCTCTCTGTCTCTGTCCCCATCTCTCCCCTTCTCTCCTTCAACATTACTGAATAAGTAATGATAGTCATACTTTCCACACTTGCATAGTCTTTCACCCTACCTCCCAATCTTAGAAAGTCAGTACAATTAGTTTGAGTCTGTTAAAGACAGAGGCATCAGTCAAAGAAAAACCTAGCACTTTATTTCATGTAATGGAAAAGGGGATTTTTCTATTGTCCTACTACTTATTAGACATGTCATGGCCTTCAATTTCCACTTCTACTAGTGGATGGGGCCCCAGAAGGCAAATATTACCTTAGCTTCTAAGATATCCTGTAGATCTGGGGTCCTAACACCACATAACTCATTAGCCCCTCCAGTATGCTTCCCTTTAATAATCAGCTAATAGATAAAATTAGCTTATACAAAGGCATTTTAAAAGTAACTATAAAATATTCTCCCACCCCCATAAACATTTCTCTCTCCATGACTAAGTCAGAAAAGAGGAAGTGACTGGATGAATAATGATTGACCAAAACTTCAAATGTCATTTCAATCATACAGTTCAGTCAGTTTGATTCAGTTCAAGGAGAAAGCTAGCAATGAGAAAGGATTCAGCTCTCTACCTCTTAGAGTGGGGAGGAAGGGATTATCTGGCCTGTCTCCTGGTCCACTGACCATGGAGTCAAACAGTAGAGCTACTCACCCAGAGGGAAGACACCCTATTCAACTGTAAAGGAGTGACTAGATATTAACACATTAACACTGTATCATCTCTTATTATACCCTATGGTTACATTTACCCAGGTGGGTAATATAACAAATCTTTCTCTTCACTACACACACAAATAAGGCTTTATAATTTACAAAGGACTTTCCATATAATACGTCCTCCTTAAGTTAGGTAGAATTTTCTATTTTACACTTCTGGAAACTTAAGTAGGTTAAGTGACTTAACCATAGTTAAATAGCTATTAAGTGATAGATCCAAGACTAAAATCCTTTATAACTATAAGTGCAGAGCTTGCTTTTAACACATCATTGCTGGTTGCCTAACTGCACACAGATATACCTTTTATATACATTTTACTTTCCTATATCTGATACTTACCTCTCCCCCTTTAAGTTAGTCAAGAAGTTAAGACAATGGATTGTTAGTACACTATTTTTTGTATCTGTAGATACAAAGGGCTATCTTTACCCCAAGCAGCAAGGAACATTTGATTAGAAGTCAGAATGCTTGGATTCTGGTCTTGGCTCCACTACTGACTAGCTATGGATTACAAAGTGCAGACTGAACCTCAGTTTCTTCTAAGGAAAGAGAAGATTGGACTAGATAATCTATAGGGTCCCTTCTAATTCCAAGAATCATTGACTTAGAATTGGAAAAAATACAAAGATCATTTAGTTCAGGGGTTCTTAACCTAATATTTTAATAATTATTTCAATATAACTAGTTATCTTTATAATCCAATGTATTTTATTTTTATGCATTTAAAAATTTGACAAGTACAAAGTCTTCATTAGGGTGCTAAACAGGTCTATGACACAAAACCATTAAGAATCTAATTTGAACTCTTTGTTTTATAAATGATATTGGGATCCAAAAGTATAAAATTACATGCTTGACCTCATACAGGTGGCAGAACCAGGTACTTGATTTTGAAATTCAGCAATCTTTCATTTGACCATATTGTTCTGACACTTTGTAATTATAGTATATATCTCTTTGCACAGCATAGAGGACATCGTACTCATAGTAACTAATAAATGTTTGTTAATGATGGATTTCAGTAATTGGAAGGCAGTTTGTTTTTCACTTAGACTGTGTCACTAGTACTTAACACAGTGAAGTGCCTAATAAATGCTTTTGGATTGAATTAGATGATGATATATTTACTTCCATCATCCCTCCTCCTCAAGAGTAATGGACACTTTATAAATCTTTCCAGTAACCAAGTTCTAAGAAACTGTTAACACATTTCTAAGGCTTTTAGTCCCCAAGCCAGTCCCAACATTGCACACATGTTCAAAGTTGTTAATACACTGGCCTTACTTTCAACAGGGGTTTGGTCAAAAGCTTATGCAGTGATGCAGCTACTTTTAACTAAGCCTCAGTCTTTCCCAAGAGAAAGAGTTTTTGCCACCTGTATGACAGGTCTTTTGTCACTAGAAAATCAAGTCTAATAGATGTTGTCAAGGACTATATCCTGTTCTGAAAAAGAGCTCGGTAAAACCTTGCTATTCAAGATCCAGCCACATAAAATCAAAAGGCTAAGCTAATAGAATATCATTAGTGGAAGAAAGCTGCCTCTTCTAACCAGAAATACCCTGACTTCAGTCTTCCACTAGCAACATCCTATCACCTCCTTTGATAACAGGATTAAGAGGAACCCAGTACTCATGTAGGGACAAAGTTGAAAATGGGGTAGATACAGGCTGGATTTC
The DNA here is from genome assembly GCF_016432865.1 of Antechinus flavipes. NCBI lineage: Eukaryota > Metazoa > Chordata > Mammalia > Dasyuromorphia > Dasyuridae > Antechinus > Antechinus flavipes. The sequence continues at coordinate 172,886,768 of NC_067401.1, forward strand.
CATAGGGCAAAGATGACTTAGTCATAAGAAAAATATCATTCAACATTTTTGCTCATCTAAAGAAACCAGCAACCTGAAAATGAGAGGAAATTCTTTATTCCCTAAAGAATCTGAAATCTAAAGCTTGAGAACATGAAAAGGGAAGTAGCCAGTGTGGAAGAGATTGAGAAATAACTGGAGAAGTTCCTAGGAGTATACATATGCTTTTTACAGATATGTGAATATATCTACTGGTTCAGAGGCCAGCTAAGGCACATAAGAAAACGCCTCTTGGGACTGCCCAGTTCACTTCCACTCTGAACAGGAGAGAAGATATCATATGCTTTTCCTATTGCCTCATTTATTTCCAATCTTCTTATCAACAGCTTCCCAAGATTTTCACATGGGACTACCAGAGCTTAGAAAGAAGCTTAAAAGTTCATTTTGTCCTTCCTTCCTGCACTGTGACAAGACTATACCTCACTCTCACAGTTCTCCAAGGCAAACGTCATAAAATCTAGTTGAAAGGACTTCAGAGGTCATATGGTCTCATCTCTTAGCCAATGTAAAATCCATTTTATGACAACGCAAGAGGTTCTTCTCTCAATTTCTCCTCAAACATTTCCAGGGATAGGAAATCCACTACTTTATGAGACAGCTTGTTTCACTATCCATTGATTCACAACACTTTTATTATCAAAGCTCCTTACTTCTTAAAAACTTGCTCTTTTGCCTTATGTCCTCATTCTCCCATTATTTCCACTTACATCCACCCATTTACACAAGCTTTCTTACTTGCTCCTGGTCTAAGCCCAGCTTCTTAAATTGTGGTTTACAGCTCTTTATGGGATCATGTAACTGAATGGGAGGGTCAAAAAATAATGAGTAAATGTTTGATTTGTATACCTATTTCATATACTTATATATCCAGGGTCACTAAAAATTTCTTGGGCAAAAAAGGGTTATGAGTAGAAAAAGGTTAAGAAGCCTTGGTCTGAGCTACCCAATAAGTATTGCACCTTAGAACTATGAAGTTATAGCAGTCTTTGGTAAAGAAAGTATATGTTTTGCCAAGCCTTCACTATAATTGAAGTTAAGACACATTGCTCTAATAAAGCAGTAAATTCGCTACTAAGATCCCTTCCTCCAGTGTTTTGCATACAAAACAATTCTGGACCACCACCCATACCAAAACTCAAGGCCCAGATTCTTTCCTACTCACCCTCGAGACTTTTTGGTGGAACCTCAGCCACTATGAGCTGGGACTTGAGTTCCAACTTTTTCTGCTGAGGAGAAGGTGGAGCATGTTCCAAATTTTCCACAGGTCGAATAGGTGGGGGTGACGCATCAGCTGTCTTGGTGATCTGGATTTCAACCCGTTTTGGGACGGACTCAGATAGAGGCACAGCAAATGCATCTGGTCGTCGCTGAGGCAGCTCAGGGATCTTCGACACTGGAACATCCATCCTCCGAAGGGAGGACTCCTGGGGTTTGACTACTGTAATCTCGGTTCTTCTGGGAGATGGTTCTGGGGTTTTGTGCCCAAAGATCTCAGCTCTTTTGAGGCTGAACCGGGATGGCCCTGTGTTGCTAGAGTTCTCTACCTGCTTAGAGGAGATATCGATAGAGATCTCCGTCCTCCGTGACACAGGCTCACTTTTGGGTCCAGAAAGCTCAATTCTCCTTAGAGAGGGCTTAGGAGACTTCTGGACCAGGGAGTCCACATGGCGGGCAGCTGACTCAGAGTTCTTCACACCAAGGTCCTGAAATTTTTGTGTGGAGCTGGCAATGGTGGTGCGGAGAAGGGGTGTCTGGATCCGCCGTGGTGGTGTAGAGTTGGGTGTCTCGACTTCCTCGACCTCAAAAGATCTCTTCAAGGCTGAAAAAGAAGAGATCAGAAAATGGGTAAGTTGATGGTTATTTGATCCTCACTACAACTAGCACCTCCTGCCAAAATGGTAGATCCTTACTGGAGCATTAGCAAAGAGCACTCGATTGACATCCTCAAATTTCCTCAGACTAGGACAAGACCTTCTTTTTTCCCTATCAAATCCCAAATTTCTGCCTTCCAAAGAGAGAAACACTCTTACCACCAAGCATAGAGTCATAGACCAAATGATGACAATAATAATCCTCTCAAGCTTACAAAGCACTTTATATACATTAGTTCATTTGTTTCTCACAACACTGTGAAATATTATAGCTTTTGTGATCCCTATTTTAATAGATAAGGATACTGAGGTTCAGAGAGGTAGTTTTCTCAGGATAACAACTGGTAAGTATCTTGGTTCTAGATTGGATCACTTCCTGTGATTACTGACAAATAAAATGCCTTATTCAACATCTGACTACAGCCTGAAGTCTCTACAGGCTTTTCTTTGGTGGTGTTTATATAGCCATTCCACACAATGATTCAGCAATCTCCCTTGGGGAACTCTCTGAGTAGTTACTCACTTCTGAGAGGGGGGATGGGGAATAAGGATAGGCCTGTGAAGGCTCAGCACTCCAAACACACGCACTTGTCAGAGTTTCTGTAACTACTCTCAGCAAAAGAGAACCAGCTGCTTCCATTTAAAAAGATCAGAAAAACCATCCACGTGGCAGCTACTCCTATGCTACTTCCCCACAAAGAAATGAACTTCAATGCCAGCTTTGTAGTTTTGCTGGGACTCTAGGACACTGATTTGGGAGTAGGGAGAGAACCATACCGTTTTTAAAGAATTTCCTCCACTCCACACCCTATCAAACTTACTCAAGTTCTATACAAAACAAAATAATGAACGACCATTGCCTATGCCTTTGTCCCCAGTTTAGTCCCTCTCTCAGACCTTCCTGATTTATTGCAAGTCAATTGAGGATGTTGTAGACAATCAATTGAACTGATATGAGATGGGGATGGTGCCTCAAGTAGGCATGGGGGGGGAAGATCAAAGGTCTATCCAGCAACATAAAAAGGCAGAGTAGGAGGCCAGCAGAGAAAATTCTTCACCCTTTTGGTCCTTTTGGTCAATTCTTAAAACTCTCAATTAACATAAAGAATACTCCTCCCATTTCCTGTTATTCTTCAATAGTAGGTAGGCTAGAACAGAAGTATAAATGGGCTTCTCCAGAAGCTGTGCTATTGTAATTGGTCACCCCCCCAAGCCACTCTTCACTCCAATCCATTTTTCACTGTTGTCAAAGAGCTCTTCCTAAAGCACAGGTTTGAACATGTTACTCCTCTACTCAATAATTTCCAAGGGCTCTCCATTACCGCCAGGATCAAATAAAAATTTTTCTATTCGGCTTTTAAAGCTCTTAATAATCTAGACTTTTCCCATCTTTCCAACTTTACTGCACATTATTGGATTCTACTTACTTTATGATCCAGTAATACTTGTTCCTCAAGTCATCTCTCAACTCCATGCATTTTCAGTGTCTGTCCCATATGCCTAGAATTTGCTCTTTCCTCACTCTGCCCTCTAGTTTCATTGACTTCTTTCTAGCCTCTTTGAACATCCTACTTTCTGCAAGAAGCCTTTCCTTCAATACTAGGGTCTTCTCTATAAGATTACCTATAATTTAACCTATACATATTTTCTATATACATTGTAGTTTTCATGTTGCCTACCCCGTTAGAGGTTAACTCCTTAAAGGAAAGAACTATTTTTGCTTTCTTTTTATCCCCAAGGCTTAGCATAGTGATGCCATATAGTAAATACTTCATAAATGCTGAATGACTTGGAAGAAGACGTTATGTAGAGAGTTTGGATAATGAGAACTTTCCAAATCAATTTGATTAGACCAGATGACCTCTGGGGTCCCTCCAAAGTCCAAAATTCTGCAATTATTCTCCTATATAAGCAGTAATTAGTTCTGAAGGGTCTTCACAGTATCATAAAATGTCAGAGACAGAAGAGACAGACACTATCTAGATAATCCCTTCATTTTGATACAGGCATTGATGAAGATAATTCATTGTGGTGAAGATGAGAAAACTGGAGAAGGGAAGAGATTTGTTAAGATAACAATGGCAAAGCTCCTATTGGAACTGAAACCTCCTAATTTCTAGATTAATATTCTTTTTTTTTAATTTATATAATTTTGTATTTTTTGGGAATATTAAGAAAAGGAAAGTATAGTGGTAATCCATTACCTTTCTTTAAAAAATTATATAACATATACAACACATTAGTTTCAAAGCTTTTCTTCTTGTCTCCCTCTGAATCTCCTTCTATTCTCTTATGTGCATTTAAAATGTTTCACTGACACTTCCTCATATCACTATTTGTCCCCCTTTCTTTCCAAATTTGTACTCTCTTTAAATTTACATGGAGGGAAAAAAAAAATCTCTAACAATATAAATGAGTTAACAAAACAAACCTGTACACTGGTCAGTCCAAAAACATGTCTGTCTCATGAGACTTTCTGTCAATTTGTCAGTCTCATAACTGCTTTTTCATATTATGATGTTTGGTTTAATTATTATAAATCAACATTTTAAGACTTTCAGTTTTATTTTTCTTTACAAATTTTGTAATTATAAATTATTGTCATGGTTCTGCACAATTTATTCTTATTTCACACAATCCTTCCAAGGCTTCTCTTCATAATTCATAATTCCATTTCTTATATCTAATGATATTCCATTGGTTTGATAGAACATAATTTCTTCTGTCATTCTCCTGGTGAGTATCCCCAATTGTTACCTAGAATTAATCACTGAATAATTTGCCCAAGCTACCTCAGTCAAACTGAGACCTGTTGAAGACCTTAGCTTAAAAAGGCCAAGGTCTCCCATTTCATCCAGGACCATCTCCAGTCATCCTGATCTATATCTTGCTACCAGACCCAGATGGCTTTGTAAGAGAAAGTGAGTCAGGTGACCTAACACAGTCCTCCTTTATTTTAATCCAAATCACTTGCATGTCAGAGCATCACCTCCCTGATGTCACTTTCCTCTTTTAGAAGGAAGGACAAACAATAACCTCTGAATATTCAGTTGTTGTTTTTTTTTTTCTTCCAGTTTCTTGCTAGACCTAAAAATATATTTTTTTTTTTTTGGTGATTGTTCATTTAGGCCCAAGTGAATCCATGGACCTTAGCAAGGACCTTTTATCTTCTATCTCTTGATGTCAGTCCAAGTTCATGTTTGTTGGTTCTGTGACACTATCTATCCCTTTCATCCTCAGCCATCCCATTTTTACTTTTGAAAGTACATTTTTACTCTTTTTACTTACATTTTTACTCTTTCCCAACATTAGGGTCTTTTCCAATTAGTCCCACAGACCATATAGGTATTGCTTAAATAATATCCCTTAATAATATGATAAAGAGATTTAAGGGACCAGCATTGGTAGAGTGTCCAAAAAATCATGGACAGAGGTTTACAATACTATACAGGAACAGCAACAAAAAACATTCCAAAGAAAAGGAAAAGCAAGAAAACAAAATGGCTGTTTGATGAGGCTTTACAAATAGTTGAAAAAACCAAATAGAAAGGGAAAGACATATACAGCTAAATGCAGAATTCCAGAGAAGAGCAAGAAGAGATAAGGCTTTCTTAAAGGAGTGATGCAAAGAAATGGAAGAAAACAAAAAATGAAAAAGAAATACTTTCAAGAAGATTATAAATAGCAACATTTCATATTAAAAAATGGACAAGATAAAAGGCCCCCAAAAAATGATACTACAAATATTTCTGTATGCGTGTGACCATTCCCTCTTTGACCTCTTTAGGATATATGGCTATTGATAATTTCATTAAGTCAAAGTTTTTTGCATTTCATTAACTCGAGATATTAGAAGATAAATTTCTTGAGAGCAGAGACTGTCCTGCTTTTCTATCTGTATCTTCAGTGCTTAGGATAGTACTTTGTAAATAGTAAGCATTTATTAGTAAACACTTTTCTCCCTCCTCCTTTCCTCCTTCCTTCCTTCTTTTCGCCCTCCTTCCTTTCTTCCTTCCTAAGTTTCAAATTATTTTCCAGAATGGATATACCAATTCAGTTCCAACAACAATGCATTATTCTTCTTATTTTCCTGAAGTCCTTGCAACTAGGGCCATTTTCTTCTTTTGCTATCTTTATCAATCTGATGGACATAAAGTAGAACTTCACAGGCATTTTGATTTTTATTTTATTAATAATAATCTGAATAATTTTATATGATACCTTAGATTAAGAAAATCTTTGAGTTTTTATTTATTAAGAGTGACTGTTATGCTTAAATATTTAAACAGTTTCTCATATATCTGGGATGGAACTTTATCATAAAAATTTCCCATGAAGTTGTTGTTTTTAAACTAATTATCTCCTTTTTAAACTTTAATTGCATTGATTTTGTTTGTGTAGAAGCTTTTAGTCCTCTAAAACTACTAAAAAAGTAGTTTTATGTCCTTTTTATTTTCTATGATCCTCTCTCTCTCTTATTTATCATGAACTCTTTCCCCTCACTCATTATTGGAGAAAGTATCTCTTCCTTTGCACCCATAATGTGTTTATGATGTGGCCTTTTATATCTAGGTCATATGTTGATTTGTGATGTATTGTAGTATTTTATAACATTTGATTTATTATATAAGGTATGGGTCTTAGTCTTATTTTTGACACAATGCTTTCCAATTATCCTGGAGTTTTGAGGGTTTTCCTCCTAATAAGTGAATCTTTACCCAAATTTGTTTGGATTTATTGAACATTATGGTACTGTGTTCATTTGCTTCCATATTGACCAATATTCTATTTTATTATGAACCTCCTTTCCCTACCCCTTAGGTAATCTAAGTCTTATTTGAAACTTAACTCATAAATCAATCCATTCTCCAATTGATAAATGGCCAAAGGATATGAACAGACAATTTTCAAACAAAGAAACTGAAATTATTTCTAGTTATATGAAAGGGTGTTCCAAATCACTATTGATCAGAGAAATGCAAATTAAGACAACTCCGAGATACCACTCCACACCTCTCAGATTGGCTAAGATGACAGGAAAAGATTATGTTGGAGGGGACGCAGGAAACCTGGGACACTGATGAATTGTTGGTGGAGTTGTGAACGAATCCAACCATTCTGGAAAACAATTTGGAATTATGCTCAAAAAATTATCAAACTGTGCATAACCTTTGATCCAGCAGTGTTACTACTGGGCTTATATCCCAAAGAGATCTTAAAGAAGGGAAAGGGACCTATATGTGCAAAAATGTTTGTGGCAGCCCTTTTTGCAATGGCTAGAAACTGGAAAACAAATGGATGCCCATCAACTGAAGAATGGTTGGGTAAATTGTGGTATATGAATGTTATGGAATATTATTGTTCTGTAAGAAATGACCAGCAGGATGAATCCAGAGAGACTTGGAGAGACGTACATGAACTGATGCTGAGTGAAATGAGCAGAACCAGGAGATCATTATATATCTCAACAACGATACTGTATGAGGATGTATTCTAATGGAAGTAAATCTCTTCGATAAAGAGATCTAATTCAGTTCCAATTGATCAATGATGGACAGAATCAGCTACACCCAGAGAAGGAACACTGGGAAATGCATGTGGACTACTTGCATTTTTGGTTTTTTTCCTAATTTACCTTCTGAATCTAATTCTTCTTATACAATAAGAGAACTGTACAGATCTGCACACATATATTATATCTAGAATATACTTTAACATGTTTAACATGTGTTAAGACTGCCTGCCATCTAGGGGAGGGAATGGAGGGAGGAAAGGGAAAAGTTGGAACAGAAGTGAGTGCAAGGGACAATGTTGTAAAAAATTACCCACGCATATGTTCTATCAATAAAAAGCTATAATTAAGAAAAAAAAACTTAACTCATAAAACACAATCCTACCTGTTGTATCACTTCTCCTGCTCAAAAAGCTTCAGTGGTTTATTAATACCCTGTTGTCTCTAGGCTAAAACACAAACTCTACCATTAAATATTTAAAGGCTTCTACAGTCTAGCTCCAGCATAATATCCCAAGTTTATTTTTCACTACCTCCTTTTACACACTCATTATTCCAAACAAACAGATCTATCCAGGATATTCCATCTCTATAGAATGCTCTTTTGCATGTGCTATCTTTCATGTCTAGAATTAGTACATTCTCCTATACCCTGGATTATTTTGTATTTACCTCCATATGTATTTTATATTGATATATCTTATATTTCTTGTGTACCCAACTGGAAAATAAGTAGATGCCCATCAACTGGGGAATGACTGAATAAATTATGGTATATAAAAGTAATGGAATATTATTCTATTAAAAATGATGAACAGCCTGATTTTAGAAAGTCCTGGAAAAATTTACATGAATTGGTGCTGAGAAAAGCAAGTAGAACTAGGAAAACATTATACACAGCAACAGGAGAATTGCACAATAATCAACTATGATAGACGTGGTTCTTCTCAGTGTTTCAATGATCCAAGGCAATCTCAATAAACTTTGGATGGAAAATGCTATCTGCATCCAGAAAGGGAATATGGAGACTGAATGTAGACCAATATATATTATTTTCACCTTTTTCCCCCCATGGTTTTCTCCTTTTGTTATGATTTTTCTCTCCCAACATGATTCACATGGAAATATGCAGAAAGTGAATGTACATGTACAACCAAAAAAAAAAAAAAAAAAAAAAGTTTCACATTTAACTGGTGGAATTTTAAAATTAAATGTTTATCATGTTAAAATTGGCTCTACATGTAATTGGAAAAAATAAATCATTTACATTAAAAGAGAGGTTTCTGAGTAATCATGACAGGGAGGTAGTGGCAGAGTTTAGAAGTGGTGCTAGAAAGCCAAGATTATGCCTACTCCCCATGCAGTAACTGTATGTTGAAGGCATAAGAGAAAATGCAACCAGTGCTGGAGAAGGTGGCCAGGGACACAGTGTCATTCTGGGTCTAAAGTGAAGTTACTGATTATAAAAGGGGAAGTCCAGAGGATTCAATGAATGGAGGCAAGCAAGCTTTAATAAATACCAGTTATCAGAATCATCACATGGATTGTAACAGAACAACAAGGAGCTTAAAGTTACAAAAAATTTTTTTTCTTTTTTAAAATAGTATTTTATTTTCCAAAATACATGTAGAGATAGTTTTCAACAATTGCTTTTGTAAAACTTAGTGTTCTAAATTTTTCTTCCTTCTTTATCTCCCCCTTCCCCAAGACAGCAAGCAATCTGATACACGTTAAACATGTACAATCCAAAAGATACTTCAAAGATCATCAGGCCAACACTCCCATCTAACAGAGAAAACTTAGCCCCAGAGAAGGGAAGCAACCTGCCTCAAGAGAGTTATTAATTATTTCTCTGGCTAGATCATGGTATTGAAGATCCACAACAACACTCTGACCATCTCAATGATACATGTCATCAGTCAAAAGAGAAATAAGGCAAGAAATCTTGTAATATAGCAAAAATTATGGAAATTTAAGGCAGAACCCTAAATTAAAATCCTAACTGATATCTTTCTAGCCTTGTTATAAACAACTGTCCTTCCCCTACTCTGTAGTCCAGACAAACAGATTTCTCTACTGTTCCTTACTATTGACATTCCATCTATCACTTCTATACCTTTGCATTGGCAATTGCCCATTCCTGCCTCAAGAGTTCCCACTTTCCTTCAAAATTCAATTTTCAAGAATCATCTTCTATAAGAAGGCTTTCCAGATTCCTCCAACTACTTGTTTCTTTCTCCCTCAGCATTTCCCCCCAAATCACTGCTGTTCCGTTCTATCCAACTCTTCCGGACCCCACATATGTGCTATGGCACATAAATGCTGTCCATGTGGTTTTCTTGGCAAAGACACTGAAATTGTTTACCATTTCCTCCTCTAGCTCATTTTAGAGATGAGGAAACTTTGAAGCAAACATAGTTAAGTGTCTTGCCCAGAGTCACACAACTCTATAGAGTCTGAGGTCAAATCTGAACTCAGGTCTTCCTAATTCCACATCTAGTACTAGACCTTAGCCTAAAAAGGTCAAGGTCTCCCATTGTATTTAGAGTCATCTCCAATTATCCTGATCTATATCTGATAACTAGACCCATATGGCTCTGGAGGGTAAAGTGAGACAGGTGACTTTACACAGCCCTCCCTCACTTAAATCTAATTCACTTGCAAGTCTTGGTTTCACCTCCCTGATATCATCTTTAAGAATGAAGGACAAACAACAACAACAACAACAATCCCCAAAACTTATCTTGGATTTATTTTATATCATTTTATTTATACTTTAAGGTACATGTCGATCCCTCTCATTAAAATGAAAAGTCATTGAGAATGGGAACCAATTCATTTTTATTTTTTTATCCCCAATATTGTCTCTTTAGACACAACATGCAAATCAAAGTATAAACAAAATTATGCAAAATAAATCCAAGATAAACTTTGGGTGAGGGATAATAAGAGAGAAAGGAACTAGCAGCTGGGAAAATCATGGAAGGTTTCCTATGGAAAGCAGATCTTGAGGTGAGTTTGAAGAAAACAGGGAACTCCTAAGAGGCAATGTTTAGTACATTGTATATACCATGTCACTGGTGCTCTTTGAGAACAAAGGATCCTCACCACCACCACCAAAATGTTTTTAATTCATTGTTTTAGAAAAGTCACTTCCTTTCTCTAGACCTCAGTTTCCTCATTTATAAAATGAGAAAATTCAAGGGGCTGCTAGATGGTTCAATGGATAGAGCAACAAGCCTGGAGGACCTGAGAAGGAAGGAAGGAAGGAAGGGAGAGAGGGAAGGAGAGAGGGAGGGAAGGAAAGAGGGAAGAAAGAAGGGAAGGAGGGAGGGAGGGAAGAAGGAAGGGAAGAAAGGAGGGAGAGAGGAAGGAAGGGAGGGAGGGAAAGAGGAAGGGAGGGAGAGAGGAAGGAAGGAAGGAAGGGAGGAAGGAAGAGAGGAAGGAAGGAAGGAAGGAAGGGAGGGAGGGAGGGAGGAAGGAAAGAAGGAAGGAAGAAAGGGAGGAGAAAAATGGACCATTGGGAATTTCCTCTCTGACTGCAATATACTTCTTCCTTCACAGATCTCCCAGAACTCCCTATAATCACACAGAAGGCTTCCTTAACAATGTAGGGAACATCAATGCTATAAGGATAAGCCAAAAAGTCATCCTACAGTCTGGGATAATTATTATTGAAAATAAGGGTCTGGAGATCAAGTTCAAATGAAAATGTGCTTGTAGCTTTTGTGACACAGGAATCCCCCACAGAGACTGGGCACACTGCCTTGAATCCCCAGAAAAGAATTCTATGTAAAGGTCTAATGGAGAGATCAGCAGTCTCTATAACACAGCAAATATGGTCTCCCATAAGTCAAGTGAGGGAATCTGCTACAACATGTAAGCAGGATAAGAAGATTAGGAAGACCACACATAAAAAAGATTGGCAGAAACTCATCCAGATAATATCACCAAGCCTTTATAAAAAGGATCGTCTGAAGACTCACTGAGTGTATGTGAGAAATGATTGTTGACATAAAACAAGAGGAATTAACAAAATTATTACTTTTAAAATACATAAACTGAAGACAGTGCAAAAAAAAAATTAAAGAAATTTGACAAAGATAGGGATAGTAGAAAGACTGGTTTGAAAGTCAGAGAAGTTTAATTCTTAACTCTATTGACTCCCTAGATGACCCTAAGCTAATTGCAGCTTCTTTGGGAATCTATTTCTCACCAGGAAAATAAAGATATTAGATTTGATGACCACTCGAGTCACATCTTGTGCTTAAGTCTTAGAAGAAAGGGAGAGTGTTCCAGTTCAAGCTGCTCAATAAATAGTTGCAGATATGAGAATGAAGATCAGAACTAGATAGAGAAATCTAAAAAGTTATCTGCTAAGATAATTGAATTCATGGAAACCAATGCGATCTCCAAGCAAAATACTATAAAAGGAGAGAAAAGGGGACCCAGGACAAAGTCCTTATTTGGAGACCTACTCTACTTAAGGTTGTGCCTAGCTTATTCTGGGGACAATATCTCCCAGGGTCCTTTGCTCAATTCCATGTCTGCCTTGGTTCCTGCTATCCAGCTCATCCTGACTACCATCTCAAAAACCTGGTTATTCTCTGCTTTTCTTTGTTCTTTCACAGCTTCTTGTGGCAGTACTTTCTTTTATGTCCAGTTGGATTGTCATTTTTGGCTTTGTGAACTCAGGCTGTTCAGCAAGAGATCAGGGACTCAATTTCCTCATCTGTAAAATGAATTCATTAGACTAAACTGACTTCTAAAATCTCTTCTAATTTCACTCTCCTCTAGTTCTATCAACTGATCAGCCAATGAACAATTATTAAGCACCTACTGCATTATGTTCCTGGCTCTAAGAATATACCTTTCTTCAAGAAAGATATTCCATAGGGGGAACTAACATTTATATATGTAAATATTCAAAATGTATATGAAATAAGGGAAGGGTAGCATTAGCTGTTAAAGATATCAAGAAAGGCTTCACCTTATGGGGGAGATGTTAACAACTGGCAGGGAGGCCAGTTTCTGATCTGAAATAGGAAGATCATTAAGAACTTTATGTGAGGAGTGAGTGCACACCAAACACAGTCTGTGCAAATACAAAGGCTCCTGTCTCCCAGTTCATTTAAGAAAAAACGGTAATTGCAAATAAAAGGAGGAACTTTGGTTCTCCCTTCTTTCATGTAAATCCCATAGGGAAAGGGAAGGAGGGAATCATTTAAATCTCTACCTCTTTTAGAAACAAGAGAATTTTTTAAAGCTGCTCTCCTGTCCTGATCTACTATAGTGCAGCCTTCCTTCTTTTTCCCAAATTTCCCCAGTGGAAGGGAAGGGAATCTGGATAATGTTAAAGGACAGAGGCATACTAAGAATAGTGTCAAATGCTGGCTCCTTTTCTCTCAGTACTTCCAACTGGACACAGATTACAAGACAAGACAATGGCAAGTGAATCTGACTTCAAATGGCTCTCCTAGGGTGCTCCTGGCCCTGACACATATTCTTCAGGGTGGGTGTATGTTCACACTGTTGTATTCTGTGTGAATACTCCATACCCTATGCCTCACAGTTCAAAGAACATTGGAGTTGGAGAGAAATGAACAGGCTTCAGAGTCTCAACTTTGGTACCACCCACAAACTTTGAGCAAGTCACACCAACTCTTCTAAGTCTTAGTTTTCACATTTACAAAATGGGAATAACACTGCACCATCTATCTCACCAAGATGTTCTGAGCAAAGAACTCTGTGAATTGAAAAGAATTTAATTTTTTTCCCCTAATTCTGCACTTTTATTTTCCTCAGTGTAAGAGAGCTTATAATGTGGAAACTCCCTCCTATTGGTGCCTATCTTGGAAAGTCACCTTCGATACTAAGTTAATTCTAGTATACTTGGAATGGGAAAATGCCAATTGCATCCATAGAGAGAACTATGGATATTCAATGTGAATCGAGGCATAGTGTTTTCACTTTTTTGTTTGTTTGTTTTTTCTTTCTACTGGTTTTCCCCCTTCTTTTGGTCTTATTTTTCTTGTACAACATGACAAATATGGAAATTTAAAAGAATTGCACATATTTAATCTATATCAGATTACTTGCTGTCTTAGGAAATGGGGAAATAAGAGAGGGAGGAGAAAACTTTAAAACACAAAAGTTCTACCAAAATGAATATTAAAGACTATCTTTACATGTATTTGGAAAAATAAAATACAATATTGAGACACTAAATTACTTGTCATCCTGCAAGTAATGTTTTAGAACTAGGATCTGCATCTTTTTAATTCTAAAATGCCCCCTCCCCCTATCATCATGCTATGGAGTTTCTCCATATAAATATAAGCTATAAAAGAATGAATTCCAAAGACAGACAACAGAATTCTCTCCCTTTTCTCTTCTATTCCTTTTCCCCTTCAATTTTTTTTCTCTCTCAGCTTTGTCTCCCTGTTTCATCTCAACTCCTCTGATAATACTAACCTACATACCATTCAATCAAATCAAGCAACATAATCACCAAATGCTTACTGGATACCTCTATATGCCCAATCATACTCAGCAAAAAAAAAGGGGAGAGGGAGGGAAGGAGGGAGAGAGAGAAAAAGAGAGGGAAGGAAGGAAGGAAGGAAGGAAGGAAGGAAGGAAGGAAGGAAGGAAGGAAGGAAGGAAGGAAGGAAGGAAGGAAGGAAGAAAAAATTGCACTTAAAATTTGGTAAACGTTCATAGATGAAAAAGATGGTGTAATTCTAAGTCACTGCTCTGCAAATTTGCAAGAGATGACTCTGTAACTAGCAGAGAACCACCCTTGGGAAAATAATCCCTGCCAAAGTAAACAAATGTGACAGCCATCTTAGAAAGATCTCTGTCTGCATAGTCTGTTCTGATTTATTTTGACAAATGTATTTTGCTATGCTTATTTAGGATACTGCTTTCCTCCACAGGAATATTTCTAAAGGGTCTGGATTACTAAACTCCTCCAAGGACTGGGGAGAAAATAACCCACACATCTCTCTTCCTCACCTCCCCAGGGTTGGGCAAGGAGGAAGAAATGTTATTAAGTATCACATCCCATGAGACAAGGAACCAGGACCTGAGTCTCTGCTCTTTCTGTGGATTATCCATATGAGAATGAGCAGGTCTAACAGCTCTCTGGCTGTTTTTTAAATGGAGCCTTCTGGCTGCCTCCTGCTATCCTCCTGGCTAGAAAAGTGGGAAGCTGAAACTAGAATTAGATATTATAAGAACAAAGTAACTCTGGTAGTATTAGATGGATTCAGCAGTCACATAGAGCTAATATATCTTCTAGGGAAGATCAAAAGCACAAAAAGCATTTTCACTTGTATACAAAGTCCAATTGTTTACAAAGGAGAGATGGTGCACTCCTGGCTTGGGCTAAAACCAGGCTTTTAACAGCACAAATGAAACCAAGTAGCTTTCAGAATTTCAGAGTCTCATTTTCAAAATTGTTTTATATCTTTAGGAAAAAAATCTCTATAATAAATTGGCAATGAACAAATCCATAAAGGGGGCAACCCAGTGCTATTTTCCTTCCTGGCTATTATATAAATTACCCAGTGTTTAAAATAAATATGATCAGAATCTTTTATGACTAGCCCTCAGAAATAATTTCTACTCTCTGAGAAGCAGTTTGGTATTGCTCTTCAAGGTTACCATCAGATCTGGTAGACAATGGAACTTGCCATCTTATGATCACCCTAAGCCATTCTGGCCAACTTTCCAAACTTTCCTAAAGTCAGTTCTCTTCTATGCTCTGTCAGACATGAAGTGACTAAATAGGCCCCGACAGGACAATATTAGTCTTGCAAAAAAGGAATTCAAAGCCAGCAGCAGGCCACCAGATCAAATACATGTATAAAATTATGTATAAAATCCACAGAAGGCCAATATAGTTTTATATATATATATAGATATATATATAGATATAGATATATATAGATAGATATAGATAGATATAGATAGATAGATAGATAGAGATAGAGATAGATATAGATATAGATATAGATATAGATATATATAGATATAGATATAATTTGGGGGATAAGAAGTATTTGAAGATCTGTATTACAAACCATTTAACTCCTCATTATTAGTTCCTGTTCTTCCCTTCTTCTATAACTATCCCCTTATCCTAGAAATGTTTTTATGTTTAATGTTAAAGGAGAGGTATTAGAACTTCATAGATTTTATTTCTTTCCCAAAATATGGAGACGGACTCCCAGAGTGATATGAACATTCAAGCCAGAGCTCATGTTTTGATTGAGCACCATTAATATCTGTTACATGAAAACTACTGATCCAAGAAACTGCTCTTTACAGAATATAGTACATGGGACCAAAATAAACATTGACAAATAGACTGCTCCCTACAAGGACCAAGGAAATGCCGTCTTTCTGTCTGTCTGTCTGTCTGTCTCTCTCTCTCTCTTACACACACACACACACACACACACACACACACACACACACACACACACGTGTGTATATACCACCCTTCAAAAGTTCCATCCATCCAGATTCTTGAAAGATAATTTTAAAATATAATGAAAGCATCAGTTTTCCCTTCAATTATCTGCTTCTTCTCCAGCTTTTGTTAACTTTGGGGTTATTCCTGAAAGATTTTAAAATAAGTTCTCAAAAGTTTGGTTTCTTTATTACTATGCAAATGTTAAGAGAACATGAGCCCATTTTAGACAAAAGAAATGATAGCAGCCTTTGCTTTTTCTTTCCCCTTACTTTAGCACTAGCTATTCATTATCACCACTAAGAACAGAAGAGGAGGAAATGGGTTTTAGCTGTGATAAGAGAGATGTAGGTTAGATAAAATGAAGAATGTCCTGACCTGGGGTAGTTAGACACAAGAATGGATTAATGGAGATTTTAGAATGCCATCTCTTGGAGGTCTCTAAAGATAAGCCTTTCTGCAGTCCCAGCATAGTTTAAATGTAACCTTGCCTGGAGGCAGATGAAAAACTAAATGATTTCTCAGAATCGTCTCAGTGTTGGTTATTCTAGAATAAGTGTTAGTTCATGTTGAATGGTATGGAGATATGTCTCTGGAAGGGAAGTTCTTAGAAACTAAAACTAAGGATTTAAGTTTAGGATCAACAAAATACTTAACCTTTGTATCTAGGATAACACAGTCCAAACAGAAAATGTTTCTCCCACTTCTACTCCTACTCTCCTCCTCTCCCCACCCCAAAAAAGTAAGAAAAAATTAAGTGCCCCAAGGGATCCCTGTCTAGGTGAAGCCCCCAAACCTAACCATCAATCACAAAGAAGCCAAGATGAATAGAGGGGCTTCACTCAATTATGGCCTAGAGGCCAACAGATGGATTCTGCTCAGGCCATTTAATTACAGGGACTGATGACCCTGGAGGACCAGAGTTCAGGCTCAGGTCAGAACATCACCTAGGAAATCAGACCACAGACTGATGTTGATGTTTCTCCAAACTTTGAAAAAAAACTGGTCAGTGTTATCCAGTAGATCCAGAAGATTGAAAGACCAAGGTTTTCATTCTTCAGCTAAGTCACCAGGTACAAGCCAGTCAATTGAGAAGCTCCTCACTAGTCAGAATGTGTTTTCCTTTTAAGAGGCATAGTGAATAGAGAACTAGCCTTGGTCCTGGGAGGACTATTGACTTAGAAAACATTATCTCTGTTCTATTTATTATATTTTAATATTTTTAAAAACAGTTCACAATTATATTTTAATCTTATTCCTGCAGTCTTGTTTAAGACTTCTGCACTAGCAACTCTGTAAGGCTTTAAGTTGTAGAGGAAATACAAACCTGAGTTTCTTCATGCAGGAGTTCTCTATAGCAAAAATCTCATGTGGTTCCTATGACACTGCAAGTTCTGCTTAACATGAGAAAGAATTGAGTGGGAGGGATTTAAGGAGAGATGAAAGTATTTTTAACTGGTATCTAGTATATAGAGCAGTTTTTCTTTCTAACTTTTTAAAATTAGAAAGCATTTTTTTCTCCCTCATACTTCCCCTTCCTTTGAAAAAAAAGAAAAATAAAATCTTTGTAAAAATACTCTGTAGAGGGACAGCTAGGTAGTGCAGTGGATAGAGCACCAGCCCTGAAGTCAGGAGGACCTAAGTTCAAATCTGGCTTCAGACACTTAACACTTCCTAGCTGTGTGATCCTAGGCAAGTCACTTAATCCCCAATTGCCTCAGCAATAAATAAATAAATAATGCTCTGTAGGGCAAAACAAATTTTCCCTTTGACTTCATCCAAAAATTACATTTCCCTTTCTATATCTGGAGTTCCTCATCTATCTGACAGGATGGGGAGCAAACTTCATCACTAGTTCTCTGGATTCTGGATTGATCACTCAATCAGAATTCTTAAATGTTCCAAAATTGTTTTTTCAAAATGATGTTATTATATATATATATATAGTCTTCCTGTTATTGTAAAAATTGTTCTCTTTATTCTGCTCTTATCTTCCCAGGTTTTTATGAAACCATGCCTTTCCTCATTTTCTTAGCAATTACATTCGTATATAATTATTGGTTCAGAGTAACCCATTTGTTAGGAATTCCCTTGATTTCCAATTCCTTAACTTTACAGAAACTTCTATAAGTATTTTGTAACATATGGGTCCTTCTCCTCTTTCTCAGGGGGATAAATCTAGTAGTGCTATGACTGAGTCAAAGGATATACAGAGTTAAGTAAAATGGGGGGACAATTTCAAATTGCTCTACAGAATGGCTGGGCCAATTCACAATTCCACAGCCCATCACTATATTAGTATACCTATTTTACCACAAACTCTTTGACACTTATCATCATCCTTTTTAATTAACTTTGCCATTATGATGAATATGAGGTAAAGTCTCAGAATTTTTTAAATTTGAATTTATCTAATTATTAGTGTCTATTATTTAAAAGTTAGACTGGGGTAAAGGGTTCTTACAAGCCATACACATTCCAGATAGAAGTAGAATTAGGGCTTGGGTTACCTTACTTCCATTAGTTTGTGAATTTTCTGAGATCATTTAAAAAACTTTTTTAACAAAAACAAGTCTTATTAATCCTTTTCTGTTTTTAAATTTGTCATTTCTGGTTATTACTCACCAAGAGATATATCTCTTCCTTGGGACTATTATTGCTTTTTCAATTATTCAGAGATGGTTTTATTTAGCTCTGTACCAATTTATCATTTTTAAATATGCTTTTTGTTTGTAGTAGCCCTTTTTGTAGTGTCAAGGAACAGGAAATTGATGACCATCAGTTGGAAAATGGCTGAATAATTTATGGTACATGAATGTAATGGAATATTATTTTTTTATAAGAAATTACAGGCAGGCTGATTTCAGAAAAGCCTGGAAAGACTCACATGAACTGGTAAGTGAAGTGAGTAGAACCAAAAGAACATTGTACACAGCAACAAGATTATGTGATGATCAATTGAGATGGACGTAGCTCTTTTCAACAATCATGCAATTCAAGCCAATTCCAATAGAGTTGTGATAGAGAGAGCTATCTGCATTCATAAAGAAGACTGTGGGGACTGAAAGTGGATCACAACATAGTTTTTTCACTTTTTGGGGGATTTAGTGGTTTATCTTTGCTTGTTGTTATTTTCTTCTTGTGTCTTTTTCCCCTTTTGATTTGATTTTTCTTGTGTAGCATGATGAATATGGAAATATGTTTAGAAAAACTGTGCATGTTTAACCTATAGTAGATTGCTTGCTATCTAGGAGAAGGGGATTAGAGAGAGGAGGAGAGGAAAATTTGGCACACAAGGACTTGCAAAGTTGAATGTTGAAAACTATCCTTGTATGTATTTGGAAAAATAAAAAACATAAAAATAAAAGTAAATATGCTTTTTATTGATACCTTTTATCTTATCCTTTAACAATTATCCCAATCCCTCCTCATCATAAGTCATCCCATATAACAATAGTATTTTTTAAGGGTAATAAGGCCAACACAACTAAGACATTAGAAAAAGTTTGAAAACATATGCAGTATGTAACATTTATGAACCTCTTGTCTCCACAAAGGGGTCTATCCCAGTTTATATAAATTTTCCCATTTTTCTCTGAAAATCCATCTGTCATTTCTTATTTCAATGATATTCTATTATATCCATATGTCACAACTGATTCATTCATTCACTCATTCATTAACTGAATGACCCTCTGGATGAATCTTCAGAAGATAGGCACAGAACTCTAGATTCTTCCACAACCCATAGGAGAAATGGAAGCTTCAGCAGACTTATTGAGACATTAGTCCAGAGTAAGTGTCTCTTTCTTCCTCTCCAAAGGTTAAGTCTGCGAAAAGCTAAAACGGTGCAGAATAGATCATTCATAGCCAATGCTTTCTCCCAAAGTATTCCCAAAAGGCAGGAGCTACAAAGAGTAATATCACAGGCAGATCACTTTGCCTCAAGAGTAACTGACAAAGTCAACTAGAATTTGTTTAAGAGGGTGAGAAAGACATGATCCAGATTAATATGGGTCAACTCTCAACTCTAATGTGGGAGATAGCTGAAGGACCATTCAGATCAATGATAATAGTGAGATATTCAGCGTTCCTGAGTATTAGAGATATTAAGGAATGAGATGGCAAGGGAATTATGCAGACCTTAAACCAGGGTTCAACAAAGACATTCCATACAATATTATGAAAGGTAATCTAGTGTAGTAGAGATATGGCCTGAGAGGTATAGACTCAGTTCAGATCTCTGCACTGTTACTCCCTAGATGACTTTGGATAGGTCTTTTAAATTCCTCAGACCTCAGTTTTCCCATCTGTAAAATGAAAAAGTTGACTGATACCATAATGTGCACAAAGCTGTACTTAGAATCAGGAAGGCCTGAGTTTTTAAATATACTATACCTCATAACTTTGTAACCATGAATAAGTCATACTCTTTTCATACCTCAGTTTCTTCACCAGTAAATGTGGATAATAATATCTGTCATATATAAATCCCACAGGGTTTTTTTGAAGGATTAAATGAGACTGTACATGTAAAATGAATTGTAAATGTTAAAACACTACATAAATGTAGTTATTTGTTACATTATTTTGTTATTGCTAATTTTTTTTTTAGAACACAAGTAATCTTTAAAATCCTCCCAGAAGTAAATCTGTGAATTTCACTAGTTATAGATGAACCTTTCTCTAAATGGTGAAATGGGTTTCAAACATCCTTATCCCTCTTCAAAACACATGTTAGTCCTGTGACATCTACAATTTCAACAGTATATTCTAAAAATACTACCTTCATGAAATCTTCCTAGAAGAATCAGATTGCTTCTACCACCTATACCTTCTCTGATTCTGCCAGCTTCATTGCCTCCCCCATGAATGCATTTTTATTGGACTTAGAGACTATATAAATATTTATTCTTAACTTATTTACATTTTTGTTCCATGTTTATCATTCAATGTTCTGCTCAGCCTCTGAGTGTCTACCCTGGTGCTGAATATTTTAGCCTGCAAACCTCTCTGAGGGTAGAGACCCTGCCTATACTAACAGCTTTGTAGAAGAGGTAGCACAATGCCATTGGCAAAAGTTTTTCATAAATGCTTTAAAAATGCAAATACAAAATGCCTCTAGAAGGGGATTTTCTTGTTCTGCTTCTTTTTTTTTTTTTCCCTTCCAGCAGCATAAGATGATGTTTCGAGGCTTTAACTGTGATGTCCTTTGTGTCACCATGCAGAAAATCTACAAGTGGACAGTCTCATAATGATACTTCTATAATGGTACAGAGCTTTGAAAGCTCTTGCCGCATATTGCCTAATTTGATCTAGACAACAATCCAGGAAGCGAAATACCACAGATATTATCAATTTCATTTTACAGCTCTGCCTAATGACAACCCACAAATGGTAAGGAAGAGAAAAGAATAAAAAAAAAAGAAGAAGAAGAAGAAGAAAAACTGTTTACAAATGCCTCTTTGGAAAGCTCTATAGCAGATCCAAAGGATTCTTCTCTTCCTCTAAGAACTGGATAAAATTGCTTTCCCTACTCCTGATAACCTCTGACCTGCCCTCGGGTCATTCCCAACTGAATCCTGCCAATCATTGAGGACCAACTAAGATTCATGCCAGGGGCTAAACTGTCATCTTATGAAAATTCAGTACTAAAAACCAGGCCACCAACAAACACCCCTGTGGTCTTCACCATTTTGCAATGCACATGGGTTTGGAAGGGAAAAGGGAAACAAATATTTATTAAGTGCCCACTGAGAGTCAGGAACTGTGTTAAATGCTTTAAAATATTATCTCATTTGATCCTCATCAACAATCCTAAGAGGTAGGTGTACTTAGTTCAGGTACTCCTATATAATGTCCCAGGAACTGTTGTAAATACTAATTACAAATACAAAATAATTCTTTCTCTAAAGAAGTTTACAAATGCTAGCTCTTAAGATTTACTGCTGTGGAACTTTGGGACTTTGCTTTGCCTCTACATTTTAATTGCCTCATCTGTAATATGACAGGATTGAACTGGATAATCTCTCAAATCCCTTCAATCTCTAAATCCGAGAATCCCAAATAACTCAAACTTTGGGAAAGGAAGAATTTTACTAGAAACTGAAAATCTGCCAACTAAGAGTTTGGCAGTTTGTAAATATAATTTTATATTACATAAAAGTCAGCATATCATTTTGCCCAGACCTATGATTTCATATATGGAATGAGGAAACTCCCTATGTCAAAGCAAATTCAGCAACTGTTCTGCAACTTGTTGTCTTGGATTTTTGACTAAAAGCTAACTCTGAATCTGTCCCAAACACCTAGCACAATGGAGCTACCCACAACAGATGCTTAAAAAATATTGGGTGAATTGAAATGATTATGTGGTTTAGATTATCAAAATCAGATCTTCTGACTACAAATCACAAGATCACAGATTTATTTTTAAATATAATTTAGCTTTGCTATTCTGGACTTAACAAATAACACACATGAACATTTCCACATAGAAAGAATAGAAAAAGAACACTGCCTATAAAACCACATGTCCATTTACATACAGCTTATATTCCTTTTCAAAAGTATAATCAATTTAATGTTATTTTCAAAGTTGTCCTGCTTGTCTGTTTCTCCCCCAAACTTGCTCTTTCCCAAATATTTTTAAAATGCTACAGTACTCTTCTTGTCATGACAATCACTGTCTCTCTTTTCTTCCCAAATCCCTCTTTTATTATCGTTCAGTCAACTTAAGTCTTCATGACCCCATTTTGTAATTTTCTTAGCAAAAATACAATAATGGCTTGCTATTTCCTTCAGCAGCTCATTTTATGGATGAGGAAACTGAGGCAAACAGGATTAAGTGACTTACCCAAGGTCACACAACTAATATCTGAAGTCACATTTGAACTCAGGTTTTCCTGACTACAAGTGTGAGACTCTCCCAAGTCCCTCTACTCAATTAAAGCAAAAAGAGAAACTTTTTAAAATAAATATTTATAATTAAGAAAAATGCACTCATTTGACATGTCTAAAAAACATATCTCAATCTGTATTTTGAGTCCCTCAACTCTGACAGGTGGTGGTTAGCATGTTTCATTCACATCATTGTCATCCTTAAGTTTTGACTGCATTGATTAGAACTATTTAATCTTTAACTATAGTCTTTCATATGTTTTTCTTTAAATGTAATTTTTAATAAATTGTCCTGTTTCTTTTCATTTAATTTCATAAATTCACACAAATTTCTTCTGTAATCTATTTATTCATCCCTTTCAACATTTCTTAGGGTACAATAACAGGATGAAAAGCTAGTCAAGGATGGGAAATTTTTCAAAGTTCAAAAAGGAGGAAGACTGAGAAAAGGTCATTAGATTTACCAATTAAGAGGCAATTAGTAATTTTGGAGAAAGCAGTGTCAGTTGAATGATGGCATTAGAAGCCAAATTATTAAGGAGTTGAAAGAGAGTAAGATACGAAATAGAAGCACCAAGTGTAGACAGCTTTTTCAAAGTATTCAGTTGAGAAGAGATAAAGAATTAGATAAAGGATACTAGCTGGTAGACACAATAGAGGTGAGAAAAGCTTTTTTTTTTTTTTTAAGAATGGGAAAATGTAAGCATGTTTATAGGGAGACAACAATCAATAAGAGAAAGATTCGAGATTAGAGGAAAAATGAGGATGCCAATGGGGGCAATCTGCATAGAAAAAGTCAGATCAAGGGTACATATAGAAAGGCAAGGAGAAGGTCCCCTTATAATCAGTGAAGGAGTGAAAGAGGAACTGATGGGTAAGGATATCAAAAGAATATGAGATTAGGAAAAAAGAAGTAAAGGGAAGCAAATGGACTCAATTTTTTAAATTAACATTAATTAAAATTTTAATTGAAATATGATGTAATAGCTTTAGTTGAAAGGATGTGGGAAGGAAAGGCATGAAGGAAAGGAATAAACATGTATTAAGGACCTACTATGTGCTAGCACTGTGCTAAGCACTTGACAAATATCTCTTAGTTGATCTTCACAACAACCCTGAGAGGAAAGGAAGAAGGGAAGGAAGAGAAAGTACTGTTATTATCCTCATTTTATAGTCGAGAAAAGTTAAGTGACTTGCCTAATATCACACAGCTACTAAGTGTCTGATGCCAAATCTGAATTCAGGTCTCCCTGCCGTTAGGCCCATTAGTTTATCTCCTGGGCCAAAGGGAAAGCTTGGAAGAGTGGCCATGATGGGAGTGGGTTAGGGAATCATCTGGTGTGGGTAGGATTGCCTTCCTGAAGTGAGGGTTAAGTTGAAATTAGCTAGCATAAATTTGTAGTGCACTCAGATGGCCCAATTTCATTATTTTCTCCAGTTCCTTTCAGCAAGATGGGAGTAAGGGCAAAGGAGACAGATGTTGGTAGTAAACCAAGGTTGGGGTTTGGTGAGCTGTGATCAATGAAAGGACAAGGAAATAGAGTTGGAGCTTCAAATCTTGAGGGTTCAGTTAAGTGATAAAGTCTAAGGAGTTTCTCTGCTCCCTACACAGGTTTCCAGAGGGAGTCTTGATATTCAATCAGTGGTAGCCAGATTCCTCTTTCCCTTCCCACCTCCCTCCAAACAGCAGGCAGTTGCAAGAACAGATACATGCTGATCAAGAAGGACAGGTAGAATTAGGTGACATCCAGCCATGACTGACTACATCAAGAATAGAAACAACTCCAAGAAGCCAGAACTGCTGACAGAGGAAGAGGTAGCACACATGAAAGCCATAGCAGGGCAATTGGGAGTAGCCAGAAAGGTGGCTGAGCCTTTTGGTTTAGGAGGTGACAGTTAACCAGGATCTAAGTGTTAAAGATACAAAGATAAAATATAATAGGACATGCAACAAAGAGATCATTTTGTATAGAGGAAGACAACATGCACATGTGCATAGATACACACACACACACACACACACACACACACACACACACACACACACTGAATTGGAATCTTCTTGAGATCCAGGCTTATTCCAATCCCAGTGCTCCACAGTAGAGACCTTCAGGTTACATCTGCACAAAATGTTACGTGAGTATGTGTGTGTCTGTGTGTCTGTGTGTATGTGCATGTGTGTATATTATATCAGTATGTTGCATACAAAATAGACATAGACAAGATAATTTTTTTTTTTTTTGAAGCTGGAAGGGTAGGCTTCACATAAAAGGTATAACTTAGGCTGAATCTGAAAAGAAATTAGGGATTCAAAAAGGGCAAGGTAAAAGAGGGAATACATTCTAGCCAGTGAGGGACAGGCAGTGTAATAACTTAAAAATGGGAGATTGGAATATTAGGTTGGGGGAATAGTCAAAAAAAAAAAAAAAAGGTCACTATGGCTGGTATAATAGAGTAATAATGAGTAAAAAGTTTGTAAAAGTAGCTTTAGGCTAGTGTGACTAGTTTAATGTTGCAGAGCTTTATGAAGAGAATAATGACTGAGGGAAATTATTCCAAAAGGAAAATTAGGTGGTACTGTGAATTGCAATGTATATCAAGATATTGAGAAAAGGGGAGAAAATGGAAATGGAAGCATTGCAAAGGAGTGCAGATTTTAGTGTCTTACTTAGCTCCATTAATGGTTTTCTCAGAATTTCATTTTAAAGAGGAAAAAAATCCAGATATTAAAGTTTCTTCTCCAATGCAGATCTCAACCATATCTGGAAATTGAGTTATCCACTGGTTCAAGCCCATCAACAGCAGACACTTTTTAGCAGGACATGGTGACACACACCTATAGTCTCTGCTACTGGTGATGGTCTGTTCGAAGCTCCAGAGTTCTCACCTGTACTGTATAAACCAATCAGGGATTGACACTGTCTGGCAATAATACTGAGACCGCCCCAGGAGCAGAAGCCCACCAGGATGCCTTCAAAGGGGTAAATAGAGTAGATAAAGTACCCACTCTGGAGTCAGGAGGACTTGAATTCAGATCCAGCTCCAAACATTTGACACTTGCTAACTGTATGAACTTCCACAAATCACTTAACCCTGAATGCATTTGGGGGGGTGGGGGGGGTGGGGGGAAAGGGAGGGGAAGAGAAGGGATTAACTGGTTCAGACCAGAAATGTAGTAAGTCAAACCTGTTATGATTAGAAATGGGATTGGAGACATGTATAAATGGATATCATATTTCCAAGTCTGAAAGAAAATCTCAACAAAATAATACAAAAACCCTGACTGTATCATTCTGGCTAAATGTGACTGCTTAATTAGTCCAGGCTCCAGCCCCTCTAGAGCGCTAACAGATGAAACCACAGAAAAAAGGAAGATGGCAAGGGGCTGAGTATGCAGATGAGAAAGCCCTTGGGGTCAGACTCATAAACTGCCAACCATCCAGTACCTGTAGGCCATTTTCTTCAGAGGTTAGCCTGAAAAAATCACACCCACATTGCTACCAACTGTGAACCATTTGGGTGAAGAGCTTGATCTGCCACTAAATAAAGATTCCACTATACAAGGGGAAGATAACAGCTCAAAAATATTCAGATGCTAGATCCAAGCAGTGGTCCCAAAGTAAAATGTTCCTGCAAACTTTCTGTGACTGAAGAAAAGAATCTGAAATCTGAACAATCAATAAAATCATCCAAAAATGTTACATAGGAAGATCTTAAAGACTGGTGGATAGCAGAAAAAGTTCATGCAGAAGTATGATTACCTTATTACTTCAGGGAGTCATACAACAAGACAGTAGTCTAGGAAGTGTGACTTTTTAAAAATTATACTAACATTTCTTGTTTTTATACTACAAACATTTACAGATTACTCCAAGAGCAGGAGAGGTCTCCTGTACAGTGTAAAACAATTAAGCAAAACTAACAATATAGTGAGTGATCTTATCTAAAAGGACATATAGTTATCCTTTCCACATCTTGACTTTCCCCATCATGGCTTCAATATATTATAGGGGGGGCACAAAAAATTAAATGGGAACTTTTGGGTAGTTTTGTGAAAGCCACAGACAACATGCAAAAGTCAGAAAATGACAGAAAAAAGTTTAGAAATTCAGAAATGCATAAATATATGTATAGTATTATAGAATATAAGCATATTTTATCTTTTAACATCAGCAATTCAGATTTCTTCTCTGGTATAACGGGAGGCCCAAAAAATTTTATGTGGATTCTCCAGATTGCAAGAGCATTGTGCCAATAACCCCTACAATATAGAAGGGGTAACTATAACATTCCACATCTGTAACACTTCCTCATCTCTGTGTTTTTAAAATAATTAAGTAGAAATCTATTTTCTTTTCCTCCCATTTCTCACTCTTTATGAAAGAGCTAGACAGGCAAAAAGACAGAAGAGGACAAAAACAAATCCCTTGTAACAAATATGCATAACCAAGACGGGAAAGTTCTCATTCTATACCCTAAAATCATTCATATCTTTGTTAGAAGATAGATTGTATCATTGGTCCTTTGGAATTATGGATGGTCACTGAATTGGTTATAGCTCTTACTTATCAGTTTGACTTTACTGTGTTATTGTATGCATTTCTCTCTGGGTTCTACTTATTTCATTATTCCTTAGTTTATAAAAATATTCAAAACTTATTAGCACACCCCAAATCATTGTTCAGCATGGTTACAGATATAATCTTCCTCATTATTGCAGATAGCAATTGACACAAAAATTTAAAGGGGCTCATGCCAATCAATTATTCTTTATGGCCTAGAATTCTAGTAACTGGACTTCCATAAATAAGTGGAATGTTGTCCCACACATTTGTACTTCTCATCTGACAAAAGCAAAAACCAGGTTCTATCTACCTATAATGCTTGCTTATATCAAATCAGGGGCTGCTAATTAACAGGATGGGATAAAGAAAAAAATTAATTATAGATTGGAGGGGAAATGCATTATAAATGTTGATTTAAAAATTATTTTGAAGCAACAAAAAATAGCAGATATTAAACTTTACTAATAATTAAGCTATAAAAGGCACTGGTGCCTTCACTCAGTCTATGTCGGATATATCATATACAGTACACAAATATCTTGAGGAAGAGGAGGCATTCCATATCTGGAAGGAGGAAGAGAGTGGTATCCTTATTCATTTTTTTAACAGTATTAAATAAAATAAAAAATAATGAGGCATATTCAATAGTATTGCTCTCACTAAAAAAATTATTAATAATTCTAGTGAGAATAAGATAGTTTTTAATCATTACTAAATAAAATGAAATGATTTTAAGTTAATTTTCTCTTAAAATGTATGTTTCTAAATATATATATATATAGCTTTGTGATCTTGATCAAGTCATTTAACATTTGCTTCAACTTCCTCCTATGTAAAACAGAGCTAATAATAGTACCTAATTTCCCAGGGTCATTGTGAGGATCAAATGAGATAATAATTATAATGCACTTAGCACAGTACTGGCATTCAGTAATCGCTATATAAATTATTACTAGTTATTATTAAATACATAAAAAGAGACATTTGGGATATGGAGGCCAAAGCTGGTATTATAGCTAAGAAAACTTGGGTTCAAATCCTGCTTCCAATGTAGACTAGCTATGTAACTGATTCAAATTTCTTAATATCTCATACTTTAAGGCGGCTATTTCGCAGAGAAATATGCATTGTGTTGGTCCAGGGAATTTCTTCTATCAATGATATCACAGGTTCAGGCCCAGTCTAAGGGTAGGTGTGTCTCTGAATTAAAGGAAAAAATGTTAAACCTGACAGATTTGACAAAAAAAAATCTCCCCTTCCTAACACTGACGAAGGAGGTGGGAAGATCTGAAATTAGAGACTGCCCCAGGAATCTAGTTATGAGCCAGAAAACCTTTGTGCTTTTATTGTAGAGATCATGGGAAAGTGCCCTTGCCAACTCAGTTCTGGGTCTCCTGAAAGCCTGGGAGTCCTGTCCCAAAATCAAACCCCAGAAAGAACAGAAATGTATGAGATTAAGATATTAATTAAATGACAGGATGTAGGACCCTAATGGCTTCTTAGAAAACACCGACATCTGCAAAGACCAAATGGAAGGGATCAAAGGAAGAGTACCTGGAACCAGATGTATACCTAGTTGCTAAAATACAGAGCCCAACTGAAAGCAAACCAATATCCTGGCAGAGTGCGCCCTACCTACTCTCAAGGTTATACTGGCCCACCAAGTTCCATAATAGGAAAGGAAGGAGGGAAAGTGGGCTTCTAAAAAAATCTAAGTGACCTAGAGGACTTCTTGGGTGTTTCATTATTAGAGAGGTTCCCATAAAATCCAACTCCAATAAAGATCTTGGACAAAGATTCAAAATGATTCTCACTGAGATAGGGCCAGCTTAACAATCTTCCCAACAAAGACAGAAATCAAGGGGAAAGAGTTAAGGATTTTATACTCATTTTCTCACATTTTGAGTGATTATGTTGTATATTCTGTAAATAAGGAAATTGAAGCACAAAATGGGAAGGATACAGACTTAGTCCACATACCAATCACACATTCATAAAAAATTTGGAAGTAGCAAAGAGCTACTCTCTGGTCTACTCTTCTTAAACAACAACATCTTAACTCCAAAATTTTATACGTGGGGATGATGAGGCCCATAGAGGGCTCTCCTAGAGATTAAATGACTTGCCTAATTTTACAAGTATTTAATTGCAAAACTAGGAGGCACAGTGAATAGAGCACAGGGGATGGAGGCAGGAAGACTCATCTTCCTGAGTTCAAATCCAGCCTCAAATCTTGTGTGACCCTGGGCAAGTCACTTAATCCTGTTTGCTTCAGTTTCCTCTTCTATAAAATAAGCTAAAGAAAGAAATGGCAAACCATTTCAATGTCTTTGTCAGAGAAATCCCAAATAAGGTCACGAAGAGTCAGAAACAACTGGAAAATGATTGAACAACAAAACTTGCAAAGATGGAGTAAATCTTGGGTCTGTTAACTCCCATACCAATATTCTTTTCCATTACCCCAGGGTGCCCATAACATCAAAAGCAAAACCCAGGCATTCCAATTACTAAGTCCTTGATCATCTCCCTGGACCCAACTTTAAGAAGAACTTTTAATAGAGGACACCCCACAGAGTAAGCTAGAAAGTAATGGAAACGCTATCTCTGGTCCACTCTTCTTAAACAACAAACAAAAACAAAGACAGATTCATCAAAAGAACTCAGTCCTGCATCCCCTAGCCATCTTTTTGAGCTTGATTATGAATAGTCAAGAAGAAGGATATAGATGAGTGATAATAATAATCCTGATTGGAGTTAGGGAATTAAAAAGAAGAGAGGTACAATGATATCTTCTTAATTCCCTATCTTTCATGAGGAATTTTCCCACAATGGTTGTTATTTCTATTTAACATCAATTATTCATCTTCTATTTCCAAAGCAAAAGTTCCTGGTTTCACTATCATTAAAGGAAAAAGGAAGCCCTGGGGACAGGGGAAGCTCAGAATGGGTTTTAAAGCTTCTTATTTATCAGGCTTCTGAAACTTAAGGGAAATTCTTAACAACTGGGATCTGTCTTTACTCATTAGTCATTTTCCAAAGACTCTTAAGTCATTCTGGGTTGCGTAAAACAGATAGGGAAAATTTTTAAAAAGACAGAGTGATGGGAAAATAAGAGTGGTCCAGAAAGAGCAAGAGAAGCAAATTGTCTGAGAAGGAGTTTCAGAAGCATGAAGACACAGATACAAAAAGAGAGGGGGAATATAGGGCAGGAAAGGGGTCAAGGAAAAGAGATGGAGAGGAGAGAGAGAGAAAGAGGTAAGAAAAAGGCAAATGAAAAGAGAAATAGAGGGAGTTAGAGGGGTTTCTCTTGCATAGATAGGGCACGTAACCCTTTCGTTTCCCTGTAACTATGCTGTCTTTTGCAATCTCTAGACAATAAAGCTGATTCATCTCAGAGAGTGTCTGATTAAACTCTTTCATCAAGCTTTTGCTGGACTCTCCAGAGAGTTTGGTTGTTTATATCATCCATGAAAACGTGGCTGTTTTCCTAAAATATTGGGCACCAGCAGTCCCTTCAATAAACTGTAGCTTACAAGGGTATGTCAGACCTAGCAAATCTCTTTGGATGTTCTGAATGGAATATTCTCTAGACTAAATTTAAACAGCTTGAGCACTGAAACTGCCCCATGATCCCTGGGGGAGCTAGGATTTCCTGACCTAATGGCCCATTGTTAGGAGCATTTTTAAAATCTTGTTTGGCTTCAAAGTCTCCTTCCTCCCCTTACACACCATGTCAGACCTCTCAAATGACAGTCTGAAGAGTCAATGACCATTAAGGCATCTCCTCAAGCAGGAGGCTAAGTAATTCCCAAAGTCCAAAAAACTTTAAAAACTAAAGATGCTCTGGAAAGAAAGTAAAACTGGACATAATTTTGTGATAGCATTATACATATGTTTATATATATATATATATATATTATATATATATATATACATATACATATACATATAATATATATATATATATATATATATATTCTAGGATAAAAGAAAAAAGAGAAAAAAGCAAAAAACTTTTGGAGGGATTGGCTATAGTAAATCAGGTTCTTAACTTAAGAGCCTAATCTTTTTAACCTGGAATCCACAGACCTCAAGGAGTCCACAGATAGATTTCAGATTATTCATAACTTTTTAAAAATATTTTTATTTCTTTTCATAGTGGCTAGAAACTGGAAATTGAATGGATGCCCATCAATTGGAGAATGGCTGGATAAATTGCGGTATATGAATGTTATGGAATATTACTGTTCTGTAAGAAATGACCAGCAGGATGAATATAGAGAGGCTTGGAGAGACTTACATGAACTGATGCTAAGTGAAATGAGCAGAACCAGGAGATCATTATATACTTCAACAATGATACTGTATGAGAATGTATTCTAATGGAAGTGGATTTCTTTGACAAAGAGACCTAACTCAGTTTCAATTGATACATGATGGACAGAAGCAGCTACACCCAAAGAAAGAATACTGGGAAATGAATGTAAACTATTTGCATTTTTGTTTTTCTTCCCGGGTTATTTTTACCTTCTGAATCCAATTCTCCCTGTGCAACAAGAGAACTGTTCGGTTCTGCAAACATATATTGTATCTAGGATGTACTGCAATATATTTAACATATATAGGACTGCTTGCCATTTAGGAGAGGGGGTGGAGGGAGGGAGGGGGAAAATCGGAACAGAAGCGAGTGCAAGGGATAATGTTGTAAAAAAAAAAAAAAAATTACCCTGGCATGGGTGCTGTCAATAAAAAGTTATTATAAAATAAAATTTTTTTAAAAATTGCAAAGATATGGGGATTTTTTAATTCAGAAAAAAATAGCACCCTGAATGATATTAGGAAAGAAAGTCCTCCTTGTGTAAAGGTGATACATATGGGAAATGATTAAGAAGCTTTGTTAAACTAATAAGGCTAGATTGGCAGGGTAATAATAATTATAATCCACATTCTGATAAATTCCAAAAAGGAACTTGTATTTTAAAAGGACCATTTCTATGAAGCACCATGGCTATACAGACCCTAATTATACCAATGAAATAAGTTCTAATGGTTGGTGTGAGCTTTCATCAGTAAGAGCTTAACATTTATATGGTGCTTGCTACTTGCACTATGCTAATCACTTTACAATTATAATCTCGTTAAATTCTCAAAACAACCTTGACAGGTAAGTACGATCATTATCCCCATTTTACAGATGAAAAATCTGAAACAAAGAGAGGTCAAGTGATCTCAGTAGGATCACACAGCCCATAAGCATCTAAGGCCACATTGGAATTCATCTTCCTGACTCCAGACACTATGCTCTGTGAGCTGTGGTCCTACCTAATTTTCTATTTTCTCCTTCTGCAGCATCTTTTATTATGTTATCTTTTCATCACCAAGATCCATATATAAAACAGAAATAAAAATATATGCAGTCATCTGAAAAAAACTGTCAAGAAAAATAACACATTGGTGGAGCTGTGAACTGATCCAGCCATTCTGGAAAGCAATTTGGAATTATGACCAAAGGGCTATCAAACAGTGCATACCTTTGATCCAGCAGTGTTTCTACACGGCCTGTATTCCAAAGAAATCTCAAAGGAGGGAAAGGGACCAGTATGTGCAAAAATGTTTGTGGCCGCCCTTTGAGTGGTGGCAAGAAACTGGAAATTGAATGGATGCTCATCAAGTGGAGAATGGCTGAATAAGTTATAGCATATGAATGTTATGGAATATTATTGTTCTATAAGAAATGATCAGCAGGATGATTTCAGAGAGGCCTGGAGAGACTTACATGAACTGAGGCTAAGTGAAATGAGTAGAACCAGAAGAACATTGTATACAACAATAACAAGATTATATTTTGATCAACTCTGATGCACATGATTCTTTTCAACAAAGAGGTGATTCAGATCATTTCCAATGGATTTGTAATGAAGAGAGTCATCTACATGCAGAAAGGGGACAATGGGGACTAAGTGTGGATCACAACATGGTATTTTCACCTTTTTTGTTTCTTGCTTTTTTCTCATTTTTTTCCTTTCTGATCTGATTTTTTTTTTTTTTGTGCAGCATGATAAATGTGGAAATATGTACAGAAGAACTGAACATGTTTAACATATATTGGATTACTTACTATCTAAGGGAGGGTATGAGGAAAGGGAGGAAGAAAAATTTGGAACACAGGGTTTTGCTAGAGTGAATGTTGAAAACTATCCTTATAAGTGTTTGGAAAAATAAAAAGCTATTATTAAAAGAAAAATAACATGTAAAAAGCTATGGGAATTTGTGATAAAAGGCAGGCTAGTATAAGGTAGTATTATTATTGCTAAACCTTTAGTTATAAATATGTTTATGTATCAAGTAAATAAAGGACTTTTTAGCTGGAAAAGAAAAGAAAAGAAATGACCAGCAGGATGAATACAGAGAGGCTTGAGAGATTTACATGAACTGATGCTAAGTGAAATGAGCAGAACCAGGAGATCATTATACACTTCAACAACAATACTGTATGGAATTCTGATGGATGTGGATATCTTCAACAAAGAGAAGATCCAATTCAGTTCTAATTGATCAATGATGGACAGAATCAGCTACACCCAGAGAAGGAACACTGGGAAATGAATGTGAACTACTTGCATCTTTGTTTTTCTTCCCAGGTTATTTTTTACCTTCTGAATCTGATTTTTCTTGTGCAACAAGAAAACTGTACAGATCTGCACACATATTTTGTATCTAAGATATACTTTAACATGTTTAACATGTATGAGACTGCCTGCCATCTATGGGAGGGGGTGGAAGGAGGGAAGGGAAAAGTTGGAACAGAAGTGAGTGTAAGGGACAATGTTGAAAAATTGCCCACGCATATGTTCTATCAATAAAAACCTATAATTAATTTTTAAAAATCTTGTTTGGCTAAAAAATCTCCTTCTCCCTTTACACACCAAGTCAGACTTCTCAAATGACAGTCTGAAGAGTCACTGACCATTAAGGCATCTACTCAAGCAGGAGGCTAAGTAATTCCCAAAGTCCAAAAGACTTTAAAAACTAAGGATGCTCTGGAAAACATCCTTTTCTAGAATATTAGACACAATTATTATTGTGAATATTATTGTTCTGTAAGAAATAACCAGCAGGATGATTTCAGAAAGGCCTGGAGATATTTACATGAAATGATGCTGAGTGAAATGAGAAAAACCAGGAGATTACTACACACTTTAACAACAATAATATATGATAATCAATTCTGATGGATGTGGCTCTCTTCAACAATGAGATGAACCAAATCAGTTCCAATTGTTCAATAATGAATAGAACCAGCTACACCCAGCGAAAGAACTATGGGAAATGAATGGATCACAACATAGCAGTTCCACTCCTTCTGTTTTTTTCCACTTGCATTTTTATTTTCCTTCTCAGGTTATTTTTACCTTATTTATAAATCCAATTTTTCTTGTGCAGCAAGATAACTGTATAAATATGTATACATATATTGTATTTAACATATACTTTAACATATTTAACATTTATTGGTCTACCTGCCATCTAGGGGAGTGGGTGGGGGGAAGAAGGGGAAAAGTTGGAATAGAAGATTGTGCAAGGGTCAATTCTGAAAAATTACCCATGCATATGTCTTGTAAATAAAGAGCTATTTAAAAAAAATAAATTTAAAAAAGGAAAAAACATTTTTGATTTCTTTATTTCAATATAACTGGTTTCCTCTGTGATCCTATGTGTTTTATTTTATGCATTTAAATATTATTCTGAGATGTCTATAAATTTCATCAGACTGTCTACCAAAAATGGTCTAGGATGCAAATAAGGTTAAGAAATTAACTGCCAACCCATTCAACATGTAAAGGACTCTTGCCATCTGGGGGAAGGGGTGGAGGGAGGGAGGGGGAAAATCGGAACAGAAGTGAATGCAAGGGATAATGCTGTAAAAAAATTACCCTGGCATGCGTTCTATCAATAAAAAATTATTAAAAAATTAAAAAAAAAAGAAATTAACTGCCAAACTAGGCATCAACCCACATTTAACACTGTCCACCAAGATAAGGTCAAAATGGGTTCATGACCTAGACATAAAGAATGAGATTATAAATAAATTAGAGGAACAGAAGATAGTTTACCTCTCAGACCCGTGGAAGAGGAAGTAATTTATGACCAAAGAAGAACTAGAGATCATTACTGATCACAAAATAGAAAATTTTGATTATATCAAATTGAAAAGTTTTTATACAAACAAAACTAATGCAGACAAGATTAGAAGGGAAGCAATAAACTGGGAAAACATTTTTACAGTCAAAGGTTCTGATAAAGGCCTCATTTCCAAAATATATAGACAATTGACTCTAATTTATAAGAAATCAAGCCATTCTCCAATTGATAAATAGTCAAAGGATATGAACAGACAATTCTCAAACAAAGAAATTGAAACTATTTTTAGCCATATGAAAAGATGCTTCAAGTCATTATTAATCAGAGAAATGCAAATTAAGACTACTCTGAGATACCACTATACACCTGTCAGACTGGCTAGAATGACAGGGAAAGATAATGTGGAATGTTAGAGGGGATGCGGGAAAATAGGGACATTAATACATTGTTGGTGAAATTGTGAATACATCCACCCATTCTGGAGAGCAATTTGGAACTATGCTCAAAAAGTTATCAAACTGGTTCATACCCTTTGATCCAGCAGTGTTACTAATGGGCTTATATCCCAAAGAGATCTTAAAGAAGGGAAAGGGACCTGTATGTGCAAGAATGTTTGTGGCAGCCCTCTTTGTAGTGGTCAGAAAGTGGAAACTGAGTAGATGCCCATCAATTGGAGAATGGCTGAATAAATTGTGGTATAGGAATATTATGGAATATTATTGTTCTGTAAGAAATGACCAACAGGATGATTTCAGAAAGTCCTGGAGAGACTTACACGAACTGATGCTGAGTGAAATGAGCAGGGCCAGGAGATCATTATATACTTCAATAACAATACTATATGATGATCAATTCCGATGGATCTGGCCATCTTTAGCAATGAGATGAACCAAATCAGTCCCAATGGAGCAGGAATGAACTGAACCAGCTACACCCAGCGAAAGAACTCCAGGAGATGACTAAGAACCATTACATTGAATTCCCAATCCCTATATTTTTGCCTGTCTAAATTTTGGATTTCCTTCACAGGCTAATTGTATGACAATTATACAAAATAACAGTTTGCTTATATATACTTATTTTGTATTTAATTTATACTTTAATATATATAACATGTATTGGTCATCCTGCCATCTAGGGGAGGGGGTGTGGGGAAGGAGGGGAAAATTTGGAACAAAAGGTTTGGCAACTGTCAATGCTGTAAAATTACCCATGCATATAACTTGTAAATAAAAAGCTATTAATAATAAAAATTAAAAGTTAAAAAAAAAAAAAAGAAGAAGAAGAAAAGAAACTAACTGCCTCAGATCTTTAACATGCCAA
Source organism: Antechinus flavipes (assembly GCF_016432865.1). NCBI lineage: Eukaryota > Metazoa > Chordata > Mammalia > Dasyuromorphia > Dasyuridae > Antechinus > Antechinus flavipes. The sequence continues at coordinate 172,923,596 of NC_067401.1, forward strand.
TCACCATGCCGATCACAGTGGCAACAGAGTTGCATCTACTAGTAGAAGAATTAAAGACTTCTGGATCTCTGGCCCAAATCTGCCTGTGAATATTTGGGGATGTCCCTGAATATACCTTTATACACATTCACAAATAAATGCTCTATACCTCATCTACAGAAGACTAAATAATGACTAATAATAATTATATACTGTTTTATAGTTATCAAAGTACTTTACATATACTATCTTTTTCAAGTCTTACAACAACCCTAGAAATATTTAATAATCTGCAATTTTTGCATATTCCACATATAAGACAACTGAGACATATAGAAAGAAAAAGAATCTAACTTGATCCACAAATCAACCACATATCTATAAATGTTAAAAAGTTGAAAAGATCTTAGAAATGAACTGTTCCAATTTCCTTTCCCCAGTTTACATAGGAGGAAATACTAATAAAAAATATCAAGAATGAGAAATAATAGCATGTCAAAGAATTAATCCAGAACAATGTAAGTACCACTTAATTAGGGCATTATTATTTCTCATTTAATGGGAAGAGTTAGACTGCAGACATATGTTAATCAGATGCCACAGTTAGTCTAATACCTCTTATAGCATAGCTAAATGAATGATTTATAATGAATGTAGAAAATAGAGAAAATCAAATGAAAGTAGTACAAAGCTAGGAGAGTGACATAAAATTAGAAGCCTGATGAGGGTATATAAATGCTAGAAATGTCAATAGGATTGGGCAACCAAGTATGGTTTGGGTTTGTTCAGTTTTTTTCAGAATATTCTAGAAAAGGTAGGATACAGATAGACAATCAATTATAAGTTGAGCAAGTTCCTTCCATTATTCTTTTTCAAGGCAACCAAGTTTTCCGTGAAGATAATTTCTCAGCATCTCTTATGATTAGCAACATCTAACTTATCCACAGTGCTTTTCTATGTTAAGCTTTACATATTATGCTTTCTAGAACTACAAAGCAGCTCCTTACAAATATTATCTTTTGTTTCTCACAACAACCCCATAAGCTATTATTATCCCTATTTTACAGTTGAAGAAACTAAAGTAAACAGAGCTCAATTGACTAAGGCTAGGCATCAAAAACCACTATGACAGAAATAATTTGGGAGAGTGTTTGAAGATTATAGAAGAAGGCAGTGGGAAATGACAATATCTAGCTAGTATACACAGGAAAACACATAAATGTCATATTTCCCTGTTGGAATCTTTACAAAGTGCTAATTTAGCATGGTACTTAGCAAATCCTCTAGCTCACTAATGTATTTAAGTACTCATTGGAATTCATACATTTGGGAGATTTCATGGTTTAGTATGAGATATCTGAATTCACACCTCCCTTGAAGCTCTTAGGGCCAGAGAGCACTCTGGGAGGAAATCCATAATCCTACTCTTTTGTATCCCACAATCCCTCTCTCAAAGAAGGAGCATAGAGCTTCAGTGAGCCAGTCGAGGGAGTTTCAGAGTAGAGGAGCATCAGTTCAGAAGAAGCCAAGAGTCAGAGTTGAGCTAGAGCCAGGAGTTTTACTTCGGAACATTCCCAGGGGTTGGAGAGAAGCACTCTGGGACAGACACAGAGTACTCTGGGAGATTGAGAGCCAAAAGCTCTCTCTCGGAGGCAAGACAGATTCACCTTTGTGCTGGCTGGAGGCTGAAGAAAGCAGAGTCAGAAGCAAAGGACAAAGCTGCAAGAGCTCTTAGAACCAAGGAGAGAGAGAGGCCTCTAAGAAAAACTAACCAGGCTATTTTGGAGGAAACAATAAAAGATGTGAACTTTTAACACCTGGCTGCATTTGGGTGATTATTACTTTTAACTGAAACTAAGGCTGCCTCCAGAAAACCTCCCCAAGTAACCTGCTCCCAGAGAGAACCATTATCTTTTAAAGAAGGAAAAACACCACATTTTTGGCATCCGAACGTGGGGCTGGCAAAATCCTTATTTCAGTGGAAAAGCTCCAATCCTGATTTCAGTGAAAAAGCCTCTGATCCTGAATCCAGTGGAAAAGTCTCCTCAACACGAAATTAGGGCGAGTACAACAAAGAAATTTTGTTTCGTTTTGTTTTGTTTTGTTTTTTTTAATAACTTTTTATTGATAGAACCCATGCCAGGGTAATTTTTTACAACATTATCCCTTGCACTCACTTCTGTTCCGATTTTTCCCCTCCCTCCCTCCACTTCCTCCCCTAGATGGCAAGCAGTCCTTTACATGTTGAATAAGTTACAGTCTATCCTAGATACAATATATGTGTGCAGAACCAAACAGTTTTTTTGTTGCACAGGGAGAATTGAATTCAGAAGGCATAAATAACCCGGGAAGAAAAACAAAAATGCAAACAGTTTATATTCATTTCCCAGTGTTCTTTCTTTGGGTGTAGCTGCTTCTGTCCATCTTTAATCAATTGAAACTGAATCAGCTCTCTTTATCGAAGAGATCCACTTCCATCAGAATACATCCTCAAACAGTATCATTGTTGAGGTATATAATGATCTCCTGGTTCTGCTCATTTCACTTAGCATTAGTAAAGAAATTTTGTTAAAAGAGTTAAAGTAGAATTTCAGCTAAGATGGGACAGATATTTAGAAAACAGCCTTATGTTTTAGAGAACATTGTCAAACTTATGGAAAGCCAAGGTTTGATTATAATTTTGGAGCAGATCACTGAACTTTTAGAAATTATAAAGAACATATGTCCTTGTTTCTCTCTGGAAAAAGAATTGGATCTAGATGAATGGAAATTAGTAGGAGAGGATCTTTGTCAATTCTATAAGAAAAATGGACCTAACTCGATTTCCAAAGACATACCTAATACATCTAATTTAATACAACTGGCTTTAGGAAATTTTATAAGTGTTAAAATAAGGAGAAAAAAGAAAGAGCAACAAGGGGAAGTGCCAACTAAACTAGGTGTAAAGCAGGAAGAATCAGATAAGAATGGAGTTAAGTACAATTCTGAGTGTGATACTTCACAGCAGGAGAAATTAGATCATTCCACAGCTCATGACCCTCTCCGCTCAATTAACCCTTCATGGCTAGAGGAAGAAGGGGGAAGGAGAGAGGCAGAAACACAGTCAGCTTTTCCTGTAAAGCAGAATATGACAAGATTAGAAAAAGCATTAATTAAGGCAAAAAATGAAGGAGAAGACATATCTGATTTTATAAATGCATATCCTGTGATTGAAAAGTTTGACTCTTCAGGTCAAAAATAGAGAAAATACACTTCTTTTAATCTGGAAAAAATTAAAGTTTTGAAAAAGGATTGCACTCTTTATGGGGCTATATCCTCTTATGTTAAGCTGTTACTAGATAATTTGTCTTATGAAATCTTAACCCTGAATGACTGGAAATCTATAGCTAGAACATGTCCAGAACTGGGGCAAAATTTATGGTGGCTTTTGGAGTATCATGAATTATGTAGGATTCAAGCCCAACACAACAGGCAAACAGGAGCTAATGTACAAATCACTTTTTACCAACTAGCTAGTGAAGGTCAGTATGCAGAGAATTCCGAACAGATTTATTATCCCATGCCAGTGTATGAGCAAATTTCTAAGGCTGTAATAAAAGCTTGGAATTCTCTCCCTAGACAGAAAGATGGAAATAAAGCTTTCACAAAAATAGAGCAAGGTCCCAATGAACTTTTGCAGATTTTGTGAGACGTTTGCAAACAGCTGTAATACGAACCATTGGAAATAATGTTGCCACAGAAATAATGACTAGGCATTTGGCTAAGGAAAATGCCAATGAGGTTTGCAAAAGAATTATATGGGGACTAAACAAAGATGCTCCTTTAGAGGAGATCATTAGACGCTGTGCCACAATGGGCACAAATGCTTATTATACCCAAACTATGATGAATATGGGAAGACAGGGTCCTTCTTGGCAAGGGACTTCTAGAGAAACTCGTAGATGTTTTGAGTGTGCAAAAGTTGGACATTTTAGAACTCAGTGTAGATATGGAGATAGAGTAAGAAGACAGGGTGAGAGAAAACCCCAAAACCCCATGTCCAAAGTGCAACAAAGGCTTTCACTGGGCCTCTGAATGTAGATTGACCCAGATTTCCCAATTAAAGGTTAAAGCAACAACGAAAAAGAAACTTGAAGAAAAGAATTAAGAAAACAAAAGCATATCAAAAATTCTAGACTTCCTTTGTCAACAATGTTGACAACATTGTTAACAACAATGTTAAAAAAGGTTAAAGGTGATGCAAAGAGTCAGAGCAGTACAAAGAATAAAATAAGAAATTCAACAACAAAAGCTTGACTGGAGTGTCTTAAAAAGAAAAGGGGAAAAGAAAAGAGCCAAGCAGATTTCCAAAGAAAGAAAATGAGGAACATTTCTATATGTCTATCTATAGGGTTCTAAGAAATCTAACAATGAAATTAGCAAAAATCTAAAGATTGTGCAAGGTTATTGTGGAAAAAGACAGAATGGCCATACTAAGGAAAGTTAGTAAAACTGTCTTTTCTGCAAAATTGGAAAGCAGTGATAGAATTATGACCTGGTCCAACTGTTCTGGAGAACAATTTAGAATAATGCCCAAAAGGTTATAAAATTGTGCATACCCTTTCACCCAGGAACACCACTACTGGGTCTATATCCCAAAGAGTTCAAAAGAAAAGTGAAATGACCTAAATGTGCAGAAATATTTATAGCAATATTGTCTGTTGGTAAAAATTAGAACTTGATAGGATGCCCATCAACTAAGTAATGGCTGAACAAGGTATGACATATGATGTATTACTATTAGGTATTTCTTAAAATGATAAGGAGGATAGTTTCAGAATAACTTGTGAAAACACAGGAACTGATGCAAAGTGAAGAGAGCAGAAACAAGAAAGCATTGTATACAAAAACAACTATATTGTAATAATGACCAACTGTAAAAGAATTGATGAGCCATGATCATTTCAAAGAACCTATAATGAAAAATGTTATCCATCTCCAGAGTGAAAACTGATGAACTAACACAGTGTGAATTGAAGCATATTTTTTCACTTTATATTTCTTGCTTTTTTTTTTTTGCAACATGACTAATATTGGAAATATGTTTTACATGACTTCATGTATAATGGGTATCATATTGCTTGCCTTTTCAATAGATGGAGGACAAGCTGGAAAGAATGAATTTGGAACTCTGTAATGGACTGAAGCTCGAGTTGATGCACTGAGGTCCCAAGCACGTGAGGCTAAATAGTAATTGGACCATACTCTATTAATATATATGCTTGGAGAAAAAATGGCCCCCACCCACTCTTTGTGCAAGTCCTGATGTGTTGTATAGGAAATGATGATTTTGGTGGGTGGAGGCAGAGGGCAGAGAGAGAAGCAGAAAGATCATCCAGATATGGTGCTGGTGAGATTTTTAATTACAGGTTCAAATGATAGCACATGAATTAACAGCAAGAAATTCTACTAAATTCCTCTCAAATGTAAACCTAAAAATTACTCAAAAATGAGAATACTAGTGACCATTGTATGTGTGTGTGTGTGTGTGTGTGTGTGTGTGTGTGTGTGTGTGTGTGTTTTGAGAGGGAGAGGGAGGCTGAGGGACAAAAATAGTGTCAAAAAGTCCCAAGGACGTAAAAAAATTTTTTGGAGTTTGGAGTTTGACAATCTCCTTATTTTCCTTATTTTCCAGTTCTTTGCCTTTTAAAAAATGTTGTAATATATGGATTCTTTATCTTTCATTTCTTTGAGGGAAGCTTAGTAGTATTATCATTGGGTCAAAGGATATCCAAAGGATGACAAGATATCCAAAAATTTCATTTCTTTGAGAGAGGCTTAGTAGTATTATTATTGGGTCAAAGGACATCCAAAGGATGACAAGATATCCAAAAGTACAATAAAATAAATTATTATTTTCAAAGCCTTGGTCTCAAATTAATACTCATGCCTCAGTTATGCATAGCAAATACATAAAAATGAATCAAATATAGTGAAAACACTAAAGTATTTAATGTCCATGTGAAAAACTATCCTATATTTGAAACATGCCAACAATTCACTTTTAGCAAAAAACAGCTCATGTAAAAGGTGGAATTTTTCAAGGAGATATTTGAAGCACCCTATGATTCTGATTCCCCTAAAACCATTACCATCTCTCCCAACTTAAGCCTAAGTGTTCTCACGAATGGTTTCCAAATTAACAAAGGAATGAAACAAAAATATCTTTTTATTGACTACTGTATAAGGATGACATCGATCTACATGGGTCCAATGAAAATCATATTAAAATAGAATCTTAACAATTTCAAAATGTTCTTTGGACTAGAAAAATATTAAATTCTTAACCAAAACCATACTGAAGCAATGATTGAAGGTGATTCCTAAAACCACCTTGGCATCTTCCAGGTGAGATAATTGTGCATAAAGATAACAAGGAAAAGCATGTGGCTGCATACACTAAAAGTATTAACTGCTATTCTGAAATCAAAGATGAAAAAGAAGAACTTGCCAAAAGCATATACAAAAAGATCATACAAGTTTTTTACATGCCTGAATATTAATATCTTACCCTGCATCTCATATCCATCACCTATCTGACAGGTGATAAATAGTATTCTTCATTGTTAGCACTTAAGAATCATAGCTAATCATGACAATATTCAGAGTTGTTTAATCTTTCAAAACTTTTTTTATGATGTTTTAGTCATTGTTCTGCTTCTGTTCATTTCACTATGTAGCAATTCATTCAACTCCCATGCTTCTCTGAATCTGTCCCTTTTTTCATTAATAGCACAACAATATTCATTAATTCATATACCAATCAGTCAATAAGTATTTATTAAGCAACTATCATGTAGCAAGTGCCATGTAAATTCTGGAGATACAAAGAGAGCCAAAAGACAGTCCTTGACCTCAAGGAGTAACAATTTAACAGGCTACTATTATGTGCATGTATGTACTCATGTACATATACATATATGTTTTATGTATGTGTGTATATGTATGTATATATATCACAACCTCTCCAGCCATTCCTCAATTGATAGGTAGGCCCTTATTTTCCAGTTCTTTGCCTTTTAAAAAATGTTGTAATATATGGATTCTTTATCTTTCATTTCTTTGAGGGAGGCTTAGTAGTATTATCATTGGGTCAAAGGATATATACTGTTTAGTGACTTTGAGGCTCCAGGTCCAAACTGCTCTCCAAAATATATGGTCCACTTCATATATGGACTGACATATATTATGTCTTGACAAATATTATATTAGTGTGTTTATACTCTCACAACACCCTCTAATATTTGTCATTTTTTGGTTTGTTATCTTTTACCAATCTATATAGTAGATATGCCAAGTCCCTCAGAGTTGTTGTTTTTTTTTTAAGTTTGCTTTTCTCTTACTAGTGAGTTGGAATATTTTTCATCTGGTATTAATATTTTAGATTTCTTCCTTTAAGAAGTCCCTATTCAAATTTTTTGATACTTTATCTGTTGAGGATTGTCTCCTGTTCTTATAAATTTAAACCAATTTCTTACCCTGAGAGGGCAGACATTTGTCAGAAAAATTTACTGAAAAACTTTTTCCCAGTTTCTCCTAATTTTATCTGCTTTGATTCTGTTTGTGCACAATTTTATATAATTAGACTTGTCCATTTATCTTATGGGATCCTTTTTACCCTTTGTTTAACCAAAAAAATCTTTCATCTTCCATAGGATATAAAGAAAATCAGGTCATAGGCTACAAGCTCATATTATTATGAATAAAAACAATAGTCCCCATATATTTATTTAGCCTTTTAAGATTTTGAAAGCATTTTCTTCAAATCAACTTTCTGAGACAAGAGCAAAAATAGTATTCCTATTTTAAAGAAACTAAGACTCAGAGAGTTTAAAAGATGGATCCAAGGTAATATAACTATTGAATATCAGAACTGTTAGGTATTGTTCTAGTTTTTGTTGGTCAGTCATGTCTAACTCTTTGGGATCCCATTTGGAGTTTCTTGGCAAAGACACTGGAGTAGTTTGCCATTTCCTTCTCTAGGTCATTTTACAGGTCTGGAAGCAAGGCAATTGGGTTAAGGATCTTGCCCAGGATCATACTGCTAAAAAGTGTCTGAGGCCAGATTTCTCCAAAGAACCACTTAGCTGGAAGGTGACTCCCAAGTCCAATGTCATATTGCTTCCATGTATTCTCTGAATCCATATAGTTCTCTTTGTGAATTCAATTCATCATGTCTTAAGAAGAAATGTCAGTAGAGGATCATCATCAAATACCAATATTTGAGTGTTAAACTAGTAAGACTTAAGTCCCTGAGCTTAAAAGACTTATTATTCAACTGTTTGTTTTTCTAATCATGGAGAAAGACTTGAACTAAACTCATCATGTGACCAAGAGCAAGCATCCTTTGGTTGGAGGGATCAATCAATAAACATTTGTAAATCCATGTGCCAGGCATTGTGTTAAGTACTGATGAGGCAAAAAGTCCTGCTTTCAATAAGTTAAGAATCTGTTTTCCTTCTCAGGTTTTTTCTTTCTAGATTTGATTATTCTTGTGCAGCAAAATAACTGTATAAATATGTATACATATATTGGATTTAACATATGTTTTAACATATTTAACATATGCCATCTAGGGAAGAGGGTGAGAGAAAGGAGAGAAAAATTTGGAACAGAAAGTTTTGCAAGAGTCAATATTGAAAAATTATCCATGCGTATGTTTTGTAAATAAAAAGCTTTAATTAAAAAAAAAAAGCAAAAAAAAAAATTAAATAGAGCTGGAAAGGAAAAAAAATTTAGAATCTAAAAAAAAGTGTTATAAATAATAATGTTAGTAGGTTGGTTGGTTGTTGGCCTTCATTCTCAAAGAGAACTAAAATAAGATCACTGTTAAGAGTCAAGTTAGTATGTGCAGCTGTGGTTGATCAGATTACTATAAAGCTCAGAATGCTCTCCCACAGGTTGGACACAAATAGTCCCCATGAAAATTTGGGGTGGATTCTTTAGCTTTGCACATTCTGCATTTCTTCTGAACTAATTCAATTCTGTTTTGTTTATAGAGCATAATACCTTCTCTGATGAGGGTACCCCATGCTGGATGGTCCTGTACCAGGATCTCCATGTCACGCAATCAATTCTAAATTTCTTGAGAGACCTTGAGTGTCCTCATATCACTTTTTCTGATCACCCTGTGAATGCTTGCCCTGTCTAAGTTCTCCATACTTTTGGCAAATGTATATTTGGCACTTGAACAATGTAGCCAAGCCCAATGGAGTTGTGCTCTCTTCAATAGAGTTTGAATGCTTGGCAGTTTAGTTCAAGAATAGACCTTAGTGTCTGGTATCTTATCCTGCCAGATAATCTTCAGAACCTTCTTAAGATAATTCAAATAGAACTGTTTCAATTTCCTGTATGGCACTTACTATCCAGGTTTCACAGGCATAAAAACAAGATCAGCACAATATCTCTTTTCTTCCACACTACCACATTACCTCTGGCAATGTACGTATTAATCTCATTATCAATGTGTACATGCTTGGAAAGTATACAGCCAATGTAAGCGAACTTATCCACTTATTCAAAAGTTCTCCATTTACTATCATTGTATGATAGTTCCATATACAAATGGGATAGTGCTGACTAATGAAGTTATCTGTGTTGTCTTGCTGTTAATTGTTAGGTCAAAATTAGCATTAGAAACAGAGAATCTAGCCATACTTTGTTGCATCTCAGCTTCAGAAACTGCACTGATCATCTACAAACCAAACAACATGCACCAGCACTCCTTCCAAGATACTTTAGTCTTGGTTTATAGACTTTTGTCTATAAGTTGAAGAAGTTATCATCAGTGCAGTATGTATGCAAGTATGTAAGTCACCTAACTCTGTTTACCTCAGTTCCTCACCTGGCAAACTCCAATTTTTTTTCCCAAAAAAACTCAAATGGGGTCACAAAGAGTCAGTTGTAACTAAAAAATGAACTCTACTCATCAGTTTTCTCAAACTCAACTTGACCAAAATAAAATAAAAAATAAGAATAATAACTAACATTTACATAACACCATGCTTTACAATTACTGTCTTACTTGATCCTATTATCCCCATTTCACAGATGAGGAAACTAAGGACTTGACTAAAGGTCATATGGCTAGTAAGTGTCTGAGGGCAAGAAATGGAATTTAATGAATCACCTCAAATAGGACCCAGCCTACAGCTTTGATTTCATTAGCACCATGCTTTAATGAATTGAGCCAGCTGAGTAGAGATATTAATGTTTGCTTTGTCCAGCATCGAGGTTTAGCACCATGTGCAATTAGGCTTTGAAAAATGCTTTGTAATAAAGATGATGAGCCTGCCCAGCATGGATCTTTGGGAGCGAAAGCATAAGCAAACTCCCTGCAGTCAGTTCTTTTCAGAAACACTAGCAAACAAAACCACAAGCAGGCTGCCTGCCTACAAGCTTCCTTTTCTCTACAGAGTTTTCTGAGCCATTCCCCAACATACATGCCACTGCTCTCAACTGTCCGTGCCAAGGTTCAGGCCCTAAGCACTACACTGACAGGGGGGCTGTTGTTCTAGCAGTTTGAGGTTGGGGAGAGGGCACAGATTCTGCCACAGGGCCAGGAAGAATGGGAATGGCAAAACTGATACAACGGTCATCTCAAAATTAGGAGAGCTGTTCAGCCCAAACCACAAAACTTGGCTCTGCAAGTGACTGCATATGTGTGTGAAATCTGGTGAGCCAGATTTGGCAAACAGGGTAGTTAAAGAGGGGAATGCTTTTGCTGCTTAATACAAGTACGTGTCTCCCAGCTACCTCCTTCATACTTGACCTGTTTTTAATCATCACCCAACTACTCCTTCACAAGCAGGCACAATTTCTTACAAGTTCCAATAGGTTAATAACTATCTCTTTTTTTAAAAAATACTGAAATGCTTAATTGTAGCTTCAAAATCCCCTTGTTTAAAAATCCTCATATCATAGTAAACCTATTTGCTGTTCCCTGAAAATAGCCAATCCTTTCCTACATTCTATAATTGCTCTGTTCTCCCAACATTTAAACAACCTCTCTGTTCTAATCCAAATTATATCCCTTCTCCTCCTTCCGAATTTTACTTTTGAGACCCTCTTCTTTCAGAAAGCTGTTCCAAGTCAATCTGATGTGATTCTAGTCATTCATATTATAATTGTCTTCTCCTAGATGCCCCTGAGTCCCTGTCAACCTCCCTGTTATTGTCTCTCTCTTCCTAATATTTGGCAGTTGTATTTATATCTGTATTAGTCTGTTAGAGACTTTCCTTCTGAGAAGTGCCATGTATGCCATGTCAGCTGGTAGGGTGGACTCAAGAGATAGAAGGGGGTTTGGCCTCTGAGGCAGGAGATTGTGTCTTACAGGTGTTTCCTTGAGGAGGGGGGGAGGGGAAAGAGAGGGGGGGGGGTAGCCTCTTGATAGATCTTTTCATAGGACGAAGCACTAACTCCAGGTATCTCCCTTCTGTGGATCCACCTACACAGTGCTGAGTAGGCTAGGCACAGGGTAATCCCAGAGGAGAGTAAATATAAATGGCCAGCTTTGCCATAGGCAAAAGAGAAGGATGCAGAGAGAAGTAGAGAGATTCAGAAAAAGAGGCAGAAACATACATATACTTGCTCTTGCTTCCTGCTAACCCATGCTAAGATTACCAATAAAAAAAGGCTGTTTGGCACTTTAACATCAGCTCATCTCCATGATTATCCGGGAAAGACTGGTATGTATGGCCCTGAGGGAGGTTATGTTAGTCAAACTGGTTGTGTACATTCTCTTGATACTTGTGTATCTGGTCATTTCTATGTTTACAGTATCTCTCATATGCATACCCTACACTCTATCAACACAATTACCATTCCAGTCTCTCCCTTAAACTACTACTTTCTCTGATACTTGTATATCTGGTCATTTCTATGCCTACAGTATCTCTCATATGCATGCCCACTCTATCAACACAATCACCATTCTAATCTCTCCCTTAAACTACTACTTTCTCTGATACTTGTATATCTGATCATTTTTATGTCTACAGTATCTCTCATATGCATGCCCACTCTATCAACCCAATCATCATTCTAGTCTCTCCCTTAAACTACTACTAAAATAGCCCTTAATTAGACTCCGACTCAAATCTCTCCCAACTCTAATTCAACCTACTCACAACTGCCCAAGTAATTTTCTTAAAGCACAGAAAAGACTATCAACCCTTTTTTCAATAAACTCCAATGGTTCCCTCTATGCCCAAATATAAGCTTTTCTGCCTGGTATTTAATAGATTTATCACCTGGCTTGATCCTACTTCTCCAGTCTCTTTACACATTACTCCCCACATTCTATAAAGTCCAATCACACTGGCCTATTTATTATTCCACATAAATAATACTCCATATCATGTTTTTACCCTGGCTAGCATCCATTGTTGGAAGACTTTTCCTCTTCATCTGCACCTCTGGGAGTTTTTTGGCTTCCTTTAAAACTCAGATCAGGTAGTAGAGTAAGCAAGGACTGTTTCATTTTTATTTTTGGATCCCCAAGGCAAGTACAATGTAAGTATTTAATAAGTTTTTGCTTATTGATACACCCTCAAAACATGTTCAGCTTTTACTCACTAGACAGTAGACTGTCAAATTAAGGATAAGTACATTAACACTGACTGCACTTTGTAAGTAAAGTATTCTGGAAACTCTGGGATCTTGGCATATACTTTATTGCTTCACCTTTTAGGATCTCTAAGCCTTTCCAACAACTCTGCAGCTGAATTTTTTAATATGTGTTGTCTCCCCTGATTAGAGCATGAACTTCTTGAGATGGTGTTGTTGCATTCTAAAAATTTGTATCCTCGGTGTTTATTGAAATGCTTGGCACACAATAAAAACAAAAATACTGATTCATTTATTCATTCATCTGCTATTAAAAAAACCAGACAAGTACCTTCAGAAAAATGAATGTAGAGATTATAGATCTGGGTATTAATTTTTATTTCTGCATCTCCATAAGAAGATTATGAACTACATCAGAAACTTTGTTTAAAACTTAGACCAACTATATCCTCAGCACCTCTTTCATTTACTATTATAGTAATCTAAAAAAAAGGAAATAAGGTTATTCTGCCATGACTTATTCTTGATGAACCCACCATACTGACTCTTAGAAGTAATCCTTCCCTTTCTTGATATTTGACAAATACTTAATTAAATGAGCTTTTCTAGACTTTCTTTTTTTTTTTGGGGGGGGGGGGGAACTGGGACATTTTCTTTTCTCCAATTTTGTAATACTTCTCCCAATTTCAATAATCTTCTAAGTATCACTGACTTTCTCAGCAATCATATCTGCCAATTCTTTCAGAACCCAAGGATGTAGTTGAACCGGCTGATCTGAATTCATCAAGAACAGCTATATGCTCTATGATTTACAGTTTTTAATCTAGCTTGGGCAGCAAGGTGGTATAATGGATAGAATGCTGGACCTGGAATCAGAAGATTTGAGTTCAAACCCACCATCAGACAATTTGCCTCAGTTTCCTCAACTACAAAATGGGAATAATAATAGCATTCACCTTTCAGGGTTGTAGTACGGAACAAATGAGAAATATTTGTAAAGAGCTTAGCACTGTGTCTGTCACCTAGTAAGCACTTAATAAATGCTTGTTTCCTTCCTTCCAGAGTTCCTGTAAGCCCAAAAAAAAAAAAAAAAAAAATCCATTTCAGCCATCTCAATTATGCAACCCACTGAACTTAAAGTAGTCCTCACACAGCACATATAAGTTATTGCTTTTCCAACTTTTAACTTAATAAGATCCATCAGTATCTGCACTCTCTCAGTGTGGCTCTGAATAACCCAAGGTTTTTTGTATACCACACAGGGCAGAGAAAGAGGCAATAAGCACCTATTATGTGCCAAGCACTGTGCTAAGCATTTTACAAATACTACCTCACTTTCATCCTAGGAGGTAGATCCTCTTGTAATTCCCATTTTGCAGGTAAGGAAACTGAGGCAGAGGCCCAGAGTACAACAGCTAAGCATGGTCTGAGTCTGGATTTGACATTTAAGGCGATTCTTCCTGACTCCTGACTCAAGACACAACATTCTATTCTTTGTGCCATCAGGTTATCTTCTTGGAGGCTTCCAGTCATAAACAAAGGGAAATACTCCCCAATTCTCTCCCCCTCCTCCATTATGCAGTTACCCTGTCTCATAAGAATATGGTAAATATCAGCTTAACAAACAAGTTCAATCAAAAAAAAGAACTCATCTTGGAAATGGGCCAGGGTTAAAATCCCAAGTCATTTTTCACTTTCTGGGTTCTAGTTTACTTAGCTATACTTTCTAAAGCCTACTTCTATACATGCACTAACTACTTCATAAAGCAATTTTTAAGAAAATGCTTTGTAAGCTATAAAGTGACATATTAAATGCAAGCTGTTATTAGCATAGTTATCATTTGGTAAAGGATAAAACACAGGAGACCCATTAAAAAAAACACTAAGGAAAATGACAAAACTTAACATTCTTCCTGTATCTATATTTAATTCATTGCTTAGATCAAGGGTACCATCAGAATTCCAATATTCCACTTTAAAGAAAAGGAAATGGCACAAATGAAAAGGTTGGCAGTAACCTCAAAAGCCACACATGTATCAATGTCAGTTATCCTTTGGATCTTCAGGAAGCCAAGTGCAGACAACAGATGAAGCAAAAATGATTGATGGAACTTCAGAGAAATTCTGTGGAATAATATCTTAATGATACTTCATTTAGCAAATATAGGATAGAAGGTGAATATAGGATGAAAAGCCAAATGAGAGGGCTCTCTTGGAGAGGGAAATAAAATAATTTCTGGGACGTTGGGTTATAGATAAACCCCTGCTGCTTCAATTCCTCTCTCCCAAAAAGAAACAGGTTAAAGGCATATATCTTCAAATCGGGATGCCAAGTAAATTCTTGAGTCCTGATTTAGGGGAGTCCTATGCCTTATAAAAATGATTACATATTCCAATTTACCCAAAGACAATTGACCAGTCAGTGTTCTCCAAGTGACTACTTCAATGCTTGTTTCTGAAATCTCCCCCAAGGAACCTATTGCTCAATACTTTGATGTTGTGGTACAATTCGACTTCTTGAATGAAAGATTTGATTTCTAAGGTCACTTAAGAATCATTTTCTTCTCCCAATTAATAAGAATTCATAAGAGTTAGCAATTATGTTTAGAAGAATTTCACGTGTTTAACCTATATTGGATTGCTTGGTGTCTTTGGGAGGGGGGAGAAAGGGATAAAAATTTGGAACACAAGGATTTGCAAAGATAAATGTTAAAAAATATCTTTGCATATATTTGGAAATATATATATATATATACATATATATTATTATTTTTTTTTTTTGCTAAGGCAATTGGGGTTAAGTAACTTGCTCAGGGTCACACAGTTAGAAAGTATTAAATATCTGAGGCTGGATTTGAACTCGGGTCTTCCTGACTGCAGGGCCATTGCTCTATCTACTGTGCTATTTAGCTGCCCTAAAGTAATATTTTTTTTTAAAAAGAGTTAGCATTTACATAGTGTTTGGAGGTCTGTCAAATGTTTTTAATGATCGTAGAGAGAACCTTATTGTGATAGGATCTACAATTATTCCCATTTTATAAATGAAGAAAATGAGACTTGGGAAACTTAAAAGACTTGTTAATAATCACCTATTATTTCTTCCATGTGAAAAATTCCTGGAGGAGCAGCTAGGTAGCACAATGGAAGGAAGGGGAAAGAAGGGAGGTAAGGAGAGATGAAGGGAAGAAACTCTTTCAATAGATGCAGATGTATAAATTATCAACTGATCTACTAAGGATACTAAGAACTTGGAGTACTAAGAGATTTAATCATTTGCTCATAGCCACACAGTCAGCATATGTCAAGAGATAAAACTTAACAACTAAGTCTTCTTGACTCCTATTTA
This sequence comes from Antechinus flavipes, assembly GCF_016432865.1. Classification (NCBI taxonomy): domain Eukaryota; kingdom Metazoa; phylum Chordata; class Mammalia; order Dasyuromorphia; family Dasyuridae; genus Antechinus; species Antechinus flavipes. Next base: position 172,939,527 of record NC_067401.1, read on the forward strand.
CTACTCCAAATTGCCTTTCCATAGAAAAATCTTCCCCAAATACCACTTTCACCCTTTCATTATCTGATTAAGAATCTACATTCTCTATGTTCTATCTTTGTCTGCATCAAGGCCAATCTCTTTCAGCCATGGTCTCACTTTACTTAGGCAACACCTTTTCTCAGTGTTCTTCACTCATTAGAATGGGCTTTCCCCATATTATTTCCCAAATATAACATGCTCATTCCCATTTCCACATGTTTTCCTGTTTGGAATGTCTTCCTAACTCCTCTTCAGAAGTTCATCCCATACTGTCTCTAAGCTCTACTTCAATGACTACCTACTCCATAAAGGTATTTCATGAATGTCTGGTGACTTGAAATCTAATCTCAGATTTATTATTAATTAGTTATGTGAATCCAAGAAAGTCACCAAACTCTTCTGTGCCTCAGTTTCCTCATCTATAAAATGAACTTGTATCAGATGATCTCAAAGGTTCTTTCCAACTCTGGTTCATGGCTGTATGATTGTATTGAAGCCTTCTTCCCTCATCTATAGCCCTTAAGATTTATGTCATCACATTCAGACCATATACTTTATTTTATTATTTCCTGAAGACAGAACTAATTCAATTGTTCCTTGTATTCCCATCTCCTATTTAGCACTATGTTAAATGGAACTGGGTTGTATAATATATGTAATTATTTGTCCTTTAGTCATTACATCTAATTTTTTCTTGTTCCACTAACATTCAGATTGCCTTCTATTTCTTCAGAGAAAGCATCACAAAGTGGAGAGTGCTAGATCTGTAGTTTAAGAATCTGGCTTCTAATCTCTGGCTCTCTGACTTAGTATGTATATCCACCTCAAGCAAGTCACTCTATCTCTGTGGGCTTACTAAGTCACTCCATCTCTGTGGGCTTCATTTTCCTCTTCTGTAAAATGAGAGTTAGAAGCAATTACCTCAAAAACCCCTTCCAGCTCCAAACCTATGGTCCTATTCTTCCAAATCACTAATTTTAGCATTGAATAGATAACAGTACTTTATTGCCCCTGGTCTTTGTTGTTGTTTTTATTTAGTTGTGTTCAAATTTTCATGATCTATTTAGGGTTTTCTTGGCCAAGACACCAGAGTGGTTTACCATTTCCTTCTCCAGTTCATTTTACAGATGAGGAAACTAAGGCAAGCACAACTAAATGATTTACCCAGGGTCACATAGGCCAGATTTAACTCAAGTCTTCCTGACTCTAAGCTTGAGGCTCTACTCACTGTGCCACTTAGCTACCCTGAGTCAAAGGAACCATGTTCAAATTCTGTCTCTGCTGCTACTCACACAAACTTGGTTAAGCCACTTAATATCTGTAAGCTTGTTTCCTTATGTGTAAAATGAAAGTTGTACTAGCTGATCTTAAAGATCCCATCAAGCTCCAAATTCTAAGATTCTATGGAAAGAACTCCCCAACTATTTCACAAAAGCTGTCTCTTTAGAAGTCATATTCTTTATTATTGTTCAGTAAGAAATGACCAACAGGATGATTTCAGAAAGGCCTAGAGAGACTTACACAAACTGATGCTGAGTGAAACGAGCAGGGCCAGGAGATCAATATATTCTATATATAACAGTACTATATGATGTATATACAACAATGCTATATGATGATCAATTCTGATGGACCTGACCATCTTCAGCAATGAGTTCCAGTTCCAATGGAGCAGTAATAAACTGAACCAGCTACACCCAGCGAAAGAACTCTGGGAGATGACTAAGAACCAATACATTGAATTCCCAATCCCTCTATTTTTGTCTGCCTGCATTTTGGATTTCTTTCACAGGTTAATTGTACAATATTTCAGAGTCTGAATCTTTTTGTACAGCAAAATAACATGTATCTAATTTATACTTTAATATATTTAACATCTACTGGTCATCCTGCCATTTAGGGGAGGGGGTGGGGGAAAGGAGGGGAAAAATTGGAACAAAAAGTTTGGCAATTGTTAATGCTGTAAAATTACCCATGCATATAACTTGTAAATAAAAAAAAAACTATTAAAAAAAAAAGAAAGAAAGAAAGAAAGAAAGAAGTAATATTCTTGCACTGTGATACTGGAGAAGGACTTTTGAAAGGCATCCAAAGATAATTGACAACTTTCTCCAGATAGGGTTATGTATTAGGGTTTGAGAAGCAAACAAGCTGGGAAAGAGCTTTGTCCTTCTAGGGATATCCATTTATCTCCAGCCAGCATTAGCCCTAATCAGAAGCCAAAGAGGAAGTCAGTCACCGATGACAGGATGTAGCAAAGCCACTCCTACCCCAAATCACGCCCCCGCCCCCACTAGCCTCCTATAGTAGTACCACCTTTCCTTCCTATTTGGCCTCAAATTCCCTGGGGCTTCAACAATAAAAGCGGGCAGTTAGTACAGGGAAAAAGAAAAAGTGTCATTTTTAACTAGCCTGTTCCTATCTGCACATAGTAAAGACTTCAGTCTATTAGAGCAGAGAAGTACCGTAAAGATCAATGAGTTGCCACTCTCCACCCCTGCACCCTTGATTTACAAATAATAATAATTTTAAAAAAGCTTAAAGAAGCAAGTCAATTTGTCTAAAGCCACAGAATTAATTAGTGAGTCAGGTTCAGAACCTCGATCTCTGGGTATCCATTTTATTGTTCTTCCCACTTGAACGACTGTAAGTTTCAGTAAGTGCAAAGTGGCAAAAACAATTTTGCATGACTGAGAGACAGAATGGGACAGAACTAGGAAAGGTAGGTCTGAGTGATAATGTACCCAACCAAGGTTGACTGCCATGGTAAAGGAGGAACTTTAAGACCAACTTTCCAACTTGATCTAAAGATCAAGAAATTCCCCTCTATTTCTGGTGATGAGTAGTGGTGCAATTCTCTCAGAAAAAAATACCCACTTCACTAATTCAAAGTAATACATGTTAATTTTCACGATTTACAAAAGTCCCCACTTTATTACAGCTATATAATTTCTCCCAATAGCAGAAGTTTCTTCCCTCCTCTTGCTTAGTCAGTCTCCACCAGGCATTTCCCAAACCAGAAACCTACTGATGAAATTCTATTTGACTGACCTCAGTATTGACTTTGTCACAAGGCAATGGCCAGGAGACACCTAAGCCAGATGGTTTACAACTTATAGGATTTAAAGTCTAAAAAAGGCCTTGGATGATTCTAGTCTAATCCCCTATTCTATAGATAAGAAAAAGAAGTCAATGACTTGTCCAAATTCACATAAAGCAAAAGAATTGGAATGGGATCTTCTGAACGTTCTATGTGGAATTCCACTATACCATGTTATCTCCAGACATGATCCCAGAAATAATTTATTAAAAGACAGAGTAGGCAAAAAGTAGAGGGGCTACCACATCACACTACCCCAAGATATGTCTAGATCCTTACAAAGCAGTGGCCCTCACATTCGGACACACACACAGATACAATAGAAAACTATGGAATGCTTCCTACTTAGAAAACTTCGCATTTATCTTCAAGGATTTGCAACTTTTCTGCGAAGAAACAAATCGACAAGAATACATACTTGTGCCACGAGAACTGGGTCTCATCAAATGACTTAAACACGGACTCCCACTAACAGGTATTGAAAAACTTGGAGACTGGTATTTTCAGCCCGGTATATATCATCTCTCCCGCTTTAGACCTCTTCAGAATGGATAAATTGGCCTCTAAATCCCAATTTCTACCCAGAGCCTTGGGGAGACTGGGCAATATGCTTAGTTCAGGATAAGAAACTCCAGTTAAGTCCTTGCCCCAGCCTAAAAAATGTACATCCCCAATCTGTGCTTTGAGGAGCATTCCTCCGGGGCTTGAGCTTCAGCCCCCACAACTCCCAATCTCAGCAGCAGCTGAGTCCCGGAACAGAGTGGAGGAGGGGAAGAAGGGGGAAGAGAAAAAGGAAGGGGGAGGGGGAGACTGAAGGTCCTGGATCCATCCAGATTATTCCTCTAGATGCCAGCTAAAAGAGTAGAGAGGGATGGAAAGCAGACACTAAGAGAGGATATATACCTGGTAAGAGTCTTGGTGCTACACACTGTTGAATCCAGTAAACGCATAAAATCCAGCAATAAACCAGGGAAGAGGAAACTGGACAGTTTGTAGAGGGTGGAGAACAAATATATCGGCCAAGTGTGCAAGTGTGTACCTATCCCCTGAGACTCTAAGTGTGAGTGCTTCCTTCAAGTCCCCTACCTCCCCACTCATTTCCGAAGTTTGGGCACAGAAGATCGAGTCAGGCTCTTCTTTGCCTATTTCCCATCCGAGGGGCTGCAGGACCTGGCGGGAATTGGGGAAGGAAGGGGGGAAAGAGAGAAGAGGAACTATCTGGAGTTGATCACCCACCTTCGAAGTCCGAGATGATCCCGTCCAGCTGTGCATTGACCGTGGGGTCCGACATGTTGGCTTGAGAGAGATGTTTAGAAACTGATTTAGAAGAAGCCCTTACCCTCACCCCCGGCCGAGCCCAGAGCGCTGGCCCGGGGGCTGGCTGCCCAAGTTCCTAGCAGTGTGGAGCTTGCTCGAACTCGTTCGCTCGCTCTCCGGAGCGCCCCTCAGTCCACTGGATCCGGGTGAATGATTGCAGGAGGAAAGCGGTCGCCGCCCCGCCTCTCCCTTCTCTCGCTCTCCTTCCCACTCTACAGCCCGGCCTCCTCGCCTGTCTTGCCGTTGGGATCAGGTTCCAGTCCCAACAGCCCAGCCCCTTCTGCTCCCCCACTGGCTGGTCCACCTGCCCGTCAAAACTGCCTCGGACCCAGGGGCCAAGAGCTAGAAGCAGATCCGCGGCAGAGCTCACTTAAGTCGCCGGCTGAAAGAGGGGATCAGCTAGGAACAGTGAGAAAGAGCGCGGACTCTTCTGTTGGGTACATCTCACCCCACCCTTTCCCGTAGTAGGGTAGGTCGGGGTGTGACCAAAGCTCGGTTCCCCACTCCCCTTTTTCTCCCTGCACATAAACCTGAGCGCCGCCTGCCACACTGCTGGGTCCAGATGTGGGCGGATGTGGAAGAGGAGGCCCTAGGGAGGGAGGGAGGTAATGGGGGAGAGAGAGAAAAAAAGAGAGAGAGAGAGAGAGACGGAGAGACAGACGGAGGGAGAGAGGGAGAGAGAGAGAGAGTGAGAAAGAGAGGAGGGAGAGAGGGAGAGAGGACAAATGGAGTGTGGGGAAGAGGACGTGGGAATCTCTGTAACCTGGACTTGGCCCTTCAAACCTACCCTAAGCGACGGGGATTTTCTTAAAAAAACTGCTAAGTTAGGAACAGAGCTGCTCCCTCGTGCTAAAAACTCTTCAAAAGGGTAATTATGCTTTTTTTCTTTTTATGGCATTTATTTATTTTTCTGATAAATCTTAAGGCTTAAAACCTGTAACAGACAACAATTAGGTGGCAAACTTTCAGAATGTCTAAGGCATACAAATCCCTTATCTCATTTATGTGTGAGATATGTGTATTTGTTATGTTTTTCTATTACCTTCCCTAGATAGAGATATATAGGTCCTCAGCCTATCATTAGGCAAACAACACACATGCCCACAAACACATTGTTACACATAGGAAAGGGTTTTCCAGTCAATCTACAAATGAGAAGCCTTTTTTCTCTCCACAGTCATTATTCTTGAGCACCCTGCCCACCAGCATCATCCCAGAAACATACAGTTATACAGTGAGAATAGCCTGAATTAGGCATAAGAAAGCCTACATTCCAATCTCAGCATTTCACTTAAGCTTTTTCACCCTGAAGACAGATTGGATTTGATTACTAACTCCTATATTTATTTGTCAAAAAAGACTTGGGCTTTTCATTTTTAATGCAATCTTGTTTGTAGATCACCTTCATTTCCCAAAACATTTTACTTCATCTCCCTCCCAGAAAGCTTTCTCTTATGATTAAAAAAAAAAAAAGATATTTCAGTAAAAATATCCAACACATCAACTAAGAAGGCATTAATGCCCTACTGTTCTGCTATCATAATACCCTAACCCCTTTGCAAAGATGAGAGGAATATATTGTCTTATCTTTTCTTCAGGGCTAAGTTTAATTAAAATCATACAACATTCACTTTCCATTGTTATCCATTTTACCATATATACTATTTTTAAAATTATGAAATTTATCTGGTTCTGTTTATTTTATATTCATTTGGAAGTCAGAAGATATTCTGTATTCTTTATATTCATCATTTTTTACAGTACAATCTGAGCATCTATTTTGCTGGCAATTCTTTGTTACTAAAAAATAGTGTATATTCAGCCTTTCATTTTACCCTAGTAAGGAGTATATACCTAAGTTTGGGATCCTTTCAATCAAAGGATATGAATACTTTAGTCACTTTTTTAGCATAATCCAAAATTGCTTTCCAGAATGGTTGGACCAATTCACATCACAGCTCTAGCAAGAATGACTATCCTCATTCTTGCCAATTTTCTGAGAATGAGGTAAAGCCTTGACATTATCTTGATTTACATGTCTTTTTATTATTGCTTGGAGTAATATTTCATATAATTGTTAACATCAAAGTTCGCAATTTTTTTTGAAGAAACTTGAAATACTTTGCTAGAATATTAAGATATATTTGCTGGTCTTGGAAGTTTAGAAAATAGATTTAAAATATTCTTGGAATAAAAGTGAGGGAACAAGGAGACATTCTGAAGAAAAACAAAATTAAGCCGCTATACATAATGAAAAAATTATTGTAATGAATAAATTACCATGGATCCTGGAATTTTAGAGCTGGAAGGGACAATGGAGATCATTTAATTCAATTCCTTCATTTTTCAGATGGGAAACAAAGACGTAGAAGTCTACTAATCTGGCAAGATTACCTGGCAGTCAATCATTTGGTTAATAAATATTTACAGAGCACTTATTATGTGCTTTGCATCTAAAGGTACAAAGAAAATCAAATATACTGTCCCTGGCCTCAAAGAACTTACATTATAAAAAAGAGACAACATACAATGAATTTACATGCAAGTTGTATACAGTGTCTCAGAAGAAAGACACTACCACTAGGAGAGAATGAGCAAAGGCCTCCCTGTAGAAAGTGTGATTTGAAGTTTGGGAAACCTTGGAGATAGAAGTAAGGAGTGAGATCATCCCAGGAACAGACAACAGGCACTAAAAAGACAGAGATGGGAGCTTTACAGAGAACAGCAAAAAGGTGAGTTATCACTGGATTAAAAAAATATTTGCAAAGGAGTAACATTTAAAAAGACTAGAAAGATAGGAAAATATCATCAGATTATGGACAGCTTTAAATGACAGAGGAGTTGATACTTGATCCTAGAAGCAATAGAAAGCCATGAGAGTTTACTGAGAAAAGGTGAGACATAGTCAGACTTGGGCTTCAGGAACATTGATTTGACAGCTAAAGGAAGGAAAAGACTGAAGGGAGGAGAATCTTGAAACAAAAGACTTGACAAAAAAGACTCTTGCAAGTCCAAATAAAAGACTGAAAAGAGAGGTAGCCAGAGAGAGAGAGAGAGAGAGAGAGAGAGAGAGAGAGAGAGAGAGAGAGAGAGAGAGAGAGAGAGAGGTTGGGAAAGTAGAATCAAAAGAACTTGACAACACCCTGGATATAGGGAGTCCATAATGACCCAAAGGTTTTTGTGTGAGTGAAAAAATGGTGTTACTTTTTTTTTTTTTAATAACTTTTTACTGACAGAACATATGCATGGATAATTTTTTACAACATTATCTCTTGCACTCATTTTTGTTCCAACTTTTCCCTTCCCTCCCTCGACCCTCTCCCCTAGATGGTAGGCAGTCTTATACATGTTAAATATGTTATAATATATCCTAGATACAATGTATGTGTAATCTTACAGTTCTCTTGTTGCAAAAGAAGAATTGGATTCAGAAGGTAAAAATAACCTGGGAAGAAAAACAAAAAATGCACACCAGTTCACACTCATTTCCCAGTGTTCCTTCTGTGGGTGTAGCAGATTCTATCCATCATAGATCAATTGGAACTAAATTAGATCTTTTCTTTGTCGAAGATGTCCACTTCCATCAGAATACATCCTCATACAGTATTGTTGTTGAAGTATATAATGATCTCCTGAAGTATATAATGAAATGATCTGCTCATTTCAGTCAGCATCTGTTCTTGTAAGTCTTTCCATGCCTCTCTGTATTCATCCTGCTGGTCATTTCTTATAGAACAGTAATATTCCATAACATTCATATACCACAATTTACCCAACCATTCTCCAATTGATGGGCATCCCTTCATTTTCTAATTTCTAGCCACTACAAAAAGGGCTGCCACAAACAAAAAATGGTGTTACTCTTAAAAGAACCCTTCTCCAGGGAAGTCACACTCACAAAAAAAGATTGGGAATTTGGATGATATGAAAGATGATGATATCCACAACACTTATACAGAAATTAAGAAGAGAGGGCTTGGGGGGGAGGGGGAAGAGATAATAAATTCTGTTTAGAAATGTGAGCTTGAGATGTCCATGGGATATCCAGGTCAAGATATCCAAAAATCAGTTGGTAAGAGAAGATGAGCTCAGAAGAAGATAGGGCTGAATATGTAGCTCTGGGAATCAGCTGCACAAAGATAATCATTGAATTGGTAAGAGCTGATGAGATCACCAAGTCAGATAGTATAGAAGGAAAAGAAAATAAGGCTTAGGAGAGAAGATCCAGGAAAAAAAGATTGAAAATGAGGGAGAACCAAGAACCATACAAAAACCTACATAAGAGGCTACAAAGAGATCAAGAAGGATGAAGATTGGGAAAAAGGTATTAGATTTAACAATTTAAAAAACTAGTTCAAATAATTTAGAACTTTAGTAAAGTTGTAGGATATAAAATAAATTCGTATTTCTACACATTACTAACAAAACTTAGTAGAAAGACACAAAAAGAGAAATTTCATTTAAAATAATTGTAGAAGTTTTAAAGTTCTTGGGAGTCTACCTGCCAAGACAAATCCCGAGATGATATGAACACAACCAAAAGAATATCAAGAATATCAAGAGAATCAAACTGATCCAAACATTCTGAAGAGCAGAAATATAGGCCAAAGGTCTATAAAACTATGTGTTCCCTTTAATCCAGCAATGTTACTACTGGATCAGCATCCCAAAAAGATCATAAAAGAGGGAAAAGAACCCAAGTGTGCAAAAATGTTTGTAGTAGCTCTTTTAGTGGTGTCAAGGAATTAGAAATTGAGAGTATACCCATCAATTGGGGAATGACTGAATAAATTATGTTGATATAAATATAATGGAATACTATTCTATAAGAAACAATGAATGGGCTGATTTCAGAAAAAAAAAAAAAACGGAAAAGACTTATGTGAAGTGATGCTGAGTGAAATGAACAGAACCAAGTAAATATTGTACACAGTAATAACAAAATTATGTGAGGATCAACTATGATATTTTTAGATCTTCTCAGCAATACAGTAACCTAAGATATTTCCAATAGATTTCGGATGAAAAATGTCCTTTATATCCAGAGAATGAACTAGGAAGCCTGAAATGGATCAAAACATAGTATTTCTTGTAGTTGTTGTTTTGTGGTTTTGTGATTTTTCCCTTCTTATTTTTCTTTCCCAACATGACTCATGGAAATATGTTAAAATTGATTGTAAATGTATAAATTATATTGGTTTGCTTGCTGTCCTGGGGAAGGGGAAGAAAAAGGAAGAAGGACAAAAAAATGAAAATGAAAATCTTACAAAATGGAAAGTTGAAAACCATCTTTACTTGTAATTGGAAAAAATATATATGCCATTAAAATAATTTTTAAAAGACTATCAACAGAATCAATGAAAAAATATGAAGAAAGGTAATCTTAGTCTTAGCACATCAAATTTCATACTATATCCCAAGAAATAATCATCAAAAAGCATTTGACTAAGAAATAAAGAGGTGGATTAGTGGAATAGATTAGATACACAACATATGGTAGTAAATGGCTATACTATTATAATATTTGATAAACCCAAAGATCCAGACTTTAGGAATAAAAACTCACCATTTGACAATAATTTTTGAGAAAACTGGAAAGCAGTTTGGCAGAAACTATATATAGATCAACCTCTCATACCACATACCAAAATAAAATCAAAGTGAGTAAAGTTTTTTTGACATAAAGAATATCATAACCCAGCTTCTGGGAATAAAAAAATCACTATTTGACAAAAATTGCTGGGAAAATAGGAAAATAGTATGGCAGAAACTAGTCACGGACCACCACCTAACACCCTATACCAAGATAAGGTCAAAATGGATTCACGATTTAGACATAAAGAGTGAAACTGTAAGCAAATTAAAAGAACAAAGGAAAGTATACCTCTCTGATCTGTGAAAAAGGAAAAAAAAGAACAGGAGTACAGTATGAAATGCAAAATGGATAATTTCAATTTACATACACACACACACACACACACACACACACACACACATATATAATGTGCAAACAAAACCAATGCAGACAAGATTAAAAGGGAAGCAGGGAAAATCTTTATCTTCAAAGGTCCTGATAAAGGTTTCATTTCAATACATAGAGAATAGACTCATGCACAGGAATACAAGCCATTCTCCAACTGATAAATGGTCAAAAGATAGGCAATTTTCAGTCAAAAAAATTAAAACAATTTCTAGTTATATGAAAAAATGCTCTAAATCACCAGTGATCAGAGAAATGCAAATTAAGACAACTCTGAGGTAAAACTCTCCACATCTCATATTGGCTGAAATGATAATGATAAATGTTGCAGGGAATATGGAAAAACTAGGACACTAATACATTGTTTGTGGACTTGTGAACTTGTCCAATCATTCTGGAGAGCAATTTGGAACTATGTCCAAAGAGCCATCAAACTGCATACCCTTTGGTCCAGCAGTGTCTCTACTGAGTCTGTATTCCTTAATAATCCCTTCCCTTCCCTTCAAAAAAAAGGGAAAAGGATACACATGTGCCAAAAATGTTTGTAGCAGCCCTTTTTGTAGCGGCAAGGAAGTGAAAAGTGAGTGGATGCTCATCAGTGAGAGAATGAATGAATAAGTTGTAGTATATGAATCTTATGGAATATATCTATATATTCTGTAAGAAACAATTAGCAGGATGATTTCAAAGAGACCTGGAGAGATTTACATGAACTGATACTAAGTGAAATGAACAGAACCAGGAGATCATTGTACACAGCAACAAGATTATGTGATAATATTTAATATGGTTCTTTTCAACAATGAGGTGATTCAAGCCAGTTCCAATAGACTTGTGATGAAGAGAACTACCTACATTCAGAAAGAGGACTGTGGGGACTGAATGTGGATTACAACATAGTTTTTCCACCTTTTTATTGTTGTTTGCTTGCTTTTTGTTTTTGTTCTCATTTTTTAACTTTCTGATCTGATTTTTCTTGTGCAGCACAATAAATGTGGAAATATGTATAGGAAGATTATATATATATATATATATTGGATTACTTGCTATATAGAGGAGGGGGGAGAGAAAAGGAAAGAGAAAATTTTGGGACACAGTTTTGCAAGAGTAAATGTTGAAAACTATCATTGCACGTATTTTAAAAATAAAAAGCTGTTATTTTAAAAAGAACATAAATAAATTAGGGGAGGATATCAAATTTTACCTGTGAGATATACAGATTAGGGAAATTTTGCATCCAAATAAGAAATAGTGGAAATCATAAGAAGCATCATGGCTAATTTTAATTACATGAAATTAAAAAGATTTTGTACAAACAAAACCAATGCAATCAAAAGTAGAGTTTTGTAGCAAGTTTCTCCAATAAAGGCCTCATTTATCAAATATGTGGGAAACTAATTATAAAAATGAAAGCCATTCCCTAATGGATAAAGATTCAAAGATATGAACAAGCTATCAGTAGTCGCAGGAAAAAGCCCTTTAAATCACTTTCAGAGAAATGAGTATAAAATAACTCTAAATTATCTTCTCACAGCTATCAGATTGGCTAACATGATAGAAAAGAAAAATGATAAAAGGATGTAGGAAAATAGGTATACTAATGCACTATTAGTGGATGTATGAACTGATCCAACTAACCTGAAAAACAATTTGGAACTATTAACTAAAGGGCTGGGGGGGAGGGGGGATTTGTGCATACCATTTAAAACAATTAGAAAAGATAAAACATAATTTTAATTACATGAAATTGAAAATCTTTTGCACAGGCAAAATTAATATATGTATAAGATTAAAAAAAAAGAAGCAGCTCACTGGGGAAAAATGATCTTTGTATTAAATTTCTCAATTAAGGATTTCGTATCCAAGTTAGACAGCTAATGGAAATATCTAAGACCAAAGCCATTAACAGAAGTCAAAGATTATAAACAAACAGTTATCAAAAGAAAAATTGAAAACTATTAACAACCATATAAGGAATGCTTCAAATCACTAATATAAGAAATGCAAAATAAAGAAAACTAAGAGAATATGATGATTACAATAAAATAAAGGAAAATAATATTGCAGACTTTATAATTCTCATTAGAGCAAAAACCAATGTTGACTTAGGAAAAATAATGGGATACATACCTCCTGCCTCTTAGCACAGAAAATGTAGAGATATATGGAATGAGGTATGAATTTTCAGGAATAGCTAATAACCTGATTTGCTTTTTTCTTGACAAATTTCTACTAATTTGTTATTTGGGAGGGTTCAAGTAGAAGATAAATAAAATATTGCAAGTGCAATAGTAGAAACAATAGAAATTCTGTTCTTTCTCTTTTTTTAAGTATGGGATTTGAAGTCAGAGAATGTGGGTTCAATTTTTTCCTCTGTTACTATTTAACTTTGGCCAAATTATTTAACCTCTTTTGTACTTCAGTTTCCTCATCTGTCTTTCTTAAAAATGTCTTTCTTTAAAATATCTTTTGTCTACTTCCATAGAACAGGAAAAGCCTGTTCCCAAGCCATAAGGCAAAATTTCTAATCCTTCCTTTTTAATCCTATAGAAATTCAGAAAGTACAGCTCACCCTGCAAATGTCCAGCTCCCTGCTGGCTAAATCTAATTGGAATCTTAGACAGCTAGCTCTTCCCCACATAATAAGATTCCCCTAATTCCTCACATGTTCATCACCTGTCCCTCCAAATGGGTAAATGTAGGAAATATGACATTTTCTCTCACGTCATTATAGGACTCAGAATTTTAGCCTTGGATAGGATTTTGGAAATTATCTCTTCCAATCCCTTCAATTTACAGAAAAGACAGCTGAAAGAGAGAGAAGCCAAATAGGCTAGAGCTGAACTAAAGAAGAAAAAAAAATGGCCAGTTGTGTTGAGGGAAGGGGACATTCTCCACAGAGTGCAAAAGTAGGAAATTTTTTTTAAGCAAATGAAAATTTGGTCTCTTCCTCTAAGAAAAATGGTTGATCCCTTCCCTCATGATTTGAATTTTTGCAGCTATTTTCAGCCAAGTTGAGTTTGTGGATTTGGGAGCTACAAAACCACAGACATTTCAGATATACACTCACTCCCTTGTCTGCCTAGGATACTGAGTTTCCAGAATGTAACTGTCCCTTCCATTAATAACATATTGATTGTTTTCACACAGGCCCAAATGACTCTCTTTCAGCATGGGGCCAAGTGGACCTAAAAGTGGAACCCTAACTACATCATCAATGATACCTTTACTTCTTCAGTATTCAAAGTACAGGTATGAAATGTTGTTTTTAAAAACTTCACCCAATAACATGACATCATTTCAATATATCAGATTTCATCTATTCAGGCCATCCAACTGTTAAATGCAGCATTATTTTTCTCTGCTTTTATAAAACCCGCCTTTTCTATACCAGGCCTAACTCAGGCCAATCCAGTAATTTAAATTTGGGATTAGGATATAATGAAATACTAATGGACCATAAAATGAAATAAAAACAAATTTATTGATTATAAGACTAAAAACAATGCAATTCTTATTTAGATTCAAATAAAACTTTGCACAATGGGCAGTGACCCCAGAGAGCACTGGGAATTCACCAAAGCTTTCATATAGGCTAGGCTAGCCCTACAAATAAAATTTACAGATTAACCTAGTCCCAAGTATGGCTTCCTTACTTTCTTAAAAAGAAACTACTCCAGCCTATATAAAATAAGTGTTATTCCTACCACACCATTCTTGGCAACATAGAAATACACCAAGTTTGAATAAGGAAACCTGGTACATAATTTTCCCAGCTGAATTTAAAGTATTTCTATTATGCATTAATAACATCTTATTTCCATGAAAGCTAGACTTTTTAAGCTAAACTTTATTGTAATGATCTCTTATGGGAACCATCCAAATTTTTTTTTAAAGGCAGGAGTGAACCATCCTTCCTAGTACTATACCAGTCTGAATTCTGAAGTTCATCTAGTCTTTACATTTGCATGCACTACAAATCAGATTAACTTCAGCCATTTTATATAGATCTTACCAGCCTTAGAAATCCAAAAAGAAACAAACAAAGAAGTAAAACCTATAGCATTGTTTCTCTCAGAAAACCACCCAAAGAGTTAAGCCCAACTACTTTCTGGAATTTATTCCTTGTATCTCAAATGCTGCCCATTGTTTATCCTATTCCTTCTTTTTTCTCTCTTCAATTGAAATAGCTAAAGATCATCTTTATCTAATAAAATTATCTTTCACATGGTGTAGTGCTATTAACTTTCCTACTCTAACTCTGCTATCATGAGATCACAGGATTTTAGAGGTGAAAGAGTCCTCAGTTTCAGTCCAACTTGGAACTGAACAGAAATCCTTTCTACATTGTACTCAATGAATAAAGTCTCTGCCTGAAAAGTTTCAACTTGAGGGAATCCAGCAACTCCTGAGGCAGACTAATCAGATGTTTTATTGATTTATTGTTTACCAGTATTTGAATTCTCTTTACTCCACCCTGGTCCCTGTTCAGGTTCCAGAAATTCTTTTAAACAACTGGGTACAATTTGGGACTTTGTAAGTAGAAACAATAATAGAGTTTTCCTTTAAAGAAGCAAAAAGGCCATCTTCGTGATTTCTTCATCTAAAGGCCTAATCTAACTTATTTGAAATCAGGACTCTGAAGGCTTTAACGGAATTCTGAAGTCCCATCTAGCTCTAAACTTATGTCTTACCCAGTGAATTCAAGTTCTATAACCATGATATCCCCTATTTAAGTAGCAAATTCATCAGAGGCCATGTCTGTACACTAATAAGTTCAATGGTTGTACCCTATGAAAGTAGATACAGAAGTTGAGAACTAGAAGGAATCCTAACAAGCATCTATTTTAATCATTTAATTAAGTTAGAGAAATATCTATGAATGCCCATATGAAACACAATACGTTATGGGAGATAGTAAAATATTAACCTATTATCACATAGGTTATGACAGAAGACCTACAGGTACCAGTGGATAAAGCACTATCTATACGTGCATATATTTTGAAAACAAAAAGCTTAAAAAATGAGTCCTTTATCAGAGACACTTGCTATAAAGATTGTTTCCCAGCTTTCTAATTTCCCTCTAATCTTGGATAGTTTTGTTTATACAGAAGTTTTTTTTAATTTAATATAATCAAAATTATCTATTTTGTATTTTGTAAGGCTCTCTCTTATTTGGTCATGGATTTTTTCCTCTTCTCATAGATCTGATACATAGATTATTCCTTGCTCTTCTAATTAGATTACAGTTTCATCTTTTATATCTAAATCATGTACATATTTTGACCTCTACAATCTATGTAAAAGAAAGAAGCTATTTCAGAACCAGGAAGAAAATATTCTGAGCATCTGAATTTGTGAGATTGGAGTAGTAAATACAGCACTTCTAGTATGTCTTTTAAAAGCAAAACTGAGTTATAAGAGAGAAGGGAAATATTGAGGATAGTCATTCATTCTATAAAAATCTTAGAAAAGGAGACCCAAATTAAAGGGTCAATTTTTTCTCCAATTTACCCTCTCAATGCCTTAGCTACCACAGACATGCTAATATAATCTGCTGTTTTATTATTCAATTAAAAGATTAGGAACTAACTAAAAATAAATGTAAAATTTAAGGTTAAACAAAGAACCTGATCTCTGCCTAGATATTGGGAATTTTCCTAAATGGGGGCTCAGATTGGTTGTAATTTTAGCTGGAGAACTTTTCATGGAAAATAAATTTTCTGAGAACGAAGAGAAAATGAAGTGGATCTTGGGGGCTATAATATTGTTCCCTAGGCCTAAATGAGCTAGATAAGGCAATTACAATGATTAGATGTTATAGTTCTGTGATTTATTGTTCTATAAATGTGGCACAGTAGAGTGGAAGTAGCATTGATTTAACATCAGAAATCTAGGCATGAATCCTAACTCTGCTATTTGCTACCTGTATGAACTTGGACAAGTTAAGTTACAACCCTATTAAACTTCAGTCAGGAGACTGAAGTTTCTTTTGAAAATTAGAGAGTTGGAGTCAGTAATCTCTTAAATTCCCTCTAGCTCTAAAATTGCATCCTGTGAAAAAGAAGGGCTGAGTAGGGCATCAAATAGAGGTAGATTGTTAAAAGAAGAAAGGAAAAGAACCCAAAGGAAACATTCATCAAATAGTGGTAGGGTAGGAACTTTCAAAATATGGGAAAGAGGGAGAAAGATGAAATAAACTGAAGGAAACACAAGTTTAGTATTTTAAAACACAGTATCCATGATCTCCCAATTAATCCCAACTTCAGCATTTAATGGACAAAGACAAGCTACTAAGCTATGAAAGTCTACATTTATTAGAACATGAAAGGGAAAAAACTACAGAATAAACATATTGCTCTCAAGAAAGGAACATTTACTATTTTCTCTTCATTCTTCTAAACTTTATTTCCATCAAGCAATAAACTGGGAAAACATTTTTACAGTCAAAGGTTCTGATAAAGGCCTCATTTCCAAAATATATAGAGAATTGGCTCAAATGTATAAGAAATCAAGCCATTCTCCAACTGATAAATGGTCAAAGTATATGAACAGATAATTTTCAGATGAAGAACTTGAAACTATTTCTAGTCATATGAAAAGATGCTCCAAATCATTAATCAGAGAAATGCAAATTAAGACAACTCTGAGATACCCCTACACATCTCTCAGATTGGCTAAGATGACAGGAAAAGGTAATGACAAATGTTGAAGGGGATATGGGAAAACTGGGACACTGATATGTTGTTGGTGGAATTGTGAATGGATCCAACCATTCTGGAGAGCAATTTGGAACTATGCTCAAAAAAGTTATCAAACTGTGCATGCCCATCAGTGTTACTACTGGGCTTATATCCCAAAGAGATCTTAAAGATGGAAAAGGAATCTATCTGTGCAAAAATGTTTGTGGCAGCCCTATTTGTAGTGGCTAGAAACAGGAAAATGGGACTTCCGGGGATGGAGCCAAGATGGCGGAGCAGGCACACACGACTCTCTAAGCTCCTCTCATTCCCCTCATAACCAACTATTTAATTCAGCCTCAAAAATAACTCTTCACTACACTGGCCTCTGCAATAAGAGTCGAGAAAGAGATTAAAGGAATTAGAGTAGGCAAAGAGGAAACCAAACTATCACTCTTTGCAGATGATATGATGGTATACCTAGAAAACCCCCGAGATTCTACTAAAAAGCTATTAGAAATAATTCATAATTTTAGCAAAGTAGCAGGATACAAAATAAATCCCCATAAATCCTCAGCATTCTTATACACCACCAACAAAATCCAAGAGCAAGAGATACAAAGAGAAATTCCATTCAAAATAACTGTTGATAGCATAAAATATTTGGGAATCTACCTACCAAAGGAAAGTCAGGAATTATATGAGCAAAATTACAAAAAACTTTTCACACAAATAAAGTCAGACTTAAATAATTGGAAAAATATTAAGTGCTCTTGGATCGGCCGAGCGAACATAATAAAGATGACAATACTCCCTAAACTAATCTATTTATTTAGTGCTATACCAATCAGACTTCCAAGAAAATATTTTAATGATTTAGAAAAAATAACAACAAAATTCATATGGAACAATAAAAAGTCGAGAATCTCAAGGGAATTAATGAAAAAAAAATCAAATGAAGGTGGTCTAGCTGTACCTGATCTAAAATTATATTATAAAGCAGCAGTCACCAAAACCATTTGGTATTGGCTAAGAAATAGATTAGTTGATCAGTGGAAAAGGTTAGGTTCACAAGACAGAATAGTCAACTATAGCAATCTAGTGTTTGACAAACCCAAAGATTCTAAATTTTGGGATAAGATTTCATTATTTGATAAAAACTGCTGGGATAACTGGAAATTAGTATGGCAGAAATTAGGCAAGGACCCACACTTAACACCACATACCAAGATAAGATCAAAATGGGTCCATGACCTAGACATAAAGAACGAGATTATAAATAAATTAGAGGAACATAGGATAGTTTATCTCTCAGACTTGTGGAGGAGAAAGAAATTTGTGACCAAAGATGAACTAGAGACCATTACCGATCACAAAATAGAAAATTTTGATTATATCAAATTAAAAAGCCTTTGTACAAACAGAACGAATGCAAACAAGATTAGTAGGGAAGTAACAAACTGGGAAAACATCTTTACAATTAAAGGTTCTGATAAAGGCCTCATTTCCAAAATATATAGAGAACTGACTCAAATTTATAAAAAATCAAGCCATTCTCCAATTGATAAATGGTCAAAGGATATGACCAGACAATTTTCAGATGAAGAAATTGAAACTATTACCACTCACATGAAAGAGTGTTCCAAATCACTATTGATCAGAGAAATGCAAATTAAGACAACTCTGAGATATCACTACACACCTGTCAGATTGGCTAAGATGACAGGACAAAATAATGATGAATGTTGGAGGGGATGCGGGAAAACGGGGACACTGATGCATTGTTGGTGGAATTGTGAACGAATCCAGCCATTCTGGAGAACGATCTGGAATTATGCCCAAAAAGTTACCAAACTGTGCATACCCTTTGATCCAGCAGTGTTTCTATTGGGCTTATACCCCAAAGAGATACTAAAAAAGGGAAGGGGACCTGTATGTGCCAAAATGTTTGTAGCAGCCCTGTTTGTAGTGGCTAGAAACTGGAAAATGAATGGATGCCCATCAATTGGAGAATGGCTGGGTAAATTGTGGTATATGAATGTTATGGAATATTATTGCTCTGTAAGGAATGACCAGCAGGATGAATACAGAGAGGCTTGGAGAGACCTACATGGACTGATGCTAAGTGAGATGAGCAGAACCAGGAGATCATTATACACTTCGACAACGATATTGTATGAGGATGTATTCTGATGGAAGTGGATTTCTCTGACAAAGAGACTTAATTGAGTTTCATTGGAGAAATGATCGACAGAAACAGCTACACCCAAAGAAGGAATACTGGGAAATGAATGTGAACTATTTGCATTTTTGATTTTCTTCCCGAGTTATTTTTACCTTCTGAATCCAATTCTCCCTGTGCAGCGGGAGAACTGTTCGGTTCTGCAAATATGTATTGTATCTAGGATATACTGCAACATATTTAACATATATAGGACTGCTTGCCCTCTTGGGGGGGGGGGGAGGAGGGAGGGAGGGGAAAAAACGAAACATAAGTGATTGCAAGGGATAATGTCGCGTAAAAATTATCCTGGCATGGATTCTGTCAATACAAAGTTATTATTAAATAAAATAAAATTAAAAAAAAAATAACTCTTCACTGCTTAAATTCATGAAGATTAGAAGCACTACAATTTACCAGCCCAAGTCAATCTAGAAGATTGCCAGGTAAGGTTTGTGCTGAGGGGCCAGGAACAGACTAGCACAGGCAGCAGGAGGCTAGCGTCCTGAGCAGACCAGGGGCAGGAGTGATCTCTGTGGCTAGAGAAGTTAAAGGGACCGCTCTGCTATAGGCTAACTGCTCTGCCTTGATTACAAAGCAGTAAACTGGCAGAGAAATTAAAGCCTAAAACAGAGGGTCCTCTAAAAAATGCCAGAACCTAATGAGATCTGGCTGTAACCCCTCAAACCAGGAAGTGACTGCGGCCACATCCTACAGTTCGGGGCTTTTGCGGGGCAGTTACTAATCTGCACGGCAGGGGGGCACAGCCTGGGCAGCTTCTAATCGGCAGAGTGGGGGGCACAGCCTGGGGCAATAGAACCTCCCCAGATGACTGTGCTTCCCCGGCAGACACTTCCCGTCCCTGCAAATCCATTCACTGTTCAACTGCTAATACTCACAGCCCCAGGGCAGGCTTTGGCTTGGGAAGTGAAACTTTCACTGCTCAGCATCTAGCCCCAGGGCACTCATTATCTCACACAGCCAGGGTTCTTTGAAGGGCATTTTCCCAGCTCAGCCCTGCAGGCCTGAGTTATTTTCGGGTGGGGAACTCTTTCCCAGAGCACTCCAGTACCTCGCTGCTTTTTGTAGCCGGCTGGCAGGACAGCTACCCATCCATATACCTTTCACTGCTCTGCAGAGGAAGCTGGTAACCTCCTGGCTCTGAAGGCAGACCTTAAAGGTTTTAACAAAATGAGTAAAAAATAATCAAAAGAACGATTGATAGTTTCTACACAGAAAGAGAACAGCTTTTCAACCCTGAAGAGACTAATAGCAGACAGTCTCCAGACAATTGTTGGTCTCCAATACAAAAGGCTCTCCTAGAAGAGACTATTAAAAACCTTAAAAGAGAGCTGGAAGAGAAATGGGGAAAGGAAAGAGAAGCTATGCAAGAGAGTACAGCAAAGGCACATAACTCACTAAAAGAAAAATTTGATAAAGTGGAAAAAGAAAACAACTTCCTGAAATGTGAATTGGAAAAGGTAAAAAAACTCCCAAGAAGTGCAGGGAAACAGAATTTGTGAATTGGAAAAAGAAAATAACTCACTAAAAAAAAAAAAAAAATTAGTGAAATGGAAAAAAATTCCATAGAACAAAACAACTCAATTGGACATATACAAAAAGAAGTTAAAAAAAAGCTAATGAAGAAAATAACTCACAAAAAAATCAGAACTGAACAACTAGAAATGACTGATTCATTGAGACATCAAGAATCAGTCAAGCAAAACCAAAAAAAATGAAAGATTGGAAAAAAAATATCAAATATTTACTTGGAAAAACAACAGACCTGGAAAATAGATCTAGGAGAGATAACCTGAGGATCATTGGACTACCAGAAAATTATGATTGAAAAAAAGAGCCTAGATACTATTTTACAGGAAATCATCAAAGAGAACTGCCCAGAAGTAATAGAACCGGAAGGGAAAATAGGTGTTGAAAGAATTCATCAAACACCTTCTGAAAAAGACTCTAAAATAAAGACTCCGAGGAATATTATGGCCAAACTTCAGAATTTTCAGACTAAAGAAAAGATTTTACAAGCAGCCAGGAAAAAACAGTTCAAATACTGAGATGCCACAATAAGGGTCACTCAAGATCTGGCTACCTCAACATTAAAGGATCGAAGGGCCTGGAATCAGATATTCTGAAAAGCAAAAGAACTTGGAATGTAGCCAAGAATAAACTACCCAGCTAAGTTGAGTATTTTTTTTCCATGGAAGAAGATGGACATTTAATGAAATAGAGGAATTCCATCTGTTTCTAAGGAAAAAATTAGATTTAAACAAAAAATTTTATCTCCAATAACAGGAATCAAAAGAAGTAGAAAAAGGTAAAAGGAACTCTTGAGAACTGTATTTCTGTTGTGGATATACATAATTTGATTTTACCGATATAAAAAAGGGAAGTAGAAATGGAAAGGGGATAGTGTCAGAAAAAGGGAAGAGGGGAGATAAAAAGAGGGAAACTACATGCAACAATGAGGCAAAGGAAACCTATCATATATGAGGGAACTTAGAGAGGGGGAGGAACATTGTGTGAATCCTACTCTCATCAAAGTTGGCTCAAAGAAGAAACAATTGACATTTGTTTTACAGAGATTCTTCTCTCACTTCATTAAAAAGTGGGAGAGGAAAAGGGAGAAGGAAAAAAAGTAATAAGGAAAGGGTAAAAGAAAGGGGAAGGGATTCAAAGGGAGGAGAGAGGGACACTAAAGAGGGAGAGCTGCGTGACATTAGTGGGACCAATAAGTTTAATACTAGGGAAGAAGGGAAGGAGGGCAAGAAAAAGAAAAGTATAATCTGGGGATATTAGGATGGCAGGAAATACAGAATTGGTTATTTTAACCGTAAAGGTGAATGGGATGAACTCTCCCATAAAGAGGAGGCGGATAGCAGACTGGATCAAAAGTCAGAACCTTACAATCTGTTGTTTACAGGAAACACATTTAAAACAGGGAGATACAGAGTAAAGGTAAAAGGCTGGAGCAGAATCTATTATGCTTCAGGTGAAGTCAAAAAAGCAGGGGTAGCCATCCTTATCTCAGATCAAGCAAAAGCAAAGATTGATCTAATTAAAAGAGATCAGGAAGGAAACTATATCTTGCTTAAGGGTACTATAGACAATGAAGCAATATCAATATTAAACATATATGCACCAAGTGGTATAGCATCTAACTTCCTTAAAGAGAAGTTAAGAGAGTTGCGAGAAGAAATAGATAGCAAAACTATAATAGTGGGAGATCTCAATCTTGCACTCTCAGATTTAGATAAATCAAATCACAAAACAAATAAGAAAGAAATTAAAGAGGTAAATAGAATATTAGAAAAGTTAGGTATGATAGATCTCTGGAGAAAACTGAATGGTGACAGAAAGGAGTATACTTTCTTCTTAGCAGTTCATGGAACCTACACAAAAATTGACCATATATTAGGACATAAAGACCTCAAAATTAAATGCAGGAAGGCAGAAATAGTAAATGCTTTTTTTTCAGATCACAATGCAATAAAAACTACATTCAGCAAAAAGTTAGGTGTAAATAGACCAAAAAGTAATTGGAAACTAAATAATCTCATCTTAAAGAATGATTGGGTGAAACAGCAAATTATAGACACAATTAATAATTTCACTCAAGATAATGACAATGATGAGACATCATATCAAAATTTATGGGATGCAGCCAAAGCAGTAATAAGGGGAAATTTTATATCCTTAGAGGCTTACTTGAATAAAATAGAAAAAGAGAAGATCAATGAATTGGGCCTGCAACTTAAAAAGTAAGAAAAAGACCAAATTAAAAACCCCCAATCAATTACTAAACTTGAAATTCTAAAATTAAAAGGAGAAATTAATAATACAGAAAATTAAAAAAACTATTGAACTAATAAATAAAACTAAGAATTGGTTTTTATGAAAAAACCAATAAAATCGATAAACCTTTGGCAAATCTGATTAGAAAAAGGAGAGAGGGAAATCAAATTAGCAGTCTTAAAAATGAAAAAGGAGAACTTTCCACTGATGAAGAGGAAATTAAAGAAATAATAAGGGTTTACTTTGCCCAACTTTATGCCAATAAATTTGATAACCTAAACGAAATGGATGACTACCTCCAAAAATATAGGCTTCCCAGATTATCAGAGGAGGAAGTAAATTGCTTAAATAGTCCCATTTCAGAAAAAGAAATAGAACAAGCTATTAATCAACTCCCTAAAAAAAAAATCCCCGGGACCAGATGGATTTACATGTGAATTCTACCAAACATTCAAAGAACAATTAGCCCCAATGCTTTATAAACTATTTGAAAAAATAGAGAATGAAGGAGTCCTACCAAATTCCTTTTATGACACAGACATGGTACTGATACCTAAACCAGATAGGTTGAAAACAGACAAAGAAAATTATAGACCAATCTCCCTAATGAATATTGATGCTAAAATCTTAAATAAGATATTAGCAAAAAGACTCCAGAAAATCATCCCCAGGATAATACACCACGATCAAGTAGGATTTATACCAGGAATGCAAGGCTGGTTCAATATTAGGAAAACTATCAGTATAATCGGCCATATTAATAATCAAATTAACAAAAACCATATGATCATCTCAATAGATGCAGAAAAAGCATTTGAAACAATCCAACATCCATTCCTATTAAAAACTCTTGAGAGTATAGGAATAAATGGACTTTTCCTTAAAATAGTCAGTAGCATCTATTTAAAACCAGCAGTAAGCATCATATGTAATGGGGACAAACTGCAACCATTCCCAATAAGATCAGGAGTGAAACAAGGTTGCCCACTATCACCGTTACTATTTAATATTGTATTAGAAATGCTAGCTTTGGCAATAAGAGTTGAGAAAGAGATTAAAGGAATAAGAATAGGCAATGAGGAAACCAAATTATCACTCTTTGCTGATGATATGATGGTATACTTAGAGAACCCCAGAGACTCTACTAAAAAGTTATTAGAAACAATCTACACCTTCAGCAAAGTTGCAGCATACAAAATAAACCCACATAAGTCATCAGCATTCTTATATATCACTAACAAAATCCAACAGTTAGAGTTACAAAAAGAAATTCCATTTAAAATAACTACTGATTGTATAAAATATTTAGGAATCTATCTGACAACTAGGCATGGACCCACATTTAACACCATATACCAAGATAAGCTCAAAATGGGTCCATGACCTAGGCATAAAGAGATTATAAAAAAATTAGAGGAACATAGGATAGTTTATCTCTCAGACTTGTGGATGAGAAAGAAATTTGTGACCAAAGATGAACTAGAGACCATTACTGATCACAAAATAGAAAATTTTGATTACATCAAATTAAAAGGCGTTTGTACAAACAAAACTAATGCAAACAAGATTAGAAGGGAAGCAACATCTTCACAGTTAAAGGTTCTGATAAAGGCCTCATTTCCAAAATATATAGAGAACTGACTCAAATTTATAAGAAATCAAGCCATTCTCCAATTGATAAATGGTCAAAGGATATGAACAGACAATTTTTAGATGATGAAATTGAAACTATTACCACTCATATGAAAGAGTGTTCCAAATCATTATTGATCAGAGAAATGCAAATTAAGACAATTCTGAGATACCACTACACACCTGTCAGATTGGCTAAGATGACAGGAAAAAATAATGATGAATGTTGGAGGGGATGCGGGAAAACTGGGACATTGATGCATTGTTGGTAGAGTTGTGAACGAATCCAATCATTCTGGAGAGCAATCTGGAATTATGCCCAAAAAGTTATCAAATTGTGCATACCCTTTGATCCAGCAGTGTTTCTATTGGGCTTATATCCCAAAGAAATACTAAAGAAGGGAAAGGGACCTGTATGTGCCAAAATGTTTGTAGCAGCCCTGTTTGTAGTGGCTAGAAACTGGAAAATGAATGGATGCCCATCAATTGGAGAATGGCTGGGTAAATTGTGGTATATGAATGTTATGGAATATTATTGTTCTGTAAGAAATGACCAGCAGGATGAATACAGAGAGGACTGGCGAGACTTACATGAACTGAGGCAAAGTGAAATGAGCAGAACCAGGAGATCATTATACATTTCAACAATGATATTGTATGAGGATGTATTCTGATGGAAGTGGATTTCTTTGACAAAAAGACCTAACTCAATTTCAATTAATAAATGATGGACAGAAGCAGCTACACCCAAAGAAAGAACACTGGGAAACGAATGTGAACTATCTGAATTTTTGTTTTTCTTCCCGGGTTATTTTTACCTTCTGAATCCAATTCTCCCTGTGCAACAAGAGAACTGTTCAGTTCTGCAAACATATATTGTATCTAGGATATACTGTAACATATCTAACATATATAGGACTTCTTGCCATCTAGGGGAGGGGGTGGAGGGAGGGAGGGGAAAAATCGGAACATAAATGAGTGCAAGGGATAATGTAAAAAAATTACCCTGGCATGGATTCTGTCAATATAAAGTTATTATTAAATAAAATAAAATAAAATATTAAAATGAAAAAAAGAAAAAAGGAATCTATCTGCCAAGGGAAAATCAGAAACTTTATGAGCAAAACTACAAAACACTTTCCACACACATTAAGTCTGATCTACCAACTGGAAAAATATTAAATGCTCTTGGATTGGGCGAGCAAATATAATAAAGATGACAATACTACCTAAATTTATTTATTTAGCGCTATACCAATCAAACTCCCAAAAAACTACTTTGATGAACTAGAAAAAATAACAACAAAGTTCATATGGAAAAACAAAAGGTCAAGAATTTCAAGGGAATTAATGAAAAAAAAATCAAATGAAGGTGGCCTAGCTGTTCCAGATCTAAAATTATATTATAAAGCAGCAGTTACTAAAACCATCTGGTATTGGCTAAGAAATAGACTAGTTGATCAATGGAATAGGTTAGCTTCAAAGGACAAAACAGCCAATAACTTTAATAACCTAGTGTCTGACAAACCCAAAGATCCCAGTTTCTGGGATAAGAATGCATTATTTGACAAAAATTGCTGGGAAAATTGGAAATTAGTATGGCAGAAACTAGGCATTGACCCACACTTAACACCGTACACCAAGATTAGGTCAAAATGGGTTCATGAGCTAGGCATAAAGAATGAGATTATAAATAAATTGGAAGCACATAGGATAGTTTACCTCTCAGACCTGTGGAAGAGGAAGGAATTTATGACCAAAGAAAAACTAGAGATCACTATTGACCACAAAATAGAAAATTTTGATTATATCAAATTGAAAAGTTTTTGTATAAACAAAACAAATGCAGACAAGATAAGAAGGGAAACAATAAATTGGGAAAACATTTTTTACAATCAAAGGTTCTGATAAAGGCCTCATTTCCAAAATATATAGAAAATTGACTCTAATTTATAAGAAATGAAACCATTCTCCAATTGATAAATGGTCAAAGGATATGAACAGACAATTCTCAGATGAAATTGAAACTATTTATCGACATATGAAAATATGCTCCAAATCATTATTAATCAGAGAAATGCAAATTAGGACAACTCTGAGATACTACTACACACCTGTCAGATTGGCTAGACTGACAGGGAAAGATAATGTGGACTGTTGGAGGGGATGTGGGAAAACAAGGACACTGATAACATTGTTGGTAGAATTGTGAACACATCCAGCCATTTTGGAGAGCAATTTGGAACTATGCTCAAAAAGTTATCAAACTGTGCATACCCCTTGATCCAGCAGTGTTTCTACTGGGCTTATACCCCAAGGAGATACAAAACAAGGGAAAGGGACCTGTATGTGCCAAAATGTTTGTGGCAGCCCTGTTTGTAGTGGCTAGAAGCTGGAAAATGAATGGATGCCCATCAATTGGAGAACGGTTGAGTAAATTGTGGTATATGAACGTTATGGAATATTATTGTTCTATAAGGAATGACCAGAGAGGACTGGTGAGACTTACATGAACTGACACTAAGTGAAATGAGCAGAACCAGGAGATCATTATATACCTCAACAATGATACTGTTTGAGGATGTATTCTGATGGAAGTGGATCTCTTCAATAAAGAGAGCTAATTCAGTTTCAATTGATCAAAGATGGACAGAAGCAGCTACACCCAAAGAAAGAACACTGGGAAATGAATATAAACTGCTTGCATTTTTGTTTTTCTTCCCAGGTTATTTATACCTTCTGAATTTAATTCTCCCTGTGCAACAAGAAAACTGTTCAGTTCTGCACACTATTCAACATGTAAAGGACTGCTTGCCATGTGGGGGAGGGGGTGAAGGGAGGGAGGGGAAAAATCAGAACAGAAGTGAATGCAAGGGATAATGCTGTAAAAAATTACCCTGGCATGGGTTCTATCAATAAAAAAGTTATTAAAAAAAAAAAGAAAAGAAATTGGAAAATGAATGGATGCCCATCAATTGGAGAATGGCTGAATAAATTGTGGTATATGAATGTTATGGAATTTTATTATTCTGTAAGGAATGACCAGCAGGATGATTTCAGAGAGGCCTGGAGAGACTTACATGAAATGATGCTGAGTGAAATGAGCAGAACCAGGAGATCATTATACACTTCAACAACAATACTATATGATAATCAATTCTGATGGATGTGGCTCTCTTCAACAATGAGATGATCCAAACCAGTAACAATTGTTCAGTAATGAAGAGAATCAGCTGCATCCAGAATAAGAACTATGGGAAATGAATGTGGACCACAAACATAGCATTTCCACTCTTTCTATTATTATTTGCTTGCATTTTTGTTTTCCTTCTCAGGTTTTCTTTCCTGAGCAGCAAGATAATTGTATAAATATGTATACATATATTGTATTTAACATATTCTTTAACATATTTAACATGTATTGGACTACCTGCCATCTATGGGAGGGAGTGGGAAGAAAGAGAGGAAACGTTGGAACAGAAGATTTTACAAGGGTCAATGTTGAAAAACTACCCATGCATATGTTTTGTAAATAGAAAGCTATAATAGAGTAAATTAATTAAAATAAAATAAAATTTATTTCCATCAACACTCTCTGTTATAGGAATACAATGTGCCAAGTTAGAAGTGACACAATTGAAATTATTTTAGAGTTACTAGGATATGGAACCTACAGAGATTAAATTTTCAGCTAAAACTTCTTCAGGATTTTAACCATCCCTCTTTGGCCTAGTTAAGCCTTTATCAAAATTGATCAAATATATTTTATAATTATTTTTCTGCACGTACACTTTGTTCCAGCACCTTGAATTGCAAAGGACAGTTTTTGTCTTTGTGTGCTTACAAATGTGTAAGCTAGCACTTAGCTCAATACCTAAAAGACAGTAGGCATTTAATAAATGCTTATTAATTGATAATGTATCAACCAGGAATAACTTTCATAGAAAACAGTAACTTGTACCTCTTTCAGTCTTGAGATTATAATCTTTTTTTGTGATACTTTCAGGAGATCAGAGAACAATTTACAATTTCCCATGTCTTTTTATAGGTTCCAACATTTTTTCAAGCTTTCTTAAAAACCATTCTTTGGTTATCTATGACATTTAACTAATGTGTAGGCTTACTACCTTTCCAAACACTATTACACCATCTACCTCACTCAGAAAAGGTAACATAAGATATGATTTCAAAGAAAAATTTTCCTCACACATGATTAATCCTTTCTCCCAAATTTCCTAATTATCATCCTGTTTCCTTTGGTTCAAAGAGTTTCAACATGCATTAACATGTCAAATGAGTGCTTGTAGTAGGATTACCTGATATGGAACCAAGCCTCATATTTTATCTTTCAAATCCATGGATTTGGTCTCCAAATCTCCAGAAATTTCACAGGATGCTATTATAAATGATGATATGTTAATAAGATGTTAATACTCTATTATCCCTTTATAAACATGAATATCTCTTTCTGATTGAGAAAAGAGAAAATCTTTGAATGGTGAAAAATTGATCACACTCTGCAAGGACTTCAAGGTGCTAAGCTCAGGTAGTAGTTCTAGTCAGTGGGAGAAAGAGCTGGCAATAAGAGAATTTAGTTCTTCACTTTTTTTAGGGAGAGACAGGGTAAGAGACTCCTCTTGTCCCTCATCTATTAGCCATGACATCCAGGAGTACAGCTATTCACCCATAGGGAAACACCCATGAAGCAGGTAAAGACAGTTAAATTGAGCACGAGATATTAATAAAGAAGCAGAAACATACATTGTAGGCTGACACAAATACAGAAAGATAGACACTCAAGTTTTCATGACGTGTGACCCTGAAAACAAACAACAGAAGCAGCTATGGATGCAAGAGAGGGTTAGTCTTAGTAATTGAGAACTGAGCTGTGAAGAAAATGCCATGAAGAGAATAGGGACTTTAAGGATGCTGTACAGAAGAAGGCCACGTTAGCCAGTCAGCAGTGCATATGGTGGGGGGAGGAGGAAAATGTGCAATAAAGTTGAAAATATAAGTTAGGGGCCAAGTTTTAAATGTCCTTAAATGCTAAGTAGAGGAGTTTTTATATGATCCCTAAGGTAATAGGGAGCTACTAAAGTTTATAGAACACAAGAGTGACAAGGTCAGATTTGGACTTTCAAAAAATCAGTTCAATAATTGTTTAGAAGATGCTTTGAAGTACAGATTGCAGACAGAATGACAAAATAGAAAGATTTCGTAATAGCCTAGGCAAGATATAATGAAGGACTGAACCATTGTAGTGGTTGAATGAGTGAAAAGAAGATCACACAAGAGGTGTAGAAATAAAAATGATGAGATTTGGTAAATGGTCAAATAACAATGTGCACATTTAAGTGACTAAAAGGACAGTAGTGGCTTTAGAAGAAAGAAAAAAGTTTGGAAAAGAGGAAGAGTAAGTTTACTTTAGCACATATTGAGTTTGAGATATGCCTAGAATATTTAATTCAAAATACCCAATAGTTAATTAGACATGTGAAACTGAAAACCAGGAGAAAAATTAAGGCTCAAAATATAGATCTGGGAGTCATGAGCATAGAGATGATAATTAATCCCAGATGAGAGATGAAGTCACTGAGAGAGTATAGAAAGAGAAAAGAGTCCAGGAACAGAGCCTTGGAGTATACACACAGATAGGACACATGTTTTAGATGATGATTCAATAACAAAGACAAGAATGGTCCCTCAGATAGGGGAAGAACCAAGATAAAGCAGTGTTATAAAAATCAAATGAGAGGGGGCAGCTAGGTGGGGCAGTGGATAAAGCATCAGACCTGAAATCAGGAGGATCTGAGTTCAAATCTACCCTCAGACACTTAGCTGTGTGACCCTGGGCAAGTCACTTAACCCCAATTGCCTCAGCCAAAAAAAAAAAAAAATCAAATGAGGAGAGATTATTCAGGAGAGAAGGGTGATCAAAAGCACTGACTGCTCCAAAGGTTAAAAAGAAAAAAAAAATAATAAGGATTGAGGGGAAGAAAGAAAACACATCAGATTTGACAGTTAAGAGATTACTGGTGACTTTGGAAAGGACAGATTCAGTTAAATGATGAAGACTGAAGGCCAAGCTAGAGAAAATCACAGGACCAGATCATTAAAAAGGACTAGAAATAGAAAGATTAAATGGAAGTTATGAAGTTTTTAAGAACAGAATAAATTCATGACAAAGAAGGAAAGAAGGAAGGGAAGGAGGGAGGGAGGAGGGAAGGAAGAGAGAAAGAGGAAAGGAAAGAAGGGAGGGAAGAAGGGAAGAAAAAAAAGGAGAGAGGGAGGGAGGAAAAAACTCATTTCTTGTCCTTTTGATTCATTTCTCAATATGTATAGTGAATTTTTTATTATCAAATATAAAAAATGTCTATAATAACTCTACTGGAATTTCCTTTGGTTACCATACAAACCATACAAAAAAGAGAATAGGGACTTTAAGGATGATGTACAGAAGAAGGCCATGTTAGCCAGTCAGCAGTGCATATGGTGGGGGGAGGAGGAAAATGTGCGATAAAGTTGAAAATACTTTCATCATAGGGTCATAGGATTAGGGATGAGAGGGACAAAGAAGTCATCTAGTTTGAGTCATTCATTTTTACAAATGGGGAAACTGGGGTCAAAAAGGTAAAGTCATAAAGTGGCAGAGATAAGATTTTAATTTCAAATACTTTCTATTTTCAAAACACTCTATTATTTCTACCTAAAGAAGATTTGTGAAATACTGAAGCTTGGGGTGAGGAAGAAGATAAACCATGTAATACCTGTCATGTATTTAACTCTTAGTACTTTCAGACTCACTTCCTTCATTTATCTTCTCTATCTCTTTCTCTCAATTCTTTTCACAACAACTGGACAGAGAAATTTTTAGTCTGGCTATAGAAGGAGCAAGGTCAGACAAGGGACTTCAGTGGCCCAGAAGTGAGTCACCAGCCTGGTACAGACTTGTCTTACAGCTGCAGTGACTCAGTCCCCCCAGTCTGTTGTACCAAGTTTCACAAGCTGTCCCTGAAAGCTCCACAACAATCTCCCTAGACGCCATTTCTGAGACTAAGGCCTGGCCACTGCTATAACTCCCTTGGAGATGATTGTGCTAGAGACTTGGTACTAAGTCAACAATTCTGCCATGGTTCCATGACAGTGAGAACAAGAATGAATAGAAAAGAAAACTTGAGCCTTTTGTGGCCAAGCTTATTTTTAAAAAGGCCACAGTAACCAAGGTGACTTCATCATTGAGGAGTTGCTGTCTCTTTCTCCTTTCCCTTCCTACCCTGTCCCTGTATAGATGGATGAATGGCTACATATCCCAAGAGATTACTCATACTAGAATTGAGATCATCAGCCACTCAATACAAATTCAAAGGTTGATACAAAGCGTTATGTGTGGAGTTCACTGAGAAAAACAATCCTTTTGTAGGAGTAGGGAAAGATCATATATAGTTGGCAACCAGCAATGAGAAGGTCTATCACCTCCAAAAACAATCAGGCATTGTGATAAAGTGAAAAGAGGAATTATCAAAATCAAGTTCTGGTCTTGGCTCTGCTACTAATTTGTGTAATGATGAACAATACTCTGGATATTCTCTCTCGTTCTCGCTCTCTCTCTCTCTCTCTCTCTTTCTTTCTTTCTCTCTCTCTCCCTCTCTCTCTCTCTCTGTCTCTGTCTCCTCTCCCCCATTTCTGAGCTATGATATACAAGATAGACAGGTACAAAGACTTGGTTACAAAGACTGGGTTACTAGGATGGAAAAAAAGACAACTAAAATGTATAAAGGAAAAAGAATGATTTGGGGATCCCTAGTATGGAAAACAATCTAGAGGATAGAAGGACAACTAATTGTGTCATCTAGTCAAATTTTGTTCTCATTTACTGAATATCTGGATTCTTGAGTCATCTGTGTTTGACATACATATAATATATACATGTATGTATGTATGTATTCTTTTAAAATCTTTATTTACTTTTTTTAAACATCACTGTCATTTCTCAGTGAATTCGCTGTTCATTCCCATTCTCAAAAGAACACTCTTTTAAAATAAATAATTACACTCAATCAAAATAATCACATTGACCTTATCCAAAAATATGTCATTCTCTACTTAGAGTCGTACCTCTTTGATGTCTGAAGTCATATCCAGTCACCACATTGATCTGATTTCTGAAATTTTTCAATAAGTGTTGTTTCCTCTAAATTATTATAATGATTATATAGACTGCTTCCCTGGTTCTTCTTCCTTTATCAGTCACAGTGTTGACCAGAATTATGAAGTCTTTCAATACTGTTTTCCTTTAAATTATTATAGTGATTGTATAAATTGCTCTTAGTTCTATTTCCCTTGCTCTGCATCAATTTATACAAATATATTGAAACTCCTCCAGATTCTTCATTTTGTTAAAACACAATAATGTTACTTTATATCCATATGTTAAGTTTTGTATACCCATTACTCAAATGATAAGACATCTACTTTTCTTCCAACTATTTACTGCTAGAAAAAGTACTTCAAAAGCATATACATGTAACAAATACATGTGAAAATACATTAAATGTAAAGATAATTGATCTATTCACAGTAGTTAAACACATAATAGTTTGGAAGGGAGAGCATTAGCACATGGGGTTAAGCTTCATGCAGGAAAATTTTCATGCAGATAATGAAAAGGCAGAAGAGGAGGTGAAGTTCTGGGTACAAGAAGAAGAGAGAGTGACCAATTTGTATGGACCACAGAATTTGGAAGAAATCATGTCCAATGAGGCATGAAAGATAGGTTGGGACAAAGTTCTATAGAGCTTTGAAAGTTAAAAAGAGGACTAGATATTTAATTCTAAAGGAGTCTATTAGGAATCCACTGGAATTAGTAAAGTAAGAGAATCACACGATCAAGTCTGCAATTAAGGAAAATTACTTTGACAGCACTATGGAGGATGGACTGAACTATGGAAAGATCTGAGGCAAGAAGACCAACTAAGAGGCTGTTACAATAAACTAAGAGGGGACAGAGGCATGAACTGAGGTACTACAGTGGTAACTGTGTGAGGGAAATAAAGAGGCAGACAAAAAAGATTTTGTGAAGGTAGAAATAATAAGATTTGACAACTGATTGAATATGTGGGTTGAAGAAAAATCAGTAGTCAAAAATAATGTTAAGATTACAAACCTGGGAGTGAAAATATGTAATTGCATTCTATAAAAAAAGAGAATTTTCAAAAGGGGAAGTTTTGGGGGGATGGAAAGAATGAGTTTGAGGTGTTTCTGGAACATCTGATTTTATTTAAATATCTAATAGACAACTAATTATTAGAACTGAAGCTCAGAGGAAAAACTGGAGTTATATATAGAGATCTGGGAGTCATCTTGATGGACAAGATAGTTAAACTCATGCTCACTAAGGAAGTTACCAAGTGAGAGGATTGTTGTCATTCACCCTTCATTCTCAAAGAGAACCAATGATATCAGGAGGGTGAAATCTTGGCTTGCAAGTGAATTGGATATAACTGAGACAGAGGCATGCAAAGTCATCAGCCTCAGTCTCTCATCAGAGTCCAGTGGCAAGGTATAGTCAGAATGACTCTTGATGGCTCAGGATGAAGTGGGAGACCATGACTTTTTTAAGCTGAGGTCTTTCCCAGGTTTGAGTTTGTCTAAGGGAACACTCATTCGGTAATTGAAGACTAGATAAGAATTGAGGCAAAAAATGCTTAGTTTGTTTTCATAAGGAATCATTCAGGAAGGAGAAGCCCCACAGAGTTTCTGGCCAGAGCAGAAGAGTATAGAGAGAAATGGACAGAGAACCTAGGATAGAACCAGTGATGCCATCCCTCTTCCACCCAGGGGACTAAGTAGAGGTGGTGGGAGCCTTCATTCACTCTCTAATCTCCTATGAGTCACTTCAAGTAGTGTGACCTCCCACATGAGCCCACTTATGGTGCTTATAATGCCTCTTCTACCATCTCAAAAAGTTCAATTTCCTGGGATACTACCTGTTTGTGTCCGGAGCTCTGAAACATTTGCACAAACTGCCAGATGACAAAGCTTTTACCTGGCCATGGGCAACTCTAGTGAAATTTTTGTGGATATTGTGTAGGACATTTTCTATCACTTGATCAGAGTTTTCTTGTGTTAGCTGTGTTTTAATTTAATTCCTAGAATGTGAACAGCCCTCTCCTCACATTTCTATAGCCAAGGCACTTTTGCCACTGGATACCATTTGGCCCAAAATAGTTTTTTTGTGACTTAACCCAGTCAAGGAGTTGTCAATATCAGCAATGTCTAATCTTACCCTCCTCTTAGGATTACAGATTTTATATAATAATGTGGTGTGGTTCTTTTAGAGAGGGGGTTGAAGATACATTTTTCTCATACTTTTTTAAACTTTTAAATAAAATAGCCTCGTGACAATCCCTCCCCATCTTCTTTATTTTTACAAATGGTGAGGGAATTGGAAAGGGTGAGGATGATGTGGAGATCCTATTTTCATCCACCAAAATTCAGGATCCCCAAGAAAGGCTCCATAGCTGCCTATATTATTATTTATTCTAGATTTGATTTATCTGTGCTATCCAAACCTCTCATCCTTAAATAAGTGAAAGTAGGTTTTATGCACATTTTTTATTGCAGTCTGGTACAATGTCATAATATCAAGAAACTCAAGATCTATCCTAGATGCTAAAGCATAAGAAATATTTTTGCAGCACAAACAGAAAAAGGGTTATCTCAGTGTCATTTCATGGTGATGAGACACTGGAAAGTAGAATAATACCTAGTTTTTCAAACGGCATAGGAAGGCTCAGACCATCCCTGAATGTCACCAGAGAGCTAAGTATTGCTTTCTGAGGAACACCAATAGGCATAAAAGGCAGAGGAAGGGTGGGGAGAAAGAGAGGAAAGGAATAGAGAAGAAGAGAAAATTCATTTAAAAAAAAAAAGAAAAGGAGAAGGTATACATAATGGTGAAGGATGGAGAATACTGAAATTGCTTCAAGTACCAGTCTTTTCATAAGCATTTATTAAGCCTCTACTTTGTGCCAGGAACTGTGCTGAGGTACTAAGAATATAAGGAAAGGCAAAAAGACAGTTCCTAATTTTGAGGAGCACACAATCTAATGGATACTCCAGATTGAATATTAAAAGCAAACCTATCTGGATCTATCTGGACCGGAAGATTCTTTTCCTCTCCCTTTGCTCTGACATTTTAAAGGTGAAATGATCTGGGTGGGAGGGAAGTGAGTGGCAGGATGTTACTGCTTTCTCTATCTAATGACATTTCTCCACACCCTTTGCTGCTGCTACAACAGTTCTGGCAGTCAAATCAAGGCAACTGAACCATTTGTCTCTTAACACAAAGTGACCCCTGGACAGTAATCGAATTTGTACTATTCTTCTCTGTCCCTCCCCTTCCCCCCAACTATGAGTCATTTGGCCTCTCTGTCATATCCCAGTGAAGAACATTTTGTATGGAACTGCCAGTTCTGAGCAGTATGTGTGACAGAGACAAACAGAAATTAAAGATCCATCTCAGACCCAAAGCAAAAGAGCCAGGGAACCTTAGTTTTCTGCACCTAGGATATCGGAAGGCATATGACCTAGGTTTATATCTAGGACCTGAAAGAAATTACAGTTCCACCTTGTGTTTAGATTGTCCAGTACAAATATCTTTTTTTTTTTTTAAACACATGAGGTCTAGAAGGATTATTAGACTTGTCCAAAGTCACATGCCTATTAAGTGGCTTAGGTAGGAATGAGAGAAAACTCAGGTTTCCCAACTACAAGCTTGAAGTAGTTGAAAGAATACTGAATTTGGAGTGAGGTGAGACCAGGATTTAAATCCTGCCTTACAATTCCAGTAGACTTGTGATGGAAAAAAAAAATCTATATCCAGAGAGGGAATTATGGAGACTAAATGTGGATCAAAATACAGTATTTTTACCTTTTTATTGTTGATGCTGTTTGCTTGTTTTTTTGTTTCTTTCTTATGTTTTTTTTCCCTTTTGTGCAGAATGACAAATGTGAAAATATGTTTAGAATTATACATTTTTAACCTATATTGGATTTTTTGCTTTCTAGGGGACAGGAAGAAGAGGACAGAGGAGGAAAAATTGGAATACAAAACTGAAAACCATTTTTGCATGTATTTGGAAAAATAAAAAGCTATTATTTAAAAAAAAAATCCTGCCTTAATTCTGTGCTTGCTACATTATGATTACAGCTTTTAAACCTATCTAGGTCATTATATCTTAGCTGTTAAATTCAGTTTTCTTTTCACTATTAATCCATGACTTCTCTTCACTGTTAAATACTATTGATCACTCTCTCCTCCTCAATGACTCAAATATTCTCTCTTCTCTGGGTTTTTGTGACAATATGTATTTTAGGTCCGATATTTCTAAAAATCTTCCATAGAAGATCTATTTAATAAATCCAACTTTTAACTATCCCATTTGTTATCTCTTTCTTTCTCCCTTCTTCTTCTCTCCTCTTCATCTTCTTTTTTTCTTTACCCCATCTTTTCCTTCTTTTTCTTTCTCTCTTTGCACTTTTCAAATGTAAGTAATCATTGACAATATACTATATCTTATTGAGTCCACTATGCATCTTTCCATTCCTTTTCAGGTAAACCATATTTTAATCCTTCATAGATCATAATGTTCTATGACTGGTGGTTATATAGCATCTTTAAGAAAATGATAGTATTATTTTAAAAAAAAGTTTTGAAAATAGGAAGCAGGTTAGAATCACTAAAAGTTCTGTTTAATTTATAAAATGTAATCCAATCTATTTTCTTCTCCAACTCAATTCTGAATCTAGCACATCATGTTTCTGTAGTGGTTATCCAATATAGATGTATTACTGTTTAGTCATTTTTCAGTCAAGCATGACTCTTTGTGACCCCATTTGGGGTTTTCTTGGGAGAGATACAGGAGTGATTTGCCATTTCCTTCTCTAGCTCATTTTGTGGATTAGGAAACTGAGGCAATTAATTGATCAAAGATGGACAGAAGCAGCTACACCCAGAGAAAGAACACTGGAAACTGTTCGGTTCTGCACACATATATTGTATCTAGGATATACTGCAACCCATTCAACATGTAAAGGACTGCTTGCCATCTGGGGGAAGGGGTGGAGGGAGGGAGGGGAAAAATCGGAACAGAAATGAATGCAAGGGATAATGCTGTAAAAAATTACCCTGGCATGCGTTCTATCAATAAAAAGTTATTAAAAAAAAAAAAAGGAAACTGAGGCAATCCAGACCAATTGATTTGCCCAGGTTCATATAGTTAGTGTCTGAGACTTTTTGATTTGAATTTAAAAAGATGAGTCTTCCTGACCCCAGGCCTGCACTTTATCCACTATGTCATTTAACTGCCCCAAAATTGATATGCCAATGGAATAAACTGATCAACTGCCCATCCCTGTAGAAAAGGTTAATTGTACATGAAAACAAATTAAACCTATATGTATTAGAAAGCAAATATGACCAGAGAGAATAAGAGAAAGTCCTAGAATTAGAGTAATTGACATGAAAAGAAATAGTGAAGAGAAAGCCCAAGATTTTTACCAGTTTTAAGCAGCATATTAATGGGAACCAGCTTACTCAAATAGTTGAAAACACTTAAAAACTTCCTACTTACATTTTAACAAAAAATCTCTAGCTCTATATATCAGGTAAGGTAGTAAGATTCACCCTCAAATCAAAATTACTTTGTAGAGAAAAGTAGTTTTTTTACAACCTTCATTTAGTAATGTCCTTACCCTAAAGAATCCTTGAATTATAGCTTCATATTTGTGAATTGATATATTTCTTAGGTCAATAGTGAAAAATCAATTTACTTAAAATAAAGCCTTTTTATATCAGAACTCATTATTGCACAAGGTCAATGTTGTCAAACTGCTTTAAGTGATCTCTATGGTTTCTTCTAGCTTAAAAATTATAAATCTATTTAAAATAAATTTATTTTTAGAATGTGTTGATACTGGAAGAAAAAACCATTTAGAAAAATGTTCTGGAACACTGGGGCTAGATTTACTAATAATTTTATCATTCAAACAATAATTAATTCCAATGTTACATAAACTGCAGAAATGAAAATTAAGGGATCCTTCCAAATCCTCTCTATGACAGAAGTTTTATTATCTAAACCAGGGAGAAATAAAGAAGAGGAAAAAAATGATAGACAAATATCCCTAATAAATACTGATCAAATAGTCTATAGGAAAATGTTTAAAATATCACACACTATTGCCAGGATAATATCCAATATCATTAACAAAAACAATAAAATTCACATGACTATATGTGTGTGTGTGTGTGTGTGTGTGTGTGTGCGTGCTTTAAAAAAAAAACCTTTTGACTAAACAATATGCCTTTCTGCTAAAAAAAAAAAAAAAAAAAGGAAGAAAGAAAGAAAGAAACTAGAAAGCATAAGAATAAGTGGACCTACCCTTAATATGATGATGGCTAAAATAATGTGTAATAGGGAAAGGGTAAAG
This sequence comes from Antechinus flavipes, assembly GCF_016432865.1. Classification (NCBI taxonomy): domain Eukaryota; kingdom Metazoa; phylum Chordata; class Mammalia; order Dasyuromorphia; family Dasyuridae; genus Antechinus; species Antechinus flavipes. The sequence continues at coordinate 172,978,781 of NC_067401.1, forward strand.
CTTTTCCAATAAAATTAGGTTAAAGCAAGAAGCCTTTTATCACCACAACTATTTGATATAGTGCTAGAAGTGCTAGTTAACAGCAATTAAAAAATAAGCAACTAAGCATAGGCAAAGAGAAAACAAAATTATCACATTTTACAGAGAACCCAAAAGTCAACTAAAAAATAATTGAAACAATTATTACTTTAAATAGGAGGATATAAAGTAAATCTCCATTAGCTTTTTTAACAAATTAATCCCCTGAAATCCAGTAGAAAAAGATAGAAAGATAAATTACATTCAAAATAGTTAGAAGCCTACTTGCTAAAACACACATACAAATTACATAAATTCAACTACAAAACATCTACAAATATAAAGACAGGCATAAATAAATGAAGATATATTAATTGTTCATGATTAGGTCAAGTCAATATGATAAAAACAATAGCATTGACTAAATTGTTTACTCTTTCAGTGACATGTCAAATTACCAAAAAAATGCTTTGTTGCTGTTCAGTCATTTTTTTTCAATCGAGTTTAACTCCTTTTGTTCCTTTTTGGGATTTTCTTGGCAAAGATTCTAGAATGGTTTGCCATTTCCTTCTCCTGCTCACTTCATAGATGAAGAAGCCAAGGCAAACAAGGTTAAATGATATGCTATTGAGGCAGTAGGTAGCGCAGTGGATAGAGCACCAGCTCTGAAGTCAGAAGGACTTGAGTTCAAATTTGACCTCAGACACTTAACACTTCCTAGCTGTGTGACTTGGGAAAGTCACTTGACCTTAATTGTCTCAGCAAAAAAAAAAAAAAAAGGTACAAATCATAAATGGGAAGGTAGATTACAATACAATCATATAGAATACTGTTATAATACAGGGCGTGATTGATTGCCCATGACAAGCCTGAAGATGCAGGATAATTGGAGTGTTCTGCAGTATTGTGGCAAGTCCTAACTCCCAGGGAGTTGTTATTGGGACCACAGTTCAGTGACAGGTACAAAAGTTCTTTGATCTTTGCTATTTGACCAGATTTGAATTTAGAAAGATGAGTCTTCCTAATTCCAGGCCCACCATTCTAACCACTGTGCCACTTAGCTGCCTTAAGAATTACTTTACAGACTTCCGGCCAAGATGGCGGAGAGGAGGCACACAGCTGTGTAAGCTCTGCCTTTTTGCAAAGAATCCATTTCATTACAAGCCTCTAAATTAATGCTTGACTGAAAAAAACCCACAAATAGTTACCAAGAGAAGCCATCCTTGAAATTTGCCAGGAAAGGTTTGGTTTTGTTCAAGGGCAGGAAAGGTTTTAGATCTGGCGCAGGCTGAAGGCATGCAGCTGCAGCGAGAGCACAGGACATAGCTCACAGCCAAGCAGACCAGAGAGGGGGTGGGGAGTGATCTCAGTCATCTCTGCAGGGGAAGCTTTGCTGCAGGATTGGATACTTTGCCCTGGCAGCAAGTCAATAGCCCAGCAGAGAAGCTAAAAACACAGTAGGTGAAGAATACCCTTCCCCCACAATGTCTCAATACGCTCTAGGAATCTCAGAGAGGAGGTGCAGTACAGTCCTGATAGTGCCTCACTGTTGCCCCCGCAGTCTGTAGAGGAAGCTCAGTAATACCACCCAGCCCCTCCCCCCCAAAAAAGAGACTCCATTTAGGGTTTTTTTTTTCTTTTTGCGAGTTTGTCTTTGATTCTTCTCTGACAAAATGAGCAAAACATTGAAAAGGACTTTAACCCTTGACAGCTTCTATATGGATAGAGAGCAGACTCTAAACCCTGAGGAGACTAAAAGCAGACAGTCTCCAGGTGAATCCCCAAAGGAGGAGATCATCTGTTCCTCAGCACAGAATCTCATAGAAGAAATTAAAAAGGCTCTCACAAGAGAGCTAGAAGGAAAATGGGAAAAGGAGAGGGAGGCTTGGCAAGAGAATCTGGAAAAGTCATCCCACTCATTTAAAGACAGAGTGGATAAAGAAATCAAATCCTTGAAAAATAGTATTAGTGAACTGAAACAGAAAACAGCTCTCTAAAAAACAAAATTGGTGAAATGGAAAAAAATTCCATAGAACAAAAGAACTCAATTGGACAATTAGAAAAAGATATTTAAAAAGTGAGTGAAGAAAATACTTCATTGAAAATCAGAATCGAACAAATGGAATTGAATGACTCGAGGAGACAAGAAGAATCAGTCAAGCAAATCCAAAAAAATCAAACAATGGAAAAGAATGTGAAATACTTTCTTGGGAAAACAACAGACCTGGAAAACAGATCCAGGAGAGACAATCTGAGAATTATTGGACTCCCAGAGAAGTATGATGAAAAAAAGAGCCTGGACACTATCTTCCAGGAAATTATCAAAGAGAACTGCCCAGAAGTCATAGAAACAGAGGGTAAAATAGACACTGAAAGAATTCATCAATCACCTACTGAAAGGGATCCTAAAATCAAAACGCCAAGAAATATAATGGCCAAATGCCAGAACCCTCAGATGAAGGAAAAAATAGTGCAAGTGGCTAGAAAAACCCAATTCAAGTATTGAGGATCACGCAGGATCTAGCAGCATCCACATTAAAGGATCGAAGGGCCTGGAATATGATATTCCGAAAGGCTAAGGAACTTGGTATGCAACCAAAAATAACTTACTCATCTAGAATGAGCATCTTTTTCCAGGGAAGAAGATGGACATTCAATGAAGTAAGCGAATTTCACCTATTTTTGATGAAAAAGCCAGAACTTAACAAAAAGTTTGATCTACAAATATAAAACTCAAGAGAAACCTAAAAAGGTAAAAAGAAATCTTGGGAACTATATTTCTGCTAGAGAGATGTATAAAGAATACATATATACCTTGTTCTAGAAACTAGATGTGGAAAGGACATTGTACCAGAAAAAGGGTAAAGTGGGGGTACTACAGCTCATGAAGAGGCAAAGGAAACCTATTATATCTGAGAGAAAGAATGGAGGGAGATGAATATAGTGGGTATCTTACTGCCTTCAGAATTGGCTTTAAGAGAAAAATTTTAGACATATTCAATTTATGGTGAAACTTCTCCCACCTCATTGAAAAGTGAGAAGGGAAAAGTGAAAAGGGAAGGAATAAGCTAAGCGGAAGGGAATGCAGAAACTGTGAGGGAAAGGGGTAAGATAAAGGGAGGAACTCTAAAACGGGGTGGGGCGGGGGGAGGGATACTAAAAAGGGAGGGCTGTGAGAAGCAAGTGGTGCTCACAAGCTTAATACTGGGAAAGGGGGGAAGGGGGAAGGAAGGGAGAAAAGCATAAACAGGGGTTAACAAGATGGCAAGTAATAGAGAATTGGTCATTTTAACCATAAATGTGAATGGGGTAAACTCCCCCATAAAGAGGAAGTGGTTAGCAGAATGGATTAAAAGCCAGAATCCTACAATATGTTGTTTACAGGAAATACACCTGAAGCAGGGAGATACATGCAGGTTAAAAGTAAAAGGTTGGAGCAAAATCTACTATGCTTCAGGTGAAGTCAAAAAAGCAGGGGTAGCCATCCTGATCTCAGATCAAGCTAAAGCAAAAATTGATCTAATTAATAGAGATAAGGAAGGGCACTATATCTTGCTAAAGGGTAGCATAGATAATGAAGCAATATCAATATTAAACATATATGAACCAAGTGGTGTAGCATCTAAATTCTTAAAAGACAAATTAAGAGAGCTGCAAGAAGAAATAGACAGCAAAACTAAAATAGTGGGAGATCTCAACCTTGCACTCTCAGAATTAGATAAATCAAACCACAAAATAAATAAGAAAGAAGTCAAAGAGGTAAATAGAATACTAGAAAAGTTAGATATGATAGATCTCTGGAGAAAATGTAATGGAGACAGAAAGGAGTACACTTTCTTTTCAGCAGTTCATGGAACCTATACAAAAATTGACGATATATTAGGACATAGAAACCTCAAACTCAAATACAGTAAGGCAGAAATAGTAAATGCATCCTTTTCAGACCACGATGCAATGAAAATTACATTCAACAAAAAGCCAGGGGAAAGTAGACCAAAAAATAATTGGAAACTAAATAATCTCATACTAAAGAATGATTGGGTGAAACAGCAAATCATAGACATAATTAATAACTTCACCCAAGAAAATGATAATAATGAGAAATCATACCAAAATGTATGGGATGCAGCCAAAGTGGTAATAAGGGGAAATTTCATATCTCTAGAGGCCTATTTGCATAAAATAGAGAAAGAGAAGGTCAATGAATTGTGCTTGCAACTAAAAATGCTAGAAAAGGAACAAATTAAAAACCCCCAGTCAAACACTAAACTTGAAATTCTAAAAATAAAAGGAGAGATCAATAAAATTGAAAGTAAAAAAATTATTGAATTAATTAATAAAACTAAGAATCGGTTCTATGAAAAAACCAACAAAATAGACAAACCCTTAGTAAATCTGATTAAAAAAAGGAAAGAGGAAAATCAAATTGTTAGTCTTAAAAATGAAAAGGGAGAACTTGCCACTAACGAAGAGGAAATCAGAGCAATAATTAGGAGTTACTTTGCCCAATTTTATGCCAATAAATTCGACAACTTAAATGAAATAGAAGAATACCTTCAAAATATAGCTTGCCCAAACTAACAGAGGAAGAAGTAAATATCCTAAACAGTCCCATCTCAGAAAAAGAAATAGAACAAACTATCAACCAACTCCCTAAGAAAAAATGCCCAGGACCAGATGGATTTACATGTGAATTCTACCAAACATTTAACGAACAATTAAGTCCAATGCTAAATAAACTATTTGAAAAAATAGGGATTGAAGGAGTCCTACCAAACTCCTTTTATGACACAGATATGGTACTGATACCTAAACCAGGTAGGTTGAAAACAGAGAAAGAAAATTATAGACCAATCTCCCTAATGAATATTGATGCTAAAATCTTAAATAAAATATTAGCAAAAAGATTACAGAAAATCGTCCCCAGGATAATACACTATGACCAAGTAGGATTTATACCAGGAATGCAGAGCTGGTTCAATATTAGGAAAACTATTAGCATAATTGACTATATCAATAACCAAACAAACAAAAACCATATGATCATCTCAATAGATGCAGAAAAAGCATTTGATAAAATCCAACATCCATTCCTAATAAAAACATTTGAGAGCATAGGAATAAATGGACTTTTCCTTAAAATAGTCAGGAGCATATATTAAAACCTTCAGTAAGCATCATATGCAATGGGGAAAAACTGGAACCTCTCCCAGTAAGATCTGGAGTGAAGCAAGGTTGCCCACTATCACCATTATTATTCAATATTGTATTAGAAACACTAGCCTCTGCAATAAGAGTCGAGAAAGAGATTAAAGGAATTAGAGTAGGCAATGAGGAAACCAAACTATCACTCTTTGCAGATGATATGATGGTATACCTAGAGAACCCCAGAGATTCTACTAAAAAGCTATTAGAAATAATTCATAATTTTAGCAAAGTAGCAGGATACAAAATAAATCCCCATAAATCCTCAGCATTCTTATACACCACCAACAAAATCCAAGAGCAAGAGATACAAAGAGAAATTCCATTCAAAATAACTGTTGATAGCATAAAATATTTGGGAATCTACCTACCAAAGGAAAGTCAGGAATTATATGAGCAAAATTACAAAAAACTTTTCACACAAATAAAGTCAGACTTAAATAATTGGAAAAATATTAAGTGCTCTTGGATCGGCCGAGCGAACATAATAAAGATGACAATACTCCCTAAACTAATCTATTTATTTAGTGCTATACCAATCAGACTTCCAAGAAAATATTTTAATGATTTAGAAAAAATAACAACAAAATTCATATGGAACAATAAAAAGTCGAGAATCTCAAGGGAATTAATGAAAAAAAAATCAAATGAAGGTGGTCTAGCTGTACCTGATCTAAAATTATATTATAAAGCAGCAGTCACCAAAACCATTTGGTATTGGCTAAGAAATAGATTAGTTGATCAGTGGAAAAGGTTAGGTTCACAAGACAGAATAGTCAACTATAGCAATCTAGTGTTTGACAAACCCAAAGATCCTAACTTTTGGGATAAGAAAACATTATTTGATTAAAAACTGCTGGGATAACCGGAAATTAGTATGGCAGAAATTAGGCATGGACCCACACTTAACACCATATACCAAGATAAGATCAAAATGGGTCCATGATCTAGGCATAAAGAACGAGATTATAAATAAATTAGAGGAACATAGGATAGTGTATCTCTCAGACTTGTGGAGAAGAAAGAAATTTATGAGCAAAGATGACATTACTGATCACAAAATAGAAAATTTTGGTTATATCAAATTAAAAATCCTTTGTATAAACAAAACTAATGCAAACAAGATTAGAAGGGAAGCAACAAACTGGGAAAACATCTTCACAGTTAAAGGTTCTGAGAAAGGCCTCATTTCCAAAATATATAGAGAACTGACTCAAATTTATAAGAAATCAAGCCATTCTCCAATTGATAAATGGTCAAAGGATATGAACAGAAAATTTTCAGATGATGAAATTGAAACTATCACCACTCATATGAAAGAGTGTTCCAAATCACTATTGATCAGAGAAATGCAAATTAAGACAACTCTGAGATATCACTACACACCTGTCAGATTGGCTAAGATGACAGGAAAAAATAATGATGAATGTTGGAGGGGATGCGGGAAAACTGGGACACTGATGCATTGTTGGTAGAGTTGTGAACAAATCCAACCATTCTGGAGAGCAATCTGGAATTATGCCCCAAAAGTTTTCAAACTGTGCATACCTTTTGATCCAGTAGTGTTACTTCTGGGCTTATATCCCAAAGAAATACTAAAGAAGGGAAGTGTTGGGGTTCAAATGTTTGGAGTTCTTGTTCTCAAATCACAGCCGGTTTAGCTTAGAGCCCTCCGAATATCTCCAAATCCTAAGGTTCTGTCCTTTAGCCTCTGTCTCTGCTTTCTTCAACCTCCAACCAGCACAGAGATGGAATGAATCTCTTGTCTCCTTCACTTGGGGCTCAGCTAGCTTTCTAGTGAGTCTTTCAGACCAGCTTAGGCTCAGTGGGGGAAGTGCAGGAGCCCAGCCACCAACTACAGTGGGGTGAGATGAAGATGAATCTGGTTGTCCACTGAACTCTCGACTCGTAGCTTTTTCCTCTGAAAACTCTTCTTCTGCCACCAGCCAGCCAAGTGGAAAATATTCTGCCTTGCCTCGGAGAGAGAGCTTCTGGCGTAATTCCGCTGAAATCTCTCAAAGTGCTCTCTGTCGGCACCAGAGTGCTCCTCTCCAGTCCAGCTGAACTCTCTTCTGCGATCAGTCAGCCAAGTGGAAAATATATTCTCGAATAGAATAGTGAAGAGAGAACTACACTGGCCTTATATGTGAATCTTCTAAGAGAATGGGATTATGGGTTTTCTCCCATAGTGCTCTCTGGCCCAAAGAGCTTCAAAGGAGGTGTGAACTCACAAAGTTAAAAAGTTTACTTTGTGAAGCTGGCATACTTGTGAATGAGTAAATGTGTAATGAGTAAAGGTGCAAACACAAGCATTGTACTAATTAGTTCTACTTAGTACCTTGTTTCAGGTTCTGCCCAAAACATCTTCTTGTAAGATTAGATCAACTCTAATTAGTTAGCAGTTTGTAAGGATTCCAACAGGCAATGCCAAAATGTTTGTGGCAGCCCTGTTTGTAGTGGCTAGAAACTGGAAATTCAATAGATGCCCATCAATTGGAGAATGTCTGGGTAAATTGTGGTATATGAATGTTATGGAATATTATTGTTCTGTAAGAAATGGCAGCAGAATGAATACAGAGAGGCTTGGAGAGACTTACATGAATTGATGCTAAGTGAAATGAACAGAACCAGGAGATCATTATACATTTCAACAACGATATTGTATGAGGATATATTCTGATGGAAGTGGATTTCTTTGACAAAGAGACCTAACTCAGTTTCAATTGATAAATGATGGACAGAAGCAACTACACCCAAAGAAAGAAGACTAGGAAATGAATGTGAACTATTTGCATTTTTGTTTTTCTTCCCAGGTTATTTTTACCTTCTGAATCCAATTCCCCCTGTGCAACAATAGAACTGTTCGGTTCTGCAAACATATATTGTATCTAGGATATACTGCAACATATATAGGACTGCTTGCCATCTCAGGGAGGGGGTGGAGGGAGAGAGAGGAAAAATCGGAACAGAAGCAAGTGCAAGGGACAATGTTGTAAAAAAAAAAAAAATTACCCTGGCATGGATTTTGTCAATAAAAAGTTATTATAAAATAAAATTTTTTTAAAAAAAGAATTACTTTACAGAGCTTAAAAAAATTCATTTAGTGGAACAAAAAATCCAAAAAACATACTGGCAAAGTATGGCAAAAAAAGAAGACTTGGCAAGAAAACTATTTGGTATTGATTAAAAACTGGAAAAGTTGATTAATGGAACAAATTTTACATATGCACATAGAGAAGTAAAGGAATACAGTATCCTGGTTTGATAAATCTCAAAATTCCAAATCCTTTGATAAAGACTTACTATTCAACAAAATTTACTCCAAAAAGTAGAAAGTAGTTTAATAGAAATTGGGTTTAGAAAAACATCCCACAAAATATAAAAAGATAAACTTTAAATGGATACATAATCTAGATATAAAAATTTACATCATAAACAATTTAGGGGAGCAGGGGAAAATATCTATATCCAGGGAAAGCATTCATCACTAAATAAAGGATAAAGATTACAGAAGATGAAATGGAAAATTGATATCTAGAATAAAAAAATTTTGCACAAACAAAATGAATGCAGTTTGAATTAGAAAGCAAACAATTGACAGGATGGTGGTGCCCTCAAATCTGATGTGGCTTGGATGGGGGAAGACAGGAAGAGAAGGATGAATTTTGTTATAGACATGTTGAAGATGAGTTACTTGGCCTAGGATTTATAGATTTATAAATATATATGGTTAATATCAGTATAGATAATAATTGAACCCACAAAATTGATAAGATTACCAGATGAGCAAGCATAGGGGAAAAGAGAAAAAGATACGGAACAGAGTTTTGGAAAACATCTACAGTTAGTGGGCATGAAAATCCAAAAAGATAGGAGAACCAAGAATAGTTTCATGAAAACTTTGAAAACTTTGAAAACTCAGATAGAGAATATCATAGGAGAAGATGAGATCTCAGTGCATCAACTCGAACCTTAGCCCATTACAGAAAGTGATGAGCCTCAATAGTTCTCAAGAGTTTGCTAATTCAGTAGTTCACTATGTCAATGAAATCAAGAATTTATTCATTGTTCCTATCCAACTCAGGGTACTAGATACCTTTTCCATCTTTTCCTAGTATGCTTTGTCAGAGAAGAGAGTCTTCCCAGAGCAACCCAATAGGCCAGTGGTCCTCAAAGTTAGTCCAAAGAATTGTTGGGGTCTCTGAAACCCTTTCAGAGGGTCTATAAATTCAAAATTATTTTTTATTTCTAATATAGTAAATAGCTATAAATATAACTCATGTGAACAAAAACTCTTTGAACAGATCCTCAATAGTTTTTTTAACAACATACTGAGAACAAAGGTTTGAGAACCACTGCAATCGGCTGTCAAGATAAGATAGCTGGACATTTACTTAGCAATTTCTTCCTGTTCCCTAGTTCCTACCGCCTACTGATCAAATTCTGTTCCTAATGCTTCATCAAAATGACATAAGGCTCTTCCTATTATTCTTCCTTTTTCTAATGGTGTAGCAATCTATCAATAGCACAGGCTTTGTATATCAGAAGCTGTCCCTCAAAAAACAAGATGGAAGCAAATTGTAAATAAAATCTAGTTCTGCTTCAGTACTTCACACACTGTATGATGCTTTCCCTAGGAAGAACATTTATTTTCTTTATGTCTTAAGTTTCTTATATCCATATTTAATAAAACTTCCTTACACTGACTCTATGCCCTAGGACTATTGTTGGGAAATAGCTTTTCAAACTGTGATGTATCAGAAAAACAGAACTGTCCTTCAAAATGCCAAGTTGGTCAAGAAATGGGTGTTAAGAGAGTTGTTAGTAGAGTACTACAACTAGAAGTTACAAAAACATTCTGGGCAAAAGATTAAGCTGCAGGAAGGAACTTGGCACCAGGTTGATATGAAAATCCCATAAGGGAAGATGATTATCACAGGCCATAAAGGTACCTAATCTGGAGGGCCTAGAGACACCCAGGGATATAAATTACACTTGGCCTTGTTGGCTCAGAATGCCACAGAATCATAGGACCACAGAGCAGTAAATATTGATTCAGAGAATTATGGCACAAGACAAAGAATCCTGTATTTGGGGTTAGAAGACCTGGACTCAAATCCTGGATAAGCCACTTCCTACCTGTATGAGTTGGGCAAATCATTTAAACATGGCTTGGGGGGGGAAGGGGGAGGGAGAATTGGAGGGGTGAGGAAAGATGTAGGTGATGTAAAAAGAAATGAAAGCAATAATTACAATAATAATTTAACAAAACAAAACAAACAAAAACTCCCAGGGCAGGTAGGTGATGCAGTGGACAGAGTATCATCCCTGGGGTCAAGAGGACCTAAATTCAAACCTGTCTTCAGATATTTACTAGTTGCATAACTCTGGGCAAGTCACTTCATCCTGATTACTTTAAAAAAATATTAAAAAAAAAAAAAAACAAAAACATCACTAGGTCTAGGTTTTCTTATTTATAAAATGAGGAAGGTACATTAACCTAGAACTAAGTCTGTGAATATTTAGAACAGGAAAGGGTCTTGAAAAATTTGAAAAATTATCTAATCCAAGTCCCTCTTTTTAAAGCAATAAAAAAAAAAAAAAAAAAAAAAAACTTAGTCCCAGAAAAGCAACATGAGGTGTCCAAGGTCACACACCTATTAGTACTTGATTTTGATCTTATTTTCTTCACCTTTAGAGAAATATCATATGCATTTTTCTGGGCAGAAAAACAAGATACAAGCAGTCTCTTGTATTGTATTGGAGTATTTTTTTAATAAAGACACTGGCATGGTTTGTCATTTTCTTCTCCAATACATTTTACAGATGAGAAAACTGAGATAAACAAGGTTAAGTGACTTGCTCAAGATCACACAGCTTAGTAAGTATCTAAAATCAGATTTGAACTTAGCAAGATTAGTTTTCCTGACTCTCGGCACCATCTAGTTGCCTGTTATGTTATGTTTTAATATATTATGTTATGCTATATTATATTGTATTGTATAATATCATATCTATTACATTATATCATATTAATTATGTTGTGTTGCATTGCATTGTGTTATTTTATTACTAAAATAAGAAAATTTGGATCATGTGAATGAAGTTTTGTTTCTGGACGCTGCAGGGGTCCTCAAACTTTTTAAATAGGGGGCCAGTTCACTGTCTCTCAAACTGTTGGAGGGCTGGACTACAGTAAAAACAAAAACTTTGTTTTGTGGGCCTTTAAATAAAGAAACTTCATAGCCCTGGGTGAGGGGGATAAACTTCCTCAGCTGCCGCATCTGGCCCACGGGCAGTAGTTTGAGGTTCTAGGCACTGCCTAGAGCATAGGTTTGAAGCCTGAAAATGAGACAGTGAGTACTATTGACTCCCTGTTTGGGGGAAATAAAGCAAAAGCAAAAATGATAACTACAATAACTTCTATTTCTACATAAGAAGTAGCATGGCTGAGTAGAGAGTGCTAAGCTTGGAATCAGAAAGACCTGAGTTCAAATAATCTTGTCTCTGACACTTATTATTCAAAGTATATTTAAAGCTAATGAGTACTTCTGAGGTCATCTAGTCCAAAATCTTCTTTTCACAGATTTTTTTGATTTAAAGCCAAAATTAAATGATTTGCTCAAAGTCACCCAACCAGTCAGAACAGTGGTAATATTAGGATCTGGATCTAGGTTCTCTGATTCCAAATCTAATACCATATTGCTTTTGTGTTTCAATCAACTCACTCATCCACCAAGTAATAATAGACAACCAGTCATAGCAGAAACCCAACTTTGTGTGGATGTTGACTGGTAATTGGTGGAAAGAGTTTCCAAATGGAGAGCTATCTGTATGAGCCTATCATGATATCATAAAACCTTCACATACACATATACATTTTAATCAAGATTTAATAATTTCAAAGCACTTTCTCTAAAAACAACAACTCAAAACTTAAGGCAGCAGATAGTCCACAAATAAAATCCTTTATTATTTTACTTTGGCATTCAATAGCTTCCTTTCACATAGCAAATTCATCATCATTATCAGCATCAACATTCAGTTAGTGCTAATTGTGTGTCATTTGCTGTGCTGGGCATTGATATTTAAGCCTAGATTGAAAACAGCTTGATGTTTACACCACTATGGTTGGTTAGTTTGTTTGTTTGTTTCGGGGAGTTCCCTCTGTTCCCTGTTCATGTAAGCAGGTATTTGTTTGCAAGGAGTAAAAAATAATGTCTATAGATGTTTTCCTGGAAATGAATAAAGCAAGGCCTATTTAATATTTTACCCCAACACAAAAGCTGCTGAGTTTTGAAGCCAACAAACAATTCTGCCCATTCCTCATGATCTTCACAGACATTAGCTAAAAGACTGATTCAGAAAAAACTAAGTACAAAGTCTGCCCAACGTTATCTTACAGTCTGCAATTATAACAATGGACATCTTTAGACCTTTCTCCATTGGATCTTAAATTTTCAGTTTGGGCAGCCAAACAAGATTATTTTAGATGATGACTCAACCCTCCAACATATTAACTCTCCTTCGTGGCTTGGCATCATCTTGAGATTTGAAAGTATGTCATCTAAGGCACTGACAAACAAATTGAAAAGGACAAGATCGAAAGCCCAACAGCATGTCAAGAGAAGCAGATCTCCTTCCCAATGGACATCAGTAAATACTCTATGGGCCTGGTTATTCAACTGGTCTATACATTTACCTACCTGTACAATCACCCAGCTCACAATTCTCTGTTTTGACAATATAGATTTTACAACAAACGTTATAACAAATAAGAGTAAATATTTTCTATATTATAAAATCATCAAACATGAGCAAACTTGAACTGTGCAAATAAAAACAGAAAATAGGATTGTATATAAAATTGTAAATTGTTACTTATAAGTTTCTTTAATTATACAATAAATTTACCTTAACAGTATCAAAACTATCCTACTTGTCTGTGTTCCCTTCTAAACACCCCTTTCTTCTGTCCTTTTGCTTCTGAAATGTATAATTAATACTTTTTTCTTTTTTCCCTCTTTGTGTTTTTTTTTTTACATTACTATTATTACCCACTAACTTCCCTCTCAAAAAACTAACCCAAATAAATGTTTTCCCTTACATCAATTAAGTATAGTCAAAAAACCCAAATCAACACACTGCCCTATTTAAAAATGTTCTGCTTTTCTAATCTATCATTTTTCAGCCAATAAAAGAAAAACATGATTAATCACTATTCTTCTATTATCATGATTGATCACCACATCGTGAAGTCTTTCAAAGTTGTTTTTCTTTACATTGTCTTCCCGATTCTGTTTATTAACTATATGACAGTTCAGACAAGTCTTCCCAGGTCTCTCTGAACCTATCTCTTTCTTTTAATTATTTCCTATTTATCCCAAGATAGCTTGTTTGTACATAGTTGCTTGTTGTCTCCTGCAGGAGATTACCAGCTCTTTGAAGACAGAGATTTTCTTGTGGCTCTTTTTATGTACCCAATGCTTAGTACACTTCCTAGTACATAGTAAATGCTTAATAAACATTTTTTACTGATTTTTTTACTGATTGACTTGCTATTTCTTAGGATGCAAATTTATTTCATTTGTCCATAAGTTTGACAGGTAGCTCCTTAAGTCCTCTTCCAATTTGTATATACTCTGTGACCTTTCATATTTGTCATATATCTATGTGGAGAATTGTAGCATTCATTGTGAAATATGCTTTATCAGATTACTTTTCACTTTTTCCAACAGTTTTTGTCCGATAGGAAATCTTTATCCCAATAGCTGGTATCCTTGGGTTATTAAGACACTATGCTATAATCTTTATTCCACCTAAGTCCTAAGTATTCATCTGTTCTCCAAGTCTACTTTTCTGATTTTTAATCAGCATCAAATAATTATGAAGATTACTGCTTTCTAGTGTAGTGTGACATCTGTAATACTTGGTCTCCTTCCTTCTCATTTTTTTTTTCAATACTTCCCTTAGGATTCTTTTTTTCTTTTGTTTCTCCAGATAAATTTTATTATCTTGTCTGTTTCTTGAAAATAACTCTTTTAGGAACTTCATCAATCTGTCATGAAATCTACTAATCAATTTAGGTAGTATTGCCATTTTTAATTCATTAATATAACCCAACTATCAGCAATTAAAATATTATCCTCTCCAATTATTTGTCTTCATTTCTTTAAGAGTCTTTTGTATTTGCATTCTTACAATTTCTATGTGTGTTTTAGTAACTAGATTCCAAATATTTTGTAAATTTTGTAATTTTGAATGGAATTTCATTTTTGTACTTTCCTGCTGGAATTTGGTGTGGAAAATATCTCATATGGGTTTATTTTACAACCTACCATTTTGTAATTTAATTTAATCATCATCTACAAAAATAACCCAATAATATTTATTATTATTTACCAACTTATTCCCTGAGATCTTTTTTTTTCTTATCATCTTTATAGTTAGCATTTGGTAACTATGTCAAATAACAGTGGTAAAAATGTACATCTTTGATTTATCCTTAATTTCATTGGAAAGTCCTCTAGCATTTCTCTATTAAAGAAAATTTTTTATCTTGGCTTTAGACAGAAATTAAAGAAAAATTATTCTTCTTCCTTCTTCTTCTTGTTCTTCTTCCTTATTGTTGTTGTTATTGTTTTTCTTCCTCTTACCCAAATAAAGAAAGAAGAGGAGAAGGAGGAGCAGGAGAAGGAAGAAGGAAGAAGAACAAGAAGGACAAGAACAAGAACAAGAAGAACAAGAAGGAAGAACAAGGAGAAGGAAAAGGAACAAGAAGAAGAAGAAGAAGAAAGAAGGAAGATGGAAGAAGGAAGAAGGAAGAAGGAAGAGGAAGAGGAAAAGGAAGAAGAAGAAGAAATATTGGAATTAACTGTTCATTGCATTTCTGATAAAATTCCTTTCAAACCTCTATCTGGACTTGGGACTTCATTCAGTTTCTTTTTTCCTGAAACTGAGTTATTTAAATTCTTTATTCTTAGTCATCTGAGTATTTAATATCTTTTAAGTATCCATTTCAGAAACTAATTTTGTAGGTATTTATATTTAGGCAATTTTATTAGTCAATTTAATGACATTTTAAATTACCTCTTTTTTTGGTTTTTCAGAAATTTTTAGAAATTCTATTAATGTAGTATCAGAGAACAATGATAAAAGAATCATAAATTTAGACCTATAATATTCAGTTTATGGTCATGTGCCGCTATTCATAACCCTGTGGATTATAACATGTCAATACCACCCAGTACAAGATACTAGAGCAGTTTGCCATTTCCTTCTCCAGTGGATTGAGGCAAACAGAGTTCATAACTTGCCTAGGGTCACACAGCTAGTGAGTGTCTCAGGCCAGATTTAAACTCAGGTCTTCCTAACTTCAGGACTAGCACTCTAATTTAAAGGGGATCAAATCCCACCCCCTCCTTTTACAAAGAAACTGAAACACAGAGACTGGGAAACCAGGATATCCATGGTCACAAGTAAGTAAATATATGAGGCAATATCTGAACACAGATATAAGATATCTTTCCAAGCAAGTCCAGTACTCTACCCATTATATCATGATGCCTCTGGGAAAATCTCTGGATTATTGCTTATCAGTTTATTCAGTTACATGAATTTTGTTTCATCTTTTGTTGATGAAACTGCAGAGATACAAATTTCCCCCTAAGGACTGCTTTGATCTTATTTTTAAAGTTTTGATATGCTGTTTCATTGTTACTTCTTTGATAAAAATCATTTATTGTTCTTATTTGTTCTTTGACCAACATATTCCTTAGGATTTTATTTAGTCTTTATTTAAGCTTGATTTCTTTTTTCAAATATCCTTTAATTATTATTAATTTTCTTGTGTCATGTTCAGTAAAGGAACCTTTAATATTTCCATTTTTCTACATTTGTTTATGATGCATGTATACACTAGCACATAGTAAGTTTTTGTAATATGTATATCATTTTATCTTTACAGTTTTTATATTTAATATGTATATCATTTTATCTTTACAGTTTGAAATTGCCCAAATTACATTATATCTAACGTTTCTAAAATTCTAATTAGGACCTTAACTTATTTTTTATCTTCTTGTCTAGTTGTGAAAGGAGCACATTGATATCTCTAATCATCTCTGTTTATTCATCTCTGTGATATGAATAGCTTTTCTTTAAGTACTCACATGCTATGCTATTTGCTGCGTATACATTAAGTCTTCACATTAGTATCCTTAAGCATAATATAGTTGTGCTGAATAGTTTTTCTTTTTTTTTATTATTATATCTTTTTATTTACAAAACATATGCATCGGTAATTTTTTCAACATTGACCCTTGCTAAACCTGCTATTCCAAATTTTCCCCTTCTTCCTCCCACCTCTGCCCTAGATGGCAGGTAATCCAATACATGTTAAATATGTTAAATTATATGTTAAACCCAATATATGTATACATATTTATACAGTTATCTTACACAAGAAAAATCAGATCTAGAAAGAAAAAAAAAAAAAAACCTTTGTGTTTGATCCTTAGGGAAGTGAGAGTGAGGAACTGAAAAGGCACCTAAGTTTCAAATCTGAGGGACTGGAAAGTTAGTGGTACATTCCACAATAATAGAGAAGTTTGGGAGAATAGAAAAGTTTAGGATGAAAGATACCGAGTTCTATTTTGGCCATGTTTAGTTGATCACAAATTCCTTCCTCCTTCACAGATCTGAGAGATAAACTATTCTATGTTCTTCTAATTTATTTACAATATCATTCTTTATGCCTAGATCATGAACCCATTTTAACCTTATCTTTGGTATACACTGTTAAGTATAGGTCAATGCCTAGTTTTTGCCATACTAGTTTCCAATTTTCCCAGCAGTTTTTATCAAAGTGAATTCTTATCCCAAAAGCTGGGATCTTTGGGTTTGTCAAACACTAGATTGCTATAGTTATTAACTATTTTGTCCTGTGAACCTAACTTATTCCACTGATCAACTAGTCTATTTCTTAGCCAGTACCAAATGGTTTTGATGACTGCTGTTTTATAATATAGTTTTAGATCTGGTACAGTTAGGCCACCTTTATTTGATTTTTTTTTTTTCATTAGTTCTCTTGAAATTCTTGACCTTTTGTTCTTCCAGATGAATTTTGTTGTTATTTTTTCTAGGTCAGTAAAATAGTTTCTTGGGAGTTTGATTCACATAGCACTAAATAAATAGATTAGTTTAGGGAGTATTGTCATCTTTATAATTCACTCGACCTATCCAAAAGCATTTGATAGTTTTCCAATTATTTACATCTGACTTTATTTATTTGGAAAGTGTTCTATAATTTTGCTCATATAGTTCCTGACTTTCCCTTGGCAGATAAATTCCCAAATATTTTATACTATCTACAGTTATTTTAAATGGAATTTCTCTTTGTATCTCTTGCTGTTGAATTTTGTTAGTGATGTATAAAAATGCTGATGATTTACATGCATTTATTTTGTATCCTGCAACTTTGCTAAAGTTGTGGATTATTTCTAATAGCTTTTTAGTTCATTCTATGGGGTTCTCTATACCATCATATCATATGCAAAGAATAATAATTTGGTTTCCTTATTACCCACTCTAATTCCTTTTGTCTCTTTTTCATCTCTTATTGCCAAATATAAAATTTCTAATACAATATTGAATAGTAATGGTGATAGTGGGCAACCTTGTTTCACCCCCGATCTTAATGGGAATGGTTCCAGTTTATCCCCATTACATATGATGCTTACTGATTGTTTTAAATAGATGCTTCTGACTATTTTAAGGAAAAGTCCATTTACTGAATAGTTTTTCTAACCATATTTTTTGCTATTGCCTCATCTGAGAGCATGATTACATTTATTTTTTTTAAATTTACCCAAAGCACGATGAATTCTGTTTCAACCCCTTACTCTGAATATTTATGTTTCAAATATATTTCTTTTAAATAGTATATGCTGGATATTCCTTGTTAATCCATCCTGATATCCTGACCCTCATGTCATAAGTGACTTCATCACATTTATATTCATGGTTATGATTGTTAATTGTGTTTTCTCTCCATTATAACCTTTTATAATTTGTCTTTTGTTTATCTTGATCCCAATCTATTCAAAGATTATTTTGCTCTAAAACTGAAAACAATCAATCTCTGATTGTAGTAGGCCAGACCTCACTCAGATGAGCTGGTACCTGAAGTTTGAGTCTGGAATGAATTGAGATACTTATAGTCCATATCACAATTAGTAAAAAGAAGTTCACTTGGTTATATCAAAGGAAGGACACCCATAGCACAGAAAGACTACTCAAGAAGGCTATATTGTATTTCAGCTAATCATGGTTTCCCTAGTTCAGTGATACCTATGATGAACCATATGGAGAACAGTGAAAGTCAGTGCATAGTGTAGAGAATAAAAAGATAGACTTGGGATTTAGAAGACACAGTTTGAGTGATAGGTAGTTTTTAAATCCTCATTCAACTCATACCTTCTAACCCTAGGTATCTCAGGAGACTCTCTTCACTTCTCTCTATATATTCTGTCAGCTTTCATGGATTTAATTACCATTTCTAAACTGATGTTTCTTAAATTTACCTATCCCAAACCTTTCTGCTGATCTCCAGTTGAAATTTCCAATTATTTTTCAGACATTTTGAACTGAATATCTAGTAGACATCTTAAACTAAACATGGCCAAAATAGAACTCAGTATCTTTAATCCTAAACTTTTCCACTCTCCCAAACTTCTCTATTATTGTGGAATGTACCACTAACTTTCCAGTCCCTCAGATTTGAAACTTAGGTGCCGTCTTCAGTTCCTCGCTCTCATTTCCCTAAGGATCAAACACAAAATCCATTCAAAGCTATTCATAACCTAATACTCCACACTTCCAGTCTACTTAAAACTTACTCCCTGATAATCTCTTTGATGCAGTGACTCTAGTTTCAAGATTGTTCCATAAACAAGACACTCTATCTCTCAACTCCAGACATTTTCTTTATGTGTCCCCCATGCCTGGAATAGTTCTCCTTCTTTGCTTTGATTGCTGACCTCCCTGGCTTCCTTTAAGTCCCAACTGAAGTCTCTTCTTCTGCAAGAAGTCTTTCAACCCTTCTTAATTTTAATGCTTTCCTTTTGATAATTATTTCCTATTTAGCCTGTATATAGCTTGCTTTGTATATTTTTGTCTGCATGTTGTAAACTCCGTGAGGGCAGGGTCTGTCTTTTTGACTCTTTTTTTTTTTTTTTTTTGTATCCCTAGAGCTTAGTACAGTGCCTGATATTTCATAGGTGCTTTTTTTTTATTTTTTAAAGATTCATTCAAAAAAATTTCTTGAGTTCCAAATTCTCTCCCCTTCCCACCCATTGAAAAAGCAAGCAATATGATAGCAATTATACATGTGAAATTATAAAAAACACATTTCCATATCAACCATGTTGCAAGAAAAGCAAGAAAAAAAATCTGAAAAGAATGCTTCCGTCTTCACTCATAATTCATGAGTTCTCTTTCTGGAGGTGCATAGCATTTTTCATCATAGGTCCTTTGGAATTATCTTAGATGATTGTCTTGAATAGAGTAGTTAAGTCTCTCACTGTTAATCATTGTTACATTACTGTTCCCGTGTATAGTATTCATTCTCCTTGTTCTGCTCACTTCACTTTGCATCAGTTCATATAAGTTTTTCCAGGTTTTTCTGAAGCCATCCTGCTCATCATTTCTTATAGCACAAAAGTATTCTATTACAATCACATACCATAACTTGTTCAGCCATTCCTCAACTGATGGGCATCCCCTCAATTTCTATTTCTCTGTCACACAAAAAAAAGCTTAATAAATATTTTTGTACATATAGTTCTTTGATCTCTTTGGAATACAGAACTAGTGGAGATATTGCTGGGTCAAAGGGTATGTACAATTTGAGCATAGTTCCAAATTATTTACCATGATAGTTGAACCAAGTTTACAACTTTGCCAATAGTGCATCAATATACCCATTTTCTCCACTTCCCCTCCAGCATTTATCATTTTTCTGATAGGTGTAAGAGAAATTATTATTTTCTATTATATTAATAACCAATTATTAAATTAGAATTTAGGCTTTTACTTTTTATTTCTTTATTTGGGGACCAATCTCTTGTAGGCTAGTCAGTCAGTCTCTGAAGGACATTGCTGACAGATGAGATTGCCCAAATCCTCCTGAAAAATGTTCATCAATTTTAGGCAGAACCCCACCCAATTAGAAGACCTTACAAAAGTTTAGAATATAAACAGAGTCTTATAGGTGAATTACAGACCCAAAGTACTAAGCCCTTGTTCTTGTACTCCTCCACTGGAGTTTAGAGTAACTCAGCTGAGGGAAGAGAAAATAAACCAGAATGGTCTGGATTTTTCTTTGTCCCAGTTGTTAGAAATGGCTGTGTCTCATGGCCCATCAGCCATGTTCTCAGCAGAAAGAAATGAAGGCTTTCAGCCCATTTCTTCATTTAAAAGTTTAGCTTCTCATTAATTATTCATTAATTAATGAATCAAGGTTGATTCTCATCTGTCAGGGGCACTCCCTTTTCCAAAAATACTTAAGCATTCAGTGCCATGGTTTTGTCTTTAATTACTGAGAAGAACCACTGGCCATCAGTTTATTATCAGTTAGCCTAATTAATCAATTGATTATTAATTACCCAGGAATTTTCTCTCAGTATTTTCATTCATCTCTATTATTCTTGCCCCAAAAGTTTGAATTTTTGTACCACACATTAGATTGCTTTGGTCCTTTACAGAAATGCTTAATAAGTATTTATTGAATGATTAACTGAATATCACCTCAAACACTAGCCATGTGACCTTGGAAAAGTCAGTTAACCTTTTAATTTCTTCAACTGTACAAGAGGAATAACAAAACTTACTTCAAAACATGTTGTGATATATGTTATAATACATGTGAATATGACAACATTCCATATAAAAATGTAACAAATATTAGGACATATGTAAAGTTCTTTGTGAATCTTAAAACATCATATAAATGTGAGATGTCATCGTTGGAAAGTACAGCTTCTCCCACAGCTTCCATGATACAGATGAATCACTAATTTGTTATGTTACAGATCAGTAACTCATCTGAAAATTATTCTTAGAACCTGGGGCAGGAGAAATTAAGTGGCTTGCAATATTGTCAAAGCATTAATACAATATCAGAAGCAGAACTTGATTCCAGATATGTTTGAATCCAAAGCAGATCATCTTCTCCTGCATACAATTGTTTCTCTAATATAATAACAACAATGACATTTATATAGCAAGTCAATGTCTGTAAAACTCTTTCTACACAATATGTCACCTGCTATCTCTTCTGCACTCTAGAAGCTCCCACTGAGCTAAGCTCCCCCATCTTCCCACATTTGGGCACAATTTGCTATTTAGAATATAAAATGCTGCTGCTTAACAAAAACATGTTTCTGTGCCAAAGGTGGAGTCTGAAAGTTTCCCAGAGCTCCATTTCCTGCCAAACATAGGTGTTCTCAAAAGGCTCTCACTTGGGTTGTGTGTGTGTGTGTGTGTGTGTGTGTGTGTGTGTATGTGTGGTGTGTGTAGTATGAGGGAGGGATACACATACATAGGATATGATCTAGCATGGGGATATGGAGTTAAAAATTTTTTCCTGGTATTGAGGGTGGGGTAAGAGGGGAGGGAAGTCCTAGTTTCACATACATATGACTCTAATAGCACCTGCCTTTTACCCCTGGAAGTTGGATCTTTTCAAACCCATAATATGACACTTGAAATGCAACAAGGCTGGAATCAGTTCCATGTAAGAGGAAACTGACTTCCCTTCCTTTTAACACATAGAATCCTTCAGAAAGAGGCGGAATCAGGTTAAGCTTTGGAAATCAGATTAAACATTTATCCTAAGCATTCCAAGATCTCTGCCTAGGTGATTAAGGAAATTCTCACATAATCTTCTAGATACTTGTTCCGATCCCTCTCTGTAAACTGCCCCACCCCCTTTTTGTTAGTTTTTTAACCCTTGGGCTGCCTGCTCTCCAGTTCCAACAACTTGCACATAAGAATGACTCATTTCCTATGCAAGAAGGTACCAGAAAGCAAGTAAGCATGCATGTGTGCATGTGCACAATCTCTATTGGATTTTTGTGTATATTTCAAACACATTCAGAAAGCTGTGTTTCTGGGAACAAGACACCCCACCCTAACACACACATGCACTTTCACAAATGCTGAAGAAGTGGGAAAATCTACCCACTCTGCATTGTGCTAAAGAAGTTTAAACAAAACAAAAAAACCTAAGGTTCTGACCTCTGATAAGAACAAAAGGCCCTGTGAGCTATAGGAGGAAAGTACTTTGGCAAAAACTGGTTTATCTGCCTGCCTTTATGCTTTCCATTGATAATTCTAAAGCTGGAATCTTATATTCCCAGTTTCTGAACTGAATAGTAATATAAGGCTAAAGGCTGCATCTTGTTAAATATCTACTTCCACTCTAACTTAGAATCTGACTTCACAGTCCAATACCAGAGCCAAAAAGACAGAATCTTTCAACATCAAGGAGAAAGTCAACAAGGTGCAAAGACTTTCCCTCATTCTGGGAATACACTCCTTACTCCCAATTCACAGAATCCCTAGTTTCCTTCAAGGCTCAGCTTAGGGTCTGCCTCCTGCATTGTCTTTTCTTATTTCTCCTCAGCTGTCAGGGACCTCTCCCTAAAAATTATTCTGAGTTCACTTTGTATATTTTTTGAATTTACTTTTTTATGTATACAAACATCCCTCAATACAATGTAAACTTTTTGAGAACAGGAATTGTTTGATTTGTTTATTCTCTAGAATCTGGTATACAGTCGGCATATAATAAAGGTAGACCGAATTAAGTAAAATTTTTTTATATTTTGTATACAATATTTATTAGCATAGGGTAGATATATCTTATACTCAGGACTCAATTATTTCAATAGTAACTGATAATCAGTACTCTAAATCTGGCCTTGGCACCAAAAGAAAGAGAAATTAGAAGGAACACTACATTTGGATCAGAATTTCTGGGTTTGAATCTTAGCTTTGAGTCTCTTCTGTGACATTGGACAAATCAATTGACTGATATGAATTTAAGTTTCCCCAATTGTAAAAGAGGGGATTGAACTAGAACAGCAGTTCTTATAGTAGAGCTCATGGATAGATTTCAAGTCAGAATTTAGACAGGAAATTGATGTCTTTATTTTCATTAACTTTTATCCTCTTCCATTATTTAAAACAGAGATGGCATAGTGCCAGACCTGGAATCAGGAGAGTCTGAGTTCAAATGTGATCTCAGATACTTATTAGCTGTGTGACTCTGGGCAAGTCACTCAACCCTGTTTGCCTCAAATTCCTCATCTGTAAAATGAGCTAGAGAAGGAAATAGAAAACTACTTCAGTATCTTTGCCAAGAAAAACCCAGATAGGTTCACCGAATGACTGAAACAACAATAACAATAACAAAAATTCTGAAACAAGGTCTATGGACTTCACCAGATTGCCAAAAGGGCCCATGAAATAAAAAACTCTAAGAACTAGACATTCGATTGACAAATGAATTGATTTCTAGCTCTAACATTTTATGACCTTGTAACTTCTTACAACAGGGCCTAAAGACACATGGAGAAATACCAATTCTCAAATGTATCACAAGATCTAGCTACCTGTAGCAGCAAGGTTAATTCTACTCAAGAGGCTGAGGCATGCCTTCTCATAGGCATAGAATCACAAAGATGAATCAGATAGTTATATGATATATACTCCCTCTCTGATCCAAATTACAGATACAATACTACATACTTTTGACTGAGTACTCAAAT
Organism: Antechinus flavipes; assembly: GCF_016432865.1. NCBI lineage: Eukaryota > Metazoa > Chordata > Mammalia > Dasyuromorphia > Dasyuridae > Antechinus > Antechinus flavipes. The sequence goes on from NC_067401.1 coordinate 173,002,837, forward strand.
TGAAACAGATCAGAAAGACTGACTCTAGCAATACATACAAAAATGACAACTGAAAATAGTTTCCTCAGTTTTGAATAGGGTATATCTCAAAGCTAATGCTGTTCACTGCCATATTAAAAGATGAGGACTGAAATTAATTTCTTTGGTGGCTCAAAAATTCCTTCTTGACTGGAGGGCTATTCTGTCTCTCTTCCCACCCTCAGCTCCTTAGCTTCTTAAACCCTGTTCTTGCTGCCCTGAATAATAGAACAGCTTATGAATGATGCTGATAGTATAGAGAAAGGTAAGTAGGGACTGAGGAAAAGTAAAACTTACAGAGAAATGCTTAGTCGCTCTTTAAATAAGGAGTTCTTAACCTATTTTGTGCCATAAACCCTTTGGTAGTCCTAGTAAGTCTACATGTAGACCCCTTCTTCTGAGAGATTTTAAATGCCTAAAATGAAATACATAGGATTACAAAGAAAACCAATTATATTAAAATACAGTTAACAATAAACCCACATAAGTCATCAGCATTCTTATATATCACTAACAAAACCCAACAGTTAGAGTTACAAAAAGAAATTCCATTTAAAGTAACTACTGATTGTATAAAATATTTAGGAATCTATCTGCCAAAGGAAAATCAGAAACTTTATGAGCAAAACTACAAAACACTTTCCACACAAATTAAGTCTGATCTAACCAACTGGAAAAATATTAAATGCTCTTGGATTGGGCGAGCAAATATAATAAAGATGACAATACTATCTAAATTAATCTATTTATTTAGCGCTATACCAATCAGACTCCCAAAAAACTACTTTGATGAACTAGAAAAAATAACAACAAAGTTCATATGGAAAAACAAAAGGTCAAGAATTTCAAGGGAATTAATGAAAAAAAAAAATCAAATGAAGGTGGCCTAGCTGTACCAGATCTAAAATTATATTATAAAGCAGCAGTTACTAAAACCATCTGGTATTGGCTAAGAAATAGACTAGTTGATCACTGGAATAGGTTAGCTTCAAAGGACAAAACAGCCAATAACGTTAATAATATAGTGTTTGACAAACCCAAAGACCCCAGTTTCTGCGATAAGAATGCATTATTTGACAAAAATTGCTGGGAAAATTGGAAATTAGTATGGCAGAAACTAGGCATTGACCCACACTTAATACCATACATCAAGATTAGGTCAAAATGGGTTCATGACCTAGCATAAAGAATGAGATTATAAATAAATTAAAAGAGCATAGGATAGTTTACCTCTCAGACCTGTGGAAGAGGGAGGAATTTATGACCAAAGAAGAACTAGAGATCACTATTGACCACAAAATAGAAAATTTTGATTATATCAAATTGAAAAGTTTTTGTACAAACAAAACAAATGCAGACAAGATTAGAAGGGAAACAATAAATTGGGAAAACATTTTTACAATCAAAGGTTCTGATAAAGGCCTCATTTCCAAAATATATAGAGAATTAACTCTCTTTATTTCTTTATAAGAAATCAAACCATTCTCCAATTGTTAAATGGTCAAAAGATATGAACAGACAATTTTCAGATGAAGAAATTGAAACTATTTATAGACATATGAAAATATGCTCCAAATCATTATTAATCAGAGAAATGCAAATTAGGACAACTCTGAGATACCACTACACACCTGTCAGATTGGCTAGACTGACAGGGAAAGATAATGTGGAATGTTGGAGGGGATGTGGGAAAACAGGGACACTGATACATTGTTGGTGGAATTGTGAACACATCCAGCCATTTTGGAGAGCAATTTGGAACTATGCTCAAAAAGTTATCAAACTGTGCATACCCTTTGATCCAGCAGTGTTTCTACTGGGCTTATACCCCAAAGAGATACAAAACAAGGGAAAGGGACCTGTATGTGCCAAAATGATTGTGGCAGCCCTGTTTGTAGTGGCTAGAAGCTGGAAAATGAATGGATGCCCATCAATTGGAGAATGGTTGAGTAAATTGTGGTATATGAACGTTATGGAATATTATTGTTCTATAAGGAATGACCAGAGAGGATTGGCGAGACTTACATGAACTGATGCTAAGTGAAATGAGCAGAACCAGGAGATCATTATATACCTCAACAATGATACTGTTTGAGGATGTATTCTGATGGAAGTGGATCTCTTAGATAAAGAGAGCTAATTCAGTTTCAATTGATCAAAGATGGACAGAAGCAGCTACACCCAAAGAAAGAACACTGGGAAATGAATATAAACTGCTTGCATTTTTGTTTTTCTTCCCGGATTATTTATACCTTCTGAATTCAATTGTTCCTGTGCAACAAGAAAACTGTTCAGTTTTGCACAGGGAGGGGAAAAATCGGAACAGAAGTGAATGCAAGGGATTATGCTGTAAAAAATTACCCTGGCATGGGTTCTATCAATAAAAAAGTTATTTTTAAAAAAAAATACAGTTAACAGAAGGTTAATTAGAATATAATAAAGACTCCATTTGCAAGATCATTTGGGCAACCTTCCAAATTGTGCCTCTAATTTCATCAACTTCTCCATCATGACTCAAGCAATTTACTGTCATATTCTAGATCTTCACTCAACCTAGAATATCTGTCCTCTATGTTAGAGGACTTTCATTGTGAGTTCCTTTTAGGGCCTCCATTTTGACAGGTCCAAGCTAGCTGTGTTTCCTCTCTCCTCCCAGAATCATTCTTGATTCTATAGACTATATACATGTTCCCATTGGGAATCTTTTCCTTCTCCACCCTCTCCTTACTTTCCACTCCATTGTTTTTTTTTTTTTTTTGTATTATCTTTCCCCATCAAATGTAAGCTCCTTGAGGACAGGGGATTTCTTTTTGCTTGTATTTTTATCCCAACACTCAGTACAGTGACTAAAACAGGTAAGTTCTTAAAAAATGTGAGTTGTCTATATCCATAGTTTCACTTATAGGTCTGAAATAAACACCCAGAATTTATAGCAAGATCCCTAACCTGAACCCTTAGGGGTCTATAGTTAGATTTCAAAGAGATCATAAATTTTAATGGTGAAAAAACAAGATCTTTTGACATTGGAATTATATTTCAATATAATTGCTATTCTTTATGATACATTATATTTTATGCATGTAAAACCATTATTCTGATTAGGGGTCCAGAGGTCTACCAAAAGGGGTCCATGGCACATCAAAAGTTAAGAATCTTGCTCTAGGGCAATGCTATCATTCCCATTAGAAGGTTCTTATGGAAGTGGTCAAACACAGTTAATTGATATGGATTTTTACATTCTTGGCTGTATTAAGCCAGTCACAAACCACTTTAGAGTCTCTAACCTGAAAAAGTTAGCAAATAAAGTTAATGTCCTTTATTGGGTAATGACTCTGACTTCAAGAAGGAAGGCCTTGTCAACTAAGCAGGAAAGTTGGAAGTAGGGAGAAGAATAGAAAATGGGCAAATTCCAAGGATTTAACTGAAAAGCTTAGAAACATATTGCTCAGTTCCTTCAATCTTAACTTTTGGAACATTAATTATATTACCTCCCTCTAAGTTTAAACATGCTGACTTTAGTACAACCTATATTGGAGCAAAGTCAGAATATATTTTAAACTTATAGAAGACTTGTAATCAAGTTCAGGTCTTAATTCTCCCTCTCTATCCTATGAATTAGAAAATCTCTTTAATATAATTTGTTAGATTAGACCTATATTCCTAAAGAAATCAAGGAAAACAGAAAAGGATCTATTTTTGTTTACAAAAACATAATAGCTCTTTTTGTGGTTGCAAATATCTGGTAATGAAGGACTTATTCAATTGGGGAATTGCTGAACAACTTAATGCTATATAAATGTGATATATTATTTTATGTACTATTAAAAAAAAAAAAAAGAGGATGGGACAGTTTTAGAGAAACCTGGGAAGATTTGTAGAATTTCATGAAGAATGAATTGAGCAATACAAGCAGATCAATATATACAATAACAATATTGTAAAAAAAAAAAAAAAAAAAACAAGCAAATTTGAAGTACTTTTATTCATGCAATGATCAACTACCACTCCAAAGAACTCTCAATGAAACATGCTGCCCATTTCCTAACTGAGAAGCAATGGACTCAATGTGTAGATGGAGACATATATATTTTGATATGACAAATATAGGAATTTATTTTACTTCACTATGCATATTTGTTACAAGGTCTTTGTTTTTGTTTTTTTCTTTCTTTTTCTATAAAAGGGAAGGTAGGACAGAAAGGGGGTGAATCTTAGTTAATTGAAAAACATTATATTTTAAAATTATGGCTACAGTTGCTCCAGACCTTCAATCCCCTCTTTTACTTTACTTTGAAATTTGAACCAGTTATAAAAAGGACTCCTGTCCTGTCTCCAAATTGACCTGGTTTAACAAAAAAATTCCTCAAGGGAAACCCAAATCAAGGATGATCTGAAAGAGTTGATGAATGCCATCAAGATTTTGAAAATTGGATAGGGAGAAGTGCTAGGAATCCTTCCTCTTCTTCTCATCCTCACTTCATTCCCACTCATGACCAGAGGGTAACAGGAGACCCCTTCCTCTCCATCCCAACTGTTTGGATATTTCTTCAAGCACCACTGACTCTTCAGTTCCAAGCTGACCTACCTTTTCCAGAACTAAAAATAACTTAAATTTTATGGCACTTTTTGATAAGCAGACTAAAGAAACAGACTAAGCTGGTTCTTTAGACCTGCCAGATGTTCCTTTGTTTCAATTTTGGGAAGATAAACAACCTCCACAATGAGTTGTTGCAGTGATATTTCTTGCCTTCCCCACCACTTTCAAGTTCTGTATATGTGACATTTCTCTCACAGGCTGATTATTGCCTCAGTTATAGAAACAATACTGTCTCCTTCTTCCATAAATTAATGAAATGAGAAAACTGTCTTAATGAAGTGATGATACCTCCCATCTCTTGAGGATCTAATACTGCCACCTCCTGGCAGAAAAAAGCTCTTTGAATTCAAAAACCTGAATTCATTTCCATTCTTGATTTTTCTAGGAAGCTTTTTTTTTTCTCTTTGTCTTTCTCTCCTCCCAAGTTCTTCATCCATCATCACGAAAAATTTGAAATATCTGAAGAATGAGATTATGGCAATTCCAGTCTTAATTGAGCTCTACCCTCCTCTTTCTCATAGTGAAATTCTCTTTTCCTCTCTTTTTATCAACCTTTCCAGAAGCTCTTAGGTATGGCATTAATGTTGGCAGCTAGCCAATTTGTGGAATGACTGGCACCATTCCGAAAGTCACTTTGCTCCAGTTCCCTGTCAACTGACATTATACTACTTTTAGAGATTTATGTTAATGCACTGAATCTTCAGAAATCCCATTAAAAATGGAAACAGGTCACTAGGAATATTAATTAGTATTCCTTATATTTTTATATAGAGGTGATGTGGTATATTCCCCACAACAATCCCACAAGGCAGGTGATCATAATCATCATTATTATGATGGTGATGATTTGGAATTGTTCATTATTCATTACTTAACCTCAAAAGATTATAGTGAGAAAAGAGCCTTAAACCACAAAATAACAGCTATGACATAGTAGATAAAACTAAACTGGAAGAAGGGAAGAGCTGAATTCAAATCCAGCTCCTGACACATAGGAATTGTAAAAGTCACTTAATTTATCAGTGCCCCAGATAACTTTCCTGTGTGTGAGGAAATTGGGGGTAAGTGACTTGCTCAAGGTCACACACTAGTGAGTATCAAATATATGTCATCTGATTTGAATACAGGTTCTCTTGACTTCAGTGCTGGTGCTCTATTTACTGTGCCATCTAACAGCCCCACCTAGATAATTTTCTAAAACTGTTAAGCTGCCAAATAATGACTGAAGTGCTTTAATAGGACTTTCCTTATTATGACTTCCTTACACTCAGCAAATCACAGACCTAGAATAATAATCAAAATATAAAATCCAAAAGTTCTATAAAAATGCAAACTGCTATGATTCGTCTTTTTATAAGTAGTATAAATATTATTATTGACATTTTACCAATGAGAAAACCAAAGTTTGAGCATTTACTTGGGATCACATAGTAATGTCCAAATGAGAATTTGAATACAGGTCTTATGACAAAGTTTTTGCTTTTCTTTTTGCTATTCCATGAGAATTTTCAGAATAAATCCAAATTAACTTAGAGTTCTGTAATATTCTCTCTAAAATGTCATCTTCTCTGTTGAGGTTTTCTTGGGGTCTCTAGGAGCAGCCTTCGTTTCAGTTCAGTAATCACCACAAGAGTAGCCAGGGATTAAAGTCCAAATCCTTTATTAAATCTTTCAAAGTCTTGTCTCCTTCACTTGGGGCTCGGCTAGTTTTCTGGAGGCCTTCGGGATCTTGCTTTCAGTGGAGAAGTGAAGGAGAAGAGCCTGCCATCACTTCTCTGTCTTCCCTAGTTCTGATTCTGGCTGAGTTTGTCTGAGCTTATATGCTCTCTTATCATAGGTGTGAATCTTGTGGAACTATATTAAATACTAAGTACATGTACGGAACTAGAGAACTGTTAAGCACCATGCTAAATAACCATTGTCTCTATCAATTCCACTGAGTTAGTATCTTGTAAGAGTCCTTTGTTTCAAGTTCAGATTTCAGGCCCATAATAGGGTTCAAATAGTTAGTTTCACAAAAGAGGAACCAGAATGAAAAGCAGTTTAGGTAGTAAAGCTAAATAGGCTTATAGAAGGAAAGTCTATGCTGGAAGGAAAAAAATAAGAAGTTATTAAGTGCCTGCTGTGTGTCTGGCACTATGCAAAGTGATTTATAAATATTTACTCATTTAATTCTTACAAAAGCTTTGAGAAGTAAGTGCTATTATTATTCCCATTTTACAGATGAAGAAAACGAGATACAGAAAGTTTAAGTGACTTGTGTAGCATCACACAGCTAGTAAAATGTCTGAAATCAAATTTGAAGATCTTTCTGATCCCAAGCCCAAAACTCCATCTATTCTGACACCTGGCAATCCAGGTAAACTTCACAAATCAAATGGCAGTCTACCAAACTTACATTTAACAGGGAATATTTTTGGAGAAACAAGTGCTTTCATTTAGTTCCTGGATAAAATGTCTCCTTACTTCTGTTTAGCATGGGGGGGAGGGAAGGGGGGAAATCTTTTATACATTCAGGAAAAGCTCTGAAAAGTTCATTATCTCTCTATTATTTGTCTGCAGAACTCTCCTCAGGAATATACTCTATCTGCTAGAAAGGGGGACCCACAAGAAAAAAAAAAGGGAAACCAAAGGATTTGTCTTACTGAATAGAGGAAAAATCCCCGGGCAAAGATAATAGAAACATGAAAAAAAATTTTTTCATGGAGCTACATTATAATACAATAGATAATGAAAGAGAATAGCTAATTTGAGGGAAGAATTGAAAGTAACGAACTCAAACTGTATGAGAAACTCCGGAGAAAACCCTTTTCCCTAGCAATGTTGCTGCTGTGACAGTCAGCTCGGAGATGAAATCTAGTCAATTGTCAAAGAATAGCAAGGGAGCCAAACATCTCAGACCAAGGCTAAGCCATGCCTACGAAATTGGGGGGGAAATTTTCTTATTCTCCTTTCTTGATAACTCTACCCTAAAGCCTGAATAGCATACCACCATCATTCCTAGTAATGGCACTTATTTTAGAGAATAGCCTAAAAAAAGGACCTCTCTGCTCCTTTTCTTTCTTCCTAATTAGTCATGAGACAGAAAACTCCTTCCCTCTCCCTAGCCTTACAAGAGTCTCCTGAATATGTCAAACTCTTGATAATGCCTTATTTCTTTCCTTGCACCAGAGAGGTAAAACATCTGTTCTATATTACAAGCCTGAATATAATTTAAAGTAGATGTCAAGAATCAATTTATCTTATTTCATCTCACATAACTACATACTTGGGAATTAGGGCTTCTCAAGTTCAACATGAAAATTAGGCAGATCATATATAAAACAGGCCATCTCTAGATTACCTGAAAGAAAAAAGGAAAAAAAAAAAAAAAAACCTTACATTCAACCACTTCTTCCTTTTTTTTAAGGTGCAAAGATTATATATAGAAATGAGCAATGGAACCAAGGGGAGCTAGGTGGCAAACTGGATAGAGTACAGGGCCTGAAGTCAAGAAGATTCAACTCTGAGTTGAAATCTGGCCTCAGACACTTACTAGCTATGTGATCCTGGGTAAGTCACTTAAAATACTATTTGCCTCAGTTCCTCATCTATAAAATAAGCCAGAAAAGGAAATGGCAAATCACTCCAGTATCTTTATCAAGAAAAATGGAGAGCCAGACATGACTGAAAAATAACTTAAATTGAACCAAGTCAAAGTAATGAGCTTTTCATTTTTGAATAAAAATCACTATTCTGAGGAAAGTGGCAAAATGTTACGGTTTATTCAAAGAAGTAGTCTTGGGGATAGAGCAACAAAGAGACATGCTTAGAAATGGAACTTGTCCTGAATAAGGAACTTATGATTAGAGGTGGAAAGCTACAAGAGGAAGACAAGAAGAGATTGTGTTTATCTTCTACTCATTTAACTACCAACAGATAATCATTAAAACAGGTTTTTCTTCCTCACTCCAATCCAAAGATAGGATATTGATATGAAGTTTCCTTCTCTCACAAAAACACTTTTCCCTCAAAAAGGTATTATTATTTTATGGTCAAGATGCTTCAGTGAAAATGAAAAAAAAAAGAAAGTATAAGGATTGAAGGACAATCCAGATGGGTTAAGGAGGATGTGATAAAATGCAAGTGTAGGTTTTGGAAAATGTTAATCTCATTAAAACAAAAAAACAAGAATTCTAGAGTAGGAGGCAGAACTGAAAGAAGACTTTTAAAATATCTTGCCAAAAACAAACTCTATGCCTTTTCTCAATTAAAAGGTAACTCTAGGGAGATTTAGAGGGGAGAAAAAAGGGAAAGAAAATAGAGAACTAGAGGGTAAGAATGAAGACACTAGATCTATTTGGAGAAGCCAGGGGAAAACACTTTAAATCACAAATAGTTCAAAGGCCTAGTTTCCTTAACTGAAAGAGGCAGAAAGGATATAGTACTTACCTTCCCAGGTGGCTGTAAGGCTCCAAAGACCTGGGAAGCAAAGTGCTTTGCAAATAAATGTCAGTTGCTGTTACCAACCTCTCTATCATCCCCAAGGCTAAGGATTATGATTATGAAGTGATTATTTTCACAATAAGGAAAATCTGATGTAAGAAAGTTTGGTGACAGCATACCACTGAATTATGCTTCAGATAGCATCAGAGAGAATTTCTCATGCATTTAATATACTTCCTTCTCTCATTGTCAGGTACTGCTGAACATGTTGATTGGGTCTACAACAAGTCTACTACATAATTTCATTTGGTTCCTCTCCTCACAACAAGACATTCTTACTATTACAAAAAAAGTAAGATATAGTTATTATCACAATAACATTAACCCATTTTATAAATGAAGAAACTCAGATAGCAAAGGTTACCCAGGATCACAGCTAATAAGTATCTGAGGTTAAATTTGAATTCAGGTCTTCTTAAGTCCAGATCCAGTATGCTACCCATTGTGAAGTGGGTTGTGGTCCCTTTAAGAAACTGTATTTCCTACTGATGTGGGCTTTCTTTCAGATTCCCAGCTCCTCCTGGCTGAGACATATCAGTCCAGGAAGCCAGGGCCTTTGATTCACAAATCCTGGTCAAAAGCATCTCTTTGAATTCCAATAGGAGATCCAGGCTTGTCCCAGCCCCCATGGGATCTGAGCCAACTTGGGCTCTCCCAGTTCCCACTGGTTCTGATTTGAAAAATTTCCCAACCCCCACCAAGACAAGCAATATAATGAGTTTCCATCAACTAAGGTCTTTGCAGATGGACCTTGGTGGCTTACTCAGCTACCAGGACTTTCTGTCCATGAGAACTGCATTCTCAGTGTAAAACTCCATATTCCATAGATCTGGCCGCTGGAATAATATTCTTTTCCAGTGTTATCTTCTCCTTATCCTCACCTATTTCCCTATGCCTCTCTGTCCATAATAAACCTCTTTTATCAATTTAGGTTTTCAAGCTTGTAAATTCCTTTACAGAGGACCCCTGTGCTGCCAGAAGGGAGTCCCCAAAACTCCCTACCCTTGCGCTGAATCCCAAGTGGGTTGCAGGGGAGCCAAACTTCTCCGTTTGGTTCCCTGACCTCCGAATCTGCCACTAGCTCTTATCATTTAACTCCCTGACCACCACAAACTCTAATTTCATTTTGGTTTCCTAAATCTAAACCTCATCAATTGTCCTACCTAGTTATTCTTATAATTTGAGTGAAAATGTAGATGGCACTGCTTATCAAAATTTTAGAAGACATGCACGCTAAAAGAATTAAGATGCTTGATGAGATCCTGGATCACTGGGTGGGGTTGGCATAGAAAGCCTGAATGAAGTATTGATAAGATTACTCCCGGAAGCAAGCAGAGAACCAGCACTGACAGCCTTACAGTCCCACTCCACCTTACTGTATCCAGTCAAAAAGCCAAAGTATGTCAAACCCTTGAGGTTAAATTTCCTCTATAAATCTATTATCAACAAATCCTTCTGGGTTAGTCCTCTGTTGGAATCTTCACAAACTGCTAACTCATTAGAGTTGATAGATTATTGACCTGATCTTACAAGAAGATGTTTTGGGCCAGAACCTGAAACAAGGTACTAAGTAGAACTAATTGATACAATGCTTGTGTTTGCACCTTTACTCATTGGAGTTCACACATTTGGGAAATTTCAGGGTTTAGAATGATATGTCTGAATTCACACCTCCTTTGAAGCTCTTACGGCCAGAGAACACTATGGGAGAAAACCCATAATTCCATTCTCTCAGAAGAGCCATACATAAGCCAGTGAAGAGTGATTCATGAGAATAATATTTTCCACTTGGCTGGCTGGTAGCAGAAGAAGAGTTTTGAGAGGAAGAAGCTACGAGTCGAGATTTCACCGGAATTACATGAAGAGTGGAACTGGATTGAAGGCTGAAGAAAGCAGAGGCAGAAGCAAAGGACAAAACTGCAAGAACTCTTAGAACCAAGGAGAGAGAGAGGCCCCTAAGATAAGCTAACCGGGCTATATTGGAGATATAAGATCTGAACTTTTATCACCTGGCTGCGTTTTGGGGTAATTATTGATCTGAACTGATACTAAGACTGCCTCCAAAAAAACCTCCCTGAGAAACCTCCTTTCTCCCCTAGAGAGAATCTTCTTATATTATTTTAAAGAAGAAAAAGAACACCACAGTCCTCCATGGCATTCTATCTGGTGATGTTTTTCTTCTCATCCCCTTCCCCAATGCCTCATGGTATTTTCCCTCCTTCTTATAGCTAACTAATTGCTTTAGGGAGCTAAACTCTATGGTTTTAGACTGCCCAGTCATTGGCATTTTCCCACTTCATAGTATATTTCCTTTCTCCAGGTTGACTGAGTTCCACTGGGAACGTATCTTTTCCATTGTTAATTTTTATATACTCTCTCAAGTCTATTTCATATTTATTATTCTTGGTGTCTATTTTACCTCTTCATTTTGTTTGTAATTCTTCTCTTTTGCCAAAGAGAGCAGCCATTGTGAATTCATCACAAGATTGAACTTCAACTTTTGGTACCAAACTCCAGCAATTTGCCAGTTGCTCTCCTTAATCTCAACATTTGGTGTGCCTACATCAGTCTTATTACTTGGTGCTGTACATTAAACACATCAATGCTGAATTGATAGAATTGGTGTCTGGAACTATCTCAACAGATTGTTATGATAGCCTGAATCTATAAGATGAGATTTAATACATGTAATACCACATACTTTTAATTTTAAAATCTGCCTAAGTAGAGGATGAGGAAAATACATGTGAAATTCAAGCAGGAGGGAAAAAAGACCTTTGGCTTTTAGTGGCCTGCAAGCTAATATATGAATCAATAGTGTAACTTCACAGCCAAAAAGCCTAAAGCAATCTTGATAGGAGGAGGAAGGGAATGAGGGAATTAGCATTTATACAGACATACTATGTGCCAAGCATTGTGCTAAGTGTTTTCATTTGATCTTTACAAGTCTCCTAAAATGATCCCCATTTTAAAGTTGAAGGAGCTGAGGCAAATAGAGATTAAATGACTTTCCAGTCACATGGTTAGTAAATGCTTGAGATTTAATTTGAAGTAAGTTTGTTGATTCCAATGCTCTGTTCACTGTGCCATCTTAATGCCTATCCTTAGTAATGATTTTCCCAACATTCCCAACATTAGGCAGATTATAAAAAAAGATTCTTAACACAGGTATGAAAGCTTTGATTTATGTAATCTCTAAGGTGCTCTCAGCAGTGAGAGTTAATGATCTTTTTATTAAGGGTAGACCCAGAATCAACAAATTGGAAAGAAGACATCTTATTCTAAACCAAATCAAACTAAGAGGTATAAACAATGGGAGCAGTAACTGTTTTGCTACTTACTCATTTCATATCTCATTTTTTCATGACTCCATTTGGGTTTTTTGTCAACGATATTAGAATAGTTTGCCAGTTCATTTTACAGATAAGAAAACTAAGGCAAACAGAATTAAGTGACTTTCCCAGAGTCACACATCTAAATAAGTATCTGAGGCCAAATTTGAACTCAGAAATGATGAGGTACAAAATAGAGAGAAAGAGATCCTCTAACAGCAATGGGATCCCATTGGCCAGTGACAAGCTTTGTGAAAGAATTCACAAACCCCAATAAATATAAGCACGAGGTTTGTGGCACTTATTTTGCACTAAGAAGCCAGCTTGCTAGGAAGACATACTTCTTAGTAGGCAAGGAATATAGCAAAGGTGGATTACACTGAAAAGAAAAATCTTCAATAGTGGGCAAGATCCTATTAGGACTTCAGCTAAGATTTGGGGTTCAGAATTGCCTTTTATTAGCCATCTGAGGCTTGGGGCTTCAATTCAATTAAAAATTGAATGAGAATATTTAACTGGGAGTTTGAACCACTCAATTTTGATTATGCCCCAGGACCGAGATTTCCAAATGAAAAGAGATTACTTATCTTGGGAGTTTCTCTTATGGACAGAAGGGTGTGGACCCTCCCAAGAGGCAGAGAGACTCAAGAATTCTCCCCCAAAAAGGGGGCAAACTTTCAGGGTCCCCCCAAGATTAAAGGGGACACAATTTACATCAGAAAGAAGTCACTTTCACTCCTAATTTCTCTCCACTCTTATTAGCTATATTGCCACCTAGTTGTAACTTACCTATTCTGTGATAGGATTTCCTATGTGTCAATAGTAAAATAGTCTACATTTTAAACAATTGACAAACAGTGCATACTACACACAAAAGTGGTCACTAAGTGAATCAGACTAGAGGTGAAAGGGACAATTCAAAGTAGCAATTTTAGTCTTTGAAGCAAAAATTTCCACTACCTTAATGAGTGACAGCTGAAATAACAATGACAATAACATTATAAATGTACTCAAGGCATTTAATGATCACTTTAAGTTACTTAGACAAGTTCAACAGCAGCCAGGAAGAACAAGCTTATCTCAGGAGATTAGGAGAGGTCTAGTTCTCCCTTGCTGATTCATGCCTTACATTTAGTCAAAATCTATGGAGGTGTCTAGATCTGAGAATTTAATGGAAGAATGAAAGCCACATTGCTCTAGCAGATATTAACAGTCACTGGATATTTGGTTCTTTCTCTTGCCTTTTGGTTTCTATTACAGCCTTGGAAAAGTACCACTTCACATCTGATCCCTGGTTATGAAAAATTAGCTTTGCTAATACTCTATTCATTGAAGTTAAGGTTCTGACATTTCTCAGAACAAGGAGAACAAAGAATTTTCTGCTCATAAAAGCTTCAGAGATACTACTAAAGGCAAAGATATCAGTCAAGATGTGGATCCAAGAAGAGAAAGGACAGTAAGAGCCCATGGGGATCTAAGCATGACTCCCTTTGACTGAAAAGGTACTAGGAAATGAGCAGATCAGATTCATCCTATATATACAAAATAAATGAACTAGGAAAGAAGGATCTCTTGTCCTTCAAGCACTGCCTAAAGCCCAGAGGATATCAATAATTGGAAAATAGCAGGAGGGCCTCAGAAATATAAGAGAACATTTTGAACCAGTTAAAATGCAAATGTCTATACCAACTAGGTCAGACAAGAACCCAAAGTGGAATGCAAAAAAAAAAAAAAAAAAAAAAAAAAACCCTCAACATATTCAAAACCAAATTCATTATCTTTCCTCCCAAAACTTCTTCTCTTCCAAATATCCCTATTACTAGAGTGGGTCCCTGTTGGAATCCTAGTGTTAACTCAACTTGAAACAAGGTGATAACTCAAGGGAGATGTTAGAATCCTAGTGTTAACTCAATGGAATTGATACAATGCTTATAGGTTCACACTTTAGAGTGAACACTTACAAGGTGATAAGTCGTTAATATTGATAGAAACAATGCTTATGTTCACACCTTTAGAGAGCTCATATAAGCAAGAAGCTCTTAGGGCCAGAGAGCACTCTGGGAGATTGAGAGCCAGGAGCACTCTGGGAGATACAGAAGCCCACAAGCCTACTCTTGGAAGCAAAGTCAGATTCATTCCAACTTTCACCTTGGTGCTGGCTGGAGATACTCTGGAAGAAGAGAAGCTGAAGCTGGCAGAGGCAAAAGATTAGCTGCAAGAGCTCTCTGAACCAAGGAAAGCCGAGGCCTCTAAGAAAGCTATCTGGGCCCAAGAAAGGAGAAAATAAACGTTTAAATTTTTATCATTTAGCTGTGTTTTGAGGTGATTATTATTTTTAATTGAAACTAAGGCTGCCTCCAGAAAACCTCCCCAAGAAACCTGCTCCCAGAGAACCATTATATTATAAAGAAGAAAAACACCACAGGTCCCACTATTCACATAGCCATCCAAGCAACTCCTCCCCTTCACATATTCCACATATTCAATAAGGGTTGTAGTTTCTATTTTCACAATGCCTTTCCTATATATCTGCTTCTCTCCACTCATACAACTGCTTCCCTGGTGAATTCCTTCATCATCTTCATGCCTGAACTATTGCAATAATATTCTGGTTAGTTTCCCTGACTCCACTCTTTCCCCACTCTAATCCATCCTCCACTCAGCCGCTAAAGTGATTTTTCAAAAGCAAAGATCTAACCATGTCATCTTGTCATTCCAAGTCAATAAACTCCAGTGGCTCCTTATTATACCCAAAGACCAAATAGAAAAATTATAACATTCTGGCTTATCCAGTCTTTTTATACTATCTTCTCCTCCATGGTCTTCTTTGATATTGCCTGGATATAATACTCTTTCACTGACTGTCCCCTATTCGTGGAGTGTTCTTGACACAAGTGAATTCTGTAATCATTCTGAAACTGTGTTCCCTTTTGATCTTGGAGTCTCAGGTCCTCCTGGGAAAGCATATCTCCCCAGACAAGTTAAGTGGCATTGTTAAGGGAGCCCTGAAACCCTCTAAAACTCCTTGAAGGAGGGATTCTCCTTAAACCCTGCATCTGAGGGACCCCTCCAGAGGGAAACCCGATAAACAACTTCCTTCTGTTATCTAAGTGGGGCTAGTTGAGTCCTGAGCTGGAGAATTCCAACCCTATTGAATTAAAGACACTCATTCAATTCTATTCAATTCCAG
Organism: Antechinus flavipes; assembly: GCF_016432865.1. Taxonomy (NCBI): domain Eukaryota; kingdom Metazoa; phylum Chordata; class Mammalia; order Dasyuromorphia; family Dasyuridae; genus Antechinus; species Antechinus flavipes. The sequence goes on from NC_067401.1 coordinate 173,018,459, forward strand.
CTCAAACTAAAACCCACCCCCCCAACAAGAACTGCCCTCAGCTTATAGCCAAGGCTTCTATTATAAAAAGAGCCAATCTTAAACTCACTCCTCAAAGAGAACCTAATATGCCATACCAAGGAAACTCTCTCTCTTCCTGGCATAGCAGCAAACTCTGCCCACTGGAATGATATTCCCTTTCAGTATTACTCTCTCTTAATTCTCTCACCTAAAACTTTATACCTCTCTGTAGGGATTTCTCTACTAGAAACTTTATTTCTCTACCAGGACTCTTCCACTACTTTACTCCCCTGTCAGGACCTTGTCACTAAGGAATTCAGCCTTTCTATTCATGCACAGCAAAGATTGGCTTCCCAATGCCAATAATAAACTTCTTTTTATCAGTCTAGCTGGGGGTTCGTAAATTCCTTTATGAAGGACCTCTGCGCTGCCAGAAGGGGGTTCCCAAAACTCCCTACCCATGTGCTGAATCCCAAGGGGATTTAGGGGAGTCAAACCCTTTTGTTTGGTTCCCTGAACCCCAAACCTGCTCCTAACTCCCTGACCACCAGGAACCCTAATCTTATCATTTTGGTTCCCTGAATCTAATCTCATCAGCATCATCCAAGTGGGCCATTTCTAGGGCTAGCCAGATCTCTATTCAATTCAGGCTGAGGAAGCTTTCAAAGCAATTTCATTTGGGAGATCCTGGTCTGATCAGCTCAGGTTGCCTCCTCTCCCCCGCCAAAAGCTGCTCATAAAATAGGTTTCCTTTTACTTATTTCTTTGCAGAAAGTCCAAAGCAGCTTGCTCTGCCTCTTTGGCATAATGGCCAGGACCCTGCCCACTCAGAAGACATTTTCTTTTCAGTGCCAGTCTCCATTTCCCTAATAGAACTTTGCCACTAAAGAAGTCAGTCTCTTAGCAAAATTGGCTTCCTATCCAACAATAAACTTCCATTTTTGCCATTAATATTTTGGGTTTGTGAATTCTTTCACAAAGAATTTGTGTTGATCAAAAAGGGATTTCCACAACTCTTTACACTCCCACTAACCTTATCATTCTCTCTCCTCATCTCTGCTCCCTGGTTTTCCTGGCTTCTTTTAAGGCTCAGTTCAAATTCTACCTTCCACAAGAAAGTTTCTGGAGTCCTTCTTCATCTCCCTTCTCCAGTGTTAGTACCCTCCTTCTAATATTACCATCTATTTACATTGTCTATAGCTTGTATATTCATAGTTGATTAAATGTTGCTTTCCCAATTAGAATGTGGGTACCTTGAGGGCAGAACCATGTTTTTGCCTTTCTTTTTTATAATTAGAGTTTATCACATTTTCTAGAACATAGTAATTACTTCCCAAAATGCTAATAGACTTTAGATTCTAAACCTTGAAGATCTGGATTCAAGTTTCTTAATCTGGAAAATGAAGGATTAAATTAAATGAGCTATAAAATCTCCTCAAACTTTAATATTCTAATACCTCTAGAATATGTCAGGTTATTGTTGAGTAGTTTTCAAGAATTTAAGCCATTGCAATTTCCTTTCCCTCTCAATGCAAACAGTGTATTTTATTCAGGCAAATATACTTTTGCCCTTTGGATTCTGACTGGTGACAAACCCTCCCAATATTCCTAGTATGACAAAGCTGGTAGGCACTTTAGTCTACACAGGCACCTTAACACCAACAGAAAATAACTTAAGTCACAGCAGATTCCTTGAATGTCTTTTTGTAGGTATTACAATAATTTATCTGGAGAGTTAAGTAAAATACTTAAACAGAATGAACAGAAAACAATGTGGTATTCATTCATTACCTCGTGTGATGGTTCAAAAGGTGTGGAAGAAGGTTAGAATATCTGGACACAGTCAAAAGAACATAGGATTTAGAATGAGACAATATCTGGGTTCCAATCCTAGCTTAGGGTCAAATAACAAATAACTGCATCTCTCTGAGACTCAGTTTCTTCTTCTGAAAAATAATATATCCAATTAATGAGTCATCTACTATAATTTATTAAGTCACGAGAAAACAGAAGAAACAAAATCCCTAGTTTACACTCTATTTGAGGAAATGTGTATTCTTAAAAGTAAATACAAAATATATACAATTAAATATATTTAGGGGGAGGATATCAGGAAAGACCTTTTGTAGGAGGTGGTGCTTGAGATGAATTTTGTATATATTTTGAATATGTTTTCTCTACTAGAATGTAAGTTCTTTTTAGCTGTTTAGTCATTTTTGTCATTTGTGTCTGACTCTTTATAACCCTATTTTTGGGGTTTTCTTGGCAGAGAAATTGGAGTGAATTGCCATTTTCTTCTCCAGTTCATTTTACAGTTGAGAAAACTGAGGTAAACAGGATTAGGTACCTTGCCAGGGTCAGCTAGCTGGTAAGTGCCTCATACCAGATTTAAACTCATGAAGATGAGTCTTCCTGACCCCAGTCCAGCACTCGTATCTACTTTGCCATCTAGGGCCATTTAGCTGTCCCTGGACAGAACATTCTTGACAGTCAATAGTAACTCATCTTAAGTAATTCCCATAGCCAATGTTTCATATTTCAACCTCAAATTTCTTCTCTATTCAAAATATCTCCTCCTTTAGACTTCCCCCCCAATCCCTAATGAATAGCATTTATGACAATAAAAGCAGGGCAATGGTCATCCCCAACTTCTCATCTCTAAGCCATGAGTACTCTGGCAGAAGGTAAAATTGAAGAGGCAAAGTCTTGACAACTTTCCTGGTAACATGTGAGGACAATTCCAGAATCATGCTAGGGATTCCATCCAAAACACACCCCAAGTGAAATAAGCATATAAAAAAAAGTTATTGTGCATTTATTAATAGCAAGGCACTATTCTCCACCCCTAATTCCACCCTTGGCAGTGGAAAATACAACAAAGTATGAAACAAGATCCCATTCAAAAAGGAATTTAAAATTTTAATTTGTGAGATAAAATATGTCTTATTGAAAATATGGTTGTTAAATCACAATAAAAGATTTAAATTAACAGTTACAACAACAAAAGAGATCACTGGGAAAGCAGTTGACAGCTAATGGCCAAATGAATATGGTAGAATAGTAGCTCTCAAACTTTTTGATTTCAGCACTTCTTTAAGCTTTTAATGAGGACTCCCAAAAAAATTTCAATTTCAGTTATTGTGAGTTGTATCTATCAATATTTACTATATTAGAAATGGAGCTATTTTAGTATTATTAGGAAAGTACTTCTGACCTATGGATACCCTGAAAGGGCCTTAGAAACCCCCCAAAGGTGCCTGGATCACATTTTGAGAATTTTTGACATGAAGGAAGAAGAGGTCATTTCAGAGTGGGTTAGTCAGAGAAGGCTTTACAAAGGAAACAGGATTTGATTTGTCCTGGAAAATCTGGTAGGGTCTAACAGGTTAAAAAGGACTAAGTTGAAAAAAATGTGTGACAAAAAGCATAGAGGAAGGAAAACATATGGTATATTCAGAAATCAAAAAAGTAATGAGACCAGCTGGGAAGCTATTGTAGGAGTCCAGGCTTGGGGTAAAAAAGGGAGGAACAGCATAAGAATAGAAAGAGGCTAATTTAAGAGATATTGTAGGGGGTAGGGGTGGGGGAATTGATTGGAATTGGTGATACTCAGAATATTAGAGAAATTGGAAATGTGGGGGAGGGTAAGAGAAGAAGAAATTAAAGTTGAATCTGAGATTTTTTAAATAGGTAAGTGATAGCATAATTAAAAAATAAGAGTGATATTCGGGAGGGGAATGCCAAGTTCAACTTTAATTTAATTAGAAGTATTAGGATATTCAGCAAGCATCTGGAAACATCTATCTTACATGAGAAATAAGAGCTAGATGATAAGGATTTGGGAATCAATCACATAAAAGTAATAGGTAAAGCTGTGAAACTGAGAGCTGAAGATTAAAGACAGAACCTTGGAAGAAGTAATATTTAAGGGACAAGAGAAAGAAGAGCTGATATGAAATAGAGATGGAATTCTCCCAAGACCAGTAACCATGAGGTCAAGTGGTCTCCTGGTTTGTTAGGGTGTACGCTGAAGGAGAGGTGCGGTGTTTTTCTTCTTTAAAATAATGGTTCTCTCTGGAAGAAAGGTTTCTCAGGGAGGTTTTCTGGAGGCAGCCTTAGTTGCAGTTGAAAGTAATAATCACCTCAAAACGCAGCCAGGTGATAAAAATGCAAACGTTTATTTTCTCCTTCCAAAATAGCCGGGTTAGTTGAGGCCTACCTCTCTGCTTGGTTCTAAGAGCTCTTGCAGCTTTGTCCTTTGCTTCTGCCTCTGCTTTCTTCAGCCACCAGCCAGCCCAGTGGAAAATGGAATGAATCTCTCTTGCCTCGGAGAGAGGGCTTCTGGCTTTCAATCTCCCAGAGTGCTCTGTGTCCGTCTCAGCATGCTCTTCTCCAATCTAATTCAGCTAAACTCTCTTGACTGGGCTTATATATGATCTCTTCTGAGACAATGGGATTATGGGTTTCTTCCCAGAGTGCTCTCTGGCCCTAAGAGCTTCAAGGGAGATCTGAATTCACAAAGTTACAAAGTTTATTTTGTGACTCTCCCATACTTGTGAACTCCAATGAGTACTTAAATACTTCTTGCTTATATGAGCTCTCTAAAGGTGTGAACACAAGCATTGTATCAATTAATTCTACTTAGTACCTTGTTTCAGATTCTAGCCCAAAACATCTTGTAAGATCAGATCAATGATACTGAACCATGCTAAATTAGATAATTATTGTCTCTATCAACTCTAAAGATTTAACAGTTTGTAAAGATTCCAACAGAGAAGATGCAGAGGAAGAATTAGAGACAGATACAAAACTTATCAGAAATGGGAGAAGTGGGTTCATGACAGTAGAAAATGAATTTTTAATGAATAGCAGTAAACTGTACTATGTACATCTGTATTATGTACTTAAAATTATGAAAAACAAGGGCTCATATGACCCCAATTTAGCATTGGGTATTGAGCAGAAGACTGAATTTCCTTTTATTTCTCATCTGTGAAGTCTGAAAGAAAGGAAGAAAGAAATAGAAGAAAGTAGCAGAATTTCTGTTAGGGAAGAAGAGCAGAAAAGATGATTAAGTGAGAGAGAAATCTTTTGAGATCTATTCCAGCATCACACTTCAGATACACACAAATATGGTCATAGTCTTGATTTTGCCATCATTCACTTGATCCACTTTAATGATCATGAATTCTTATATACCTTTATTTGTTCATAATCTGTCATTCCATTTTTCTATCTGTTTTCCAACCCCTAACCCTGTTTTTCCTCTTAACCAAGATTTCCAGCTCTTCAGCCTCTGAGTTTTTCTCCTGGCCTTCACCTCTACTTTCTTGCCCTGTCTTAACTCTTCTTAAATCCCTTGTCCCCTTATCCTATCAATGATCTTGCTTCACCAAGTCCTATTATTGGATTACTCCTATTATTGATTGCCTTCATTCCTATTTACATACTGCTAAATGAAGCTGAAAACAAAAAATCACAAAATTGCTGATTGGATCCACTACAAAGTCATGCTATGTGGGTTGGGAAATTCTTTTATATCTGCCTCACTGAGGTACTTTCTCACACTATTTTCTACCTTCAGCCTTATATCACATGAAGAAGTGGTCTTTTACTTTGTCTCCTCTATGGCTCCCAAATAAATAAATAAAACCTTTCAATTCAATGTCTCATAATTATCTCAAACTCACCGTGTCCATAACAGAATTCATTATCTGTCCTCTGAAATCCTCCCTCATCACTGAGGCCATCATCAACCTTCCTAGCCTACCAAGTCCAAATGTTGGCATTCTTGAGACTCCTCACTTTTACATATCCCGCATATCCAATCCATTACCAAATTATATCATTCCTACCTTTACATCTCCTTCTCTCCACTCACACTCCTATGATCTTCATCATATTCCGCTGAACTACTATAACAATTTTCCAATTGGACTCCCTATTTCATATCTCTTTTCACTCCAATCCATTCTTCACTGTTGCCAAAATTATTTTCCTAAAGTACAAGTCTGACCATGTCATTTTGTCCTATTCAGTAAATTCCATTGGTTCCTTATTACTTCCAGGATCAAATAGAAAATCATCTGTTTGGCATTTTAAATTCCTTGCAACATGAGCTCTTCCTTCCTTTTCAGTTTTCTTACTCTCTACTCTGCTCCAAGGACAGTACAATCCAGCTTTACTGTTTCTTGGACAAAAAGATTCCATCTTCCATTTCGGAGCTTTTGCACTGGCTGACTGAATAAAAGTGAAAAAAATCACGAATTTATGCTGATTGCACTCTCTACAAACTCATGCCTAGCTGATTTACCTTCTTACTTTTCCCCCTCTTACTCCTTGATTTCCTTCCATTAGACTGTAAGCTTCTTTAGGGCAGGGACTGTTTCACATCTTTTTGAATCCCCAGTTCTTAACATATGCCTGGAACAAAATAGGTGCTTAATAAATATTTATTGATTAGTTGATTGAATGCCATCTTCTGCAGAAGACATTTTTCTGGTCTCTCCAAGCTGTCAGAGGCTTCTCCTTTAAAATTATCCTCCATCTCTTCTGTATTTATCTTGTGCAAAACTATTCCTTTACTTATTTTCTCCACAAGAGAAAGATGTAAACTTCTGGGAAATAAGGACTATTTTTTGGTTTTCCTCTGCATCCTCAGAATTTAGTACAGTACCTGGTACATTATAAGCCCTTCATAAATTCTTGTTCATTGATTACATACTGCCATACTCAATGTGTCACTTACCTTGTGAACTTATCCACGTATGGATGCCAAACTCATCTTATACTTTATCATTATCATTATTAATAGTCTATACTTACATAGTGCTTTACAGGTAATAAAATATCCAAACTGTTGTCTCATTTGATCTTCGTAATCACCCAGTTAGGTAGGTAAATATTATTATCCCCATTTTAAAGTTGATCAACTTGAGGATAAAACAGGTTAAGTGACTTACTTAAAATCACAAGAATATTAAAGAACAGCAATGGGATTTAAAACATAGACCTTCTGATTTCAAGTTCAGCACATTTTCAACAATAGGTCCCTCTCCACCTTTGGTACCACATTCATAGTCAGAAGAAACAGTCTTCCCAATTATTTATTGGGAGAACATTAACACTAGCCTGAGGGAATTCTAGGAGAAACTGCTTTTTGTGTCCATTTCTAAGTTTCAGCAGGCCAAGGGAGCACAAAAGATGAACAGGGTAAAAAAGAGAGTGAGTTGTTTGTACCTTTGCCCCTGCTTTACAAAGCTTTGCATGGTGCTAGAACCATGGGTCAGAAACAACAGAGCTGACATTACAATCCTGTCTTCTCATTCCCACCTCCAGCATCTGGTGAATGGCAACAGCCAGAGGACGAGCAGGAGGCACACTAATTCATATATGGATCCTCCTGAAATTGAAGGCAAGGGAGTGTGTGTGTGTGGGGGGGGGGGGGGGGGGGGGGGAGGGAGGAAGGGGGAAGGAAGGGAGAGGTTGGGATAGCTTAGGTGGCTCAGGCTAGAGGCTAGCAAAGACTCCAGTTGTTGAAAGTACAATGCCTTAGATATAAAAAAGCATCTGAAACTGGACCTTCAAATATTTCCCAGAGTATTACAGTTAGGGAAGAAGAAAGAGAAAGATTAGAATTAAACTAAATTTAAAATAAAATCTTTATGAACAATTTAGTCAGTACGCTGCCCACCTGTACAAGGAAATTTCCCTGCATCCTGTCCCATTCTTTCCCATTTTCAAAAAAGGGACAAATATCAGCACCACACACACACACACACACACACACACACACACACACACACAGAATTTACATTTTTGTCTAACAAGAGAAGAACATCAGTATGTTTCCAACATAATTACCATGCTAGGCCCTAAGATGGTATTCAGTAAATAACCTGGTAAGCCCCCAAACCTATATTCATCCATGAATATAGAACAGTCTCTGATATGTATGCTAGTAAGTGACATGGACATGTTTCAGTATTCACCACCATCAATTCACCATTTTTGCCTCTAAAGCATGATCCTTTGCCCAGCTGCTCAACAGGTTTACCAGCCTGAGACAAGTAACAGCTATCCCCAGTGGAAAATTCCCCACTTGGAAATGCCCAATTCCATCTACCCATTTCACACTAGCTCTTGGAACAAGATAAAACTGCACAATTTGTAAAAGTCACAGAGGGTGTCCAACAGCAAAGGAAAAATGAGAAGGGAAAAAAAAAAAAAAGATTCCAGTGATCTGCTGGGAAAAGTCCATTCCTTCATGTGTCATCAGTTCAGTCATCTCTTATGACTCATTCTCAAGCCATGGAACAGCAACTAATTTCAGCCCAATGATAGCTTTCTGGGGAAAGAGAAAACCTTAGCAATACTTGATTGGGGGTGGCAGGCAGAAGGAGCGGGGTGGCAGGCAGAAGGAGCCAGCTGGCTTTTAAGTTTGTAAAACAGGCCAAAACCAGGTTCTTCCCAAATCAGTGGCTCTCCCCAGCACTTACCCAAAAAATCCTTTCTCCCAGGCATGAGCTCACTACAAAATTATCAGAAGGGTAATACTTTTGTCCTTACCACACACCCTCCATCAACAATGATCCATCCTAACAACTGCTCTTCACTCCAATATTGAAGCCTTGAAGAATCTTGAAGACATATCTGGAACTTGTGTCCTAAGCATATCTTAGAAACTTACTTAATGGGAAATTACAATTGAAGCAATATCTTCCCAACCTTCCTTACTACCATAGATTCTTTCTTTGGATGATCCTCAATTGTCCTTGATGATGGTCCAGGGATGAAGCAGAGGATAATAAAGTTGGTGTCCCCAGAATTATGCCATATTATGAAAATTTTAACAATTTAAGGATTATAGAAAAAGAAGTTTAGACCCAGAAGGAATCACAGAAACCATAAGTTGAAGCCCTTCTTTTTATAGATGAGAAAAATGAAGCCCACTCATACAGGACTAAGATCATGCAATGAAGGAATAGAATAGCTTGGGAGAAGAAAAAGGGAATCTTATTAACTTTTCATTACTAGTTATGGTATACAACAGTTTGATTATAAAGCCATAGAACCAGAATGAACCTTTGAGATCATCTAGTCCAACCCTCTCATTTTATTTATTAGGAAGAATTAGTCAAGCATTAAAAGATCACTCACTAAAGTCTGAACTAGATTCCAGGTTTACTGACTTTCAGAGTAACACTCTTCTTTTTGAAAATGAACATGTCATGAGAAAAGAACTGCACATTTTTAACTTACATCAGATTTCCTGCTGTCTTAAGGAGAGGGGAGGTAAAAGAAGTGTGAAGACCAAGTTAGCAACCTGGATACCTTAGAATCAGCTGGAGTCAGGATAAGCAAAAGTCCTTGGTCTTTATTCTTGATCTTTAGGGGTAGAAGTTAACAGGATGGACGCAGGACCTTCCTTCTCTTTCATTACCGAAAAAGTGACTTTGGCTTGTCTTACCTAGATTTACCCCTAATCCTTCCCACAATTCTCTGTATACACCAAAATGTTGAACCAGCAAAGACTAGTGGGAAGGGCCATTTTCCAAGTATATGCTATGTATTTTAATCTCATGAAAGTTGGTAAATAAGGTCTAGAGTCTTGGTTAGGCCTCTGTGTTAATGCATAATCATAGAATGTTAGAGCTAGGAACCTAAGTAAATATCCATCCTCTCCCCAAAACTATTCAATATCTTTCCCCCCATTCTCATTTCCATTTCTGATCCCTCTGATTCTCAGTTTCCTTCTCTATAAAATGGGTGAGATTAGGATTAGAATCTCTGAATTCCCTCCTAGCCCTAGCATTCTTTGAATTCTGGTCTATTACCATCAGAGTTCACAGTAAAAAGTCCGGTCAACAAGTAGTTAGGAAGACTCTACTAAAAGGCTTGACCTTATTGATGAAGATAACAAAGGCAAAAAAACAGTCCTTGCGTGCTAGGAAAAGTTCATAGTTGACTGAGGGGAGGGGAACAGCACACAAGAAATACATGGGGTAAATCGGAAACTATCTTAGAGGGAAGCCCTAAGATTAAGGAGAACTAGGAAAGGCTTCTCACCAAAGGAGAGACTTTAATTAAAACTTGAAAAGAGCCAGGGAAACCAGAAGGAGGAAATTAGGAGAAAAGTATTCAGAACATGGGGAATAGGCAGTGAAAAATACTTAAAATCCGAAATCTTACATAGTAATAACAAGGATTGTTGTCACTGGCTAGAAGAATATGTATGGGCAGTAAGGGTGGGGTGGGGTGGGGTGGGGTGGGGTGGGGTGACAAAGTGTAAGGTGTAAGAAAACTTTAAAGATAGGAAGGGCTTTTAAAGTCAGAGGATTTTATATTTGATCTAATGGGGTTAATTGAATAGGAGGGTGACACAGTTAAATTATACTTTAGGAAGATCAATTGGACAGCTGAACAGAGTACTGACTATAGGAGAGGATAGGGATTTGGGGCAGAGATCAGCCAAGAAGCTGTGAAAATAATCCAGATGTATTATAATCATGGCATACACCATAATAATGGCAGTGCACTTCTATAAGAAAAGGTCTTAAAGTAGAAATGGCAGAACTTGGCAATAGATTGGTTATGGTGAGGCGTGCAATGAAAGAGTAAAGAATCAAACATGAAGGATGACTGGGAGGATGGTGGTACCCCATACAAAAATAATGAAGTTAGGAAGTTGGCAGACAGGGCTTGACTGCTTCAGTGGGTTTTTAGGCAAATGCCCATTATTCTTTTGAGAAGTCCTTTGCTTTTAGAATCTAAAACAGGGGTTGCAAATTAAGCTCCCATTTACATTTTTAAATAAAGTTTTATTGTACTTAAAAATATAAAAAACCTAGTTTGCAGACCACTGGTCTGGAGTAAGGGGACTAGCAATTAGCCCATTTAATTTTATCTACCCATAGTGCTAGATCCTAAACCAAGATAGTCTGTCTATCCCATCCCAGCCCCTTGCTATCCCCCTCCAGAAAACTCCACTCTCTATTTCTTCTCCAGGCTATGTATGGTTAGCTGAGTTGGTATATATATCTCTATGTATTTAAGACTTCTGTCAGCAACTATAGAACTGCAGTCAAACTGCCCAGCTGGCCCACATCACCAAGCTCAAACATGGAAAGTACAAATAGGTTTCAATACCAGCTGTTGCCCTCCACCCTGACTGCGTGGCTGCCTCACCTCCCTCACCTCCCTGTGGTCTTAGTTAAAGAGAGCAAGCACTGAGACACATAATATATACACAGAAGCTCCTGTCAATAGTGCCCAGAGTGACCTCCCTTGCCAATTCTAATACTAGGCATGCATTCCAACTTTGAACTAGGTCATAAATGACCCATTCCTCAGGAGGATCCCTAAAGTAATACCTTCCCTCAGCCTCTGGAACAAAAAAATAAGAAGCAGACATCAATAACAAGTAGCTAACAACCAAAGGAAATGCAACAGTAGTCTGTGTTTTCTGTACTGACAGTGAATGCTATAAAGATTCAAGTATTCTGAATTTTTCACTTTGCTTTCTTCAAGAACACTTAAATTTCTTTCTTTCTTTTTTTTTTTTTTTTTTTTTTTTTTGCCTTTTTCTGCCAATGTGGGCTCAGTGAAAATTATTTGCTCATTCCCTAGTCATCTAAACAAACACAGCTCCATACATAATGTTCCATTGAATCCCATGATGTTTCTGAATAGATTCTCCCAAACTGTCACAAAACTTTCTGTGGTTGTTTTTGGATTATTTTTGGTGCCACATATCTGAAGGTGAGCACAGTTTCTACACTGTACTACTTCCATTCCCATACCTCCAAAAAATGGTTTTTCCACCTAAGGCTATCCCCAAGCAAAAAAATCCCTCCCTGCTGGGAAGACACATACAGACCCCAGTTGGGGCAATAGCAGCCTCTTCTCCTATAATCAGGTTCCCTAAAAAAGAATTTAAATACTATTTCACAGAAAAAAAAACAAGTCGACCTTGAAAACAGATCTTGAGAAACAGCAAAAACACAAACCACAAAGGCAGGCAAACCAACCAACCAACCAAACACACAATTATCAAGCTCCCCCCATCTGTCTCTCCCCGGAACCAGAGTTAAGTTTCAGCCTTCACTATCCTCTCAGGATTCAGTGTGGCAGATTGGAAAATGAACTAGAGAACAAAACGAATGGAAGAAGCAGGTCTCAAATGAAATCCAGACAATGAAAAAAAAGCTGTGTGCCCTCCCTCCCTCTGGAATGACAGAGTTCAGAAAATTTGGAAGGATCAAGAAGAAAAGCAAAAAAAAAAATTTTAGAAAAATGAATTAAACTGACCCTCAGCTGCTTCTTTCCTTCAACTTCAGTGCTGTGAGTCAAAGAGACGGGGAAGGAGGAGAGGGGGGAGAGAAGTCATAAATAGGGGAGGGAAGAGAAAGTTGATTGCCTACCTGTGATCCGGTCTCTCTCCATTACTACAGGATATATTTAGCAGCAGCAGGAGTATCAAGGCCTCCCCCCCCCTTTTTTTTTGGAGGCGTCCCTTTTCTCACCTCCCACTTCCTCCCTCTTTCTGCCTCCTCCTCTTCCTCCTCCTCCTCCAAAACAGCTCTTTGTCTGGTGTAATTTCTTCAATCTGTTGCAATCATGAATGCATACAAATTACCACATTTCCATGTGCTGATCATATGTTTGTGCTCTAAACTGAAATAGCATTGTCTCTTTCAAACAGTATAAATAAGAAAAGGAAGAGAAGTAAAAAGCAAGGGGAAAAGGAGCTGGACATATGACCTAAAAAAAAAAAAATGCAACAGCCCCCAAATAGTCCACCCCACGCAGGACAACTGTAAAGTCTAAGTTTTTCCTGAGATGATCTTAAAGCTACAGCCTGAAGTTTCTGGTGCGCATGACTTTTTTTCTCCACACTTCCCTTTCTTCCCTCCCTCCCTCCTTCTTTCCCTCCCCCACCAGTGGTTTGAGTCAAAGCTTCTTTTTAATATCCACCAGGAGATGCTTAAGTTAGCTTCTTGGAAACCAACACACAGAATCAAATTCCTGGTGACTTCCCAGAACCTTTCATTTTCCTCATCCCATGTTATTGTGATTTCCTTTGGTTTAAGTATTTTAAAAGCTTAGTTCCTGCTTTGCTTTTTTTCCTCCCACTTCCCACAGGTTTTCTGTCTTAGCCAGGTCTGACATGTCAGACTCTATGCGAAGTAGCAGGTTGCCGGCCCTCCTCTCTCCAGACTACAAGAGGATGATACCACTAGTTACACCTGCCTGAAAGGATAAAATCTAAAGATAGTGATTTACTCCCCAAGAAACTTCCTAGTACCTCACCACCATCTCCCCATTGCCCTGTGGTGACAAAAGGCAGCAGGGAAGTCTCCACCCATCCCAAGAGACAGAGACTTCCTGGAAGATTCCTACCCAACCAACATGAGTCAGTTTGTCTCCAACTGTCCCTTGGGAAAATGTTCAATTTCTTCCAGCTGCTTACCCTCCTCCTCCACACACATACTCAAGCGTTACAAAACATAAAGTGACAAGGTAAGGGGAAACAAAAGAAGGTAGAGTAATCGTTTTCAATTATTTGGGATGCGGGGTACTAATCACCTGCTCTGATATGAGGAATTTAGTGGCACCAGAAATGAAAAACTGACAGTTGTGGTAGATTAAAAGAGGTGAGAAAGAAGTCTAGGCTTGATTAATAGGCTTGTTTTCTAACTTTGTTGGAGGATCTTCCCTTTGCACTTTAGATATCGCCTGGACATGGGCACTACGACCATCCAAATGCCCCTCCCTCAGAAGTTTCATCAACTGTTTCTTCACCCAAAACAGACACACTTGTGGCAACTCAATTTAGGAGTGGATCAAATCCTCTTCCCAGATGGCTAGAAATGTATCCTAGACTCAGTGCTTTTATTTTTCAAATCATTGACTTGGAGATGAAAGGGACTTCTTAAATCCACTACCCTCTTTTTTTATAAATGAGGAAACCAAGACTTAGAATGGCCGAGCCAAAATTTGAAGACAGGTCTAATGGCTCCAAATCTACTGATCTTTCTACAGCATCTTCCTCCTTCGGATTCTCAAATATATGTCTGAAAATCTTACTAGAGCTACATAAATAAGAGAAACCACTAAGTAACTTTTGGATTCTAGAAAAGAATTAGGAAAAGATCTCAGAGACCATGTATTTTAAACCCTACAAATGTCCTCTAAAACAATCTAAAGCCTTCACCCTATTCTCATGAGATCTTCCTAATAGACTAGGCTCCCAGGGTTTTCTATGACTTGTTTTAGGGGAATCATAAATCATTTAGGCATAGACTATGGGCAGTGATTCATTTGACCTTTACTGTCAGGAAACATGTGACAGTAGAACATTGCTAAATTTGAAATCAAAGAATCTGAGTTCAAATCCAGCCTTAAATGCTTACTAGCTGTGTGACTCTGAGCACAAGCTAATTGCAATCATTTAACCTTGTGTGCCATAGTTTCCTCACCTGTAAAATGAAGGAAATGGTGAATCACTTCAGTAACTTTCCAAGATAACCCCAAAAAAGGATCATAAAAGAGTTGCATATGATGAGAAAACAAGGTCGTTTTCCTCATCTGTAAAATGGGGACAAATAATAGCATCTATCTCCAGGAGTGTTTTAAGGATCAAATGAATAATAATAATAATTGGAAAGTGCTTAGCATAGTACCTGGCACATAGTAAAATACTATGTAAATATTAATTTTTATTATTATTAAATTGAGTTCTACCACCAATGTGACTTAAACCAAGTTGCTTAGCTTCTCTAGGGCTCAGTTTCCTCATCTGTAGATGACAGAATTGAACAAAATATTCTCATAAGTTTCCCTCAAACTATATATCGATAATCCTGTAGTTTCTCCTAAGTAATTAAAAAGCCTCCTAACTGGTCGGAAGATCAGTTAGATCATATCATGCCATCAGATCATATCATTCCTTTATTATAAAGTCTTCCATGGCTCTCCATTGCTTACACAATAAAATATAAACTGCTGATTTCAGCAATTAATACCCTTCATAATCCAGTTCCAAGCTACCCTCTTGCTAACCTTATCTCATACTATTTACTTTCGTATACTCAACATTTTGCCCTGCTCCCTTTCCCTTCTCAAACTTCCTTCTCCTGTTTTTATTGCCTGTGACACATAGTTTCTCATCTCTCATACTTGTACCAGATTTCCTCTACCTTGGTCAGTGTAGTAACAATAATAGCTAACATTTAAATAGCATTTACTATGTTCCAGGCACTATGCTATGCCCTCTATAGTTATATCTCTAATCCTCACACACACACACACACACACACACACATACAAAAGAATCCTGGAAGGTTGTAGATGCTGTCATTATTCCTATTTACAGATGAGGAAACTGAGGTGGGTAGCAGGTAAGTGACTTGCCTCGGGTCACACAGCAAGCATCTGAGGTTGGATTTGAATTCAAGTCTTCCTGACTCCGATTTTTCTCTATGCACTGGGCTATCTAGCTGCCCAGTTAACCAGTTAAAGTCCTTTTAATCCAAATTCCAACTCAGATGCAACCTCTTCAATGAGATAGTATATGTGCATTTACTCTATGAGCAAAGCAGAATTGAAGTAGCACAAAAGATACTGTAAGATATGAAGATTTAGAGAATCTACCCCAAATATCCACATGGACTATTTGTGCCTGATCTGTGGTAGAACCTGCTGGTCTGATCAGCCAATTAGAGAGCTTTTAAACTTGATTCTAACATAGTTATGTCTTTTTGGTCCTCTTCAAGAACAAAGACTAACCAATCAAGATCATGTATAGTGTATACATGTAAACACACACACACATACACACACACACACACACACACACACTTTTACTTGTTCATGAAAGATCTCTCCCTCTTCAAATTTCTTATAACACTATGCCAACTCACATTTCACTTTGTATTGTTATTACAGTATCATATAATCCTCATCTGCTTCTCAGATTATATATATATTTTTGAGAGCAAGGACTGAATGCTATTTTTCATCTTTAGATCCATCTTTAGTTCCTAACCATAAGACTTTGAACATAAGAGAATACATGAAAGACTGGTGATTTCATTAGCATCATATGCAAAAATGCTTTAAACTACTATTGATTAGAGAAATACAAATTAAAACAATTCTGAGGTATCTATTTCACACCTCTCAGATTGACTAATATGAAAGAAAAGGGAAATGATAAATGATGAAGAAGAAATTGGAAAATTGAAACACTAAAACATTGTTGATAGAATTGGGAATTGATCCGACCATTCTGGAGAGCAATTTGGAGCCTCCAAAAGGCTATAAAACTGTGCATACCCTTTGACCCAGCAATACCATTAGGTCTGTATCTCAGAGAGATCATTTTAAAAAGTGGGGGAGGGGAGGAGGGAAGACCCAGGTATACAAAAATGTTTTTGTTGAAAATGAATTGGATCATGTGGTTTTTGTTTGTTTGGTTATTGATATAGTCAATTATGCTAATAGTTTTCCTAATATTGAACCAGCCCTGCATTCCTGGTATAAATCCTACTTGGTCATAGTGTATTATCCTGGTGACAATTTTCTGTAATCTTTTTGCTAATATTTTATTTAAGATTTTAGCATCAATATTCATTAGGGAGATTGGTCTATAATTTTCTTTCTCTGTTTTCAGCCTACCTGGTTTAGGTATCAGTACCATATCTGTGTCATAAAAGGAGTTTGGTAGGACTCCTTCAATCCCTATTTTTTCAAATAGTTTATATAACATTGGAGTTAATTGTTCTTTAAATGTTTGGTAGAATTCACATGTAAATCCATCTGGTCCTGGGGATTTTTTCTTAGGGAGTTGATTGATAGTTTGTTCTATTTCTTTTTCTGAGATGGGACTGTTTAGGATATTTACTTCTTCCTCTGTTAGTTTGGGCAAGCTATATTTTTGGAGGTATTTTTCTATTTCATTTAAGTTGTCGAATTTATTGGCATAAAGTTGGGCAAAGTAACTCCTAGAAAATGAATTGGAAATTGAAGAAGTGCCCAATCAATTCAGAATGCCTGAACAAGTTAGGATATATGGATATAATGGAACATTATCATGCTATAAAAAATGATGACTAGGATGCTCTCAGAAAATGAACTGAGGCTGAATGAAGTAAAATCAGCAGAACACTGTATACAGTAGCAACATTGTTCAATAATCAACTTTTGGTTGATTTAGCTCCTATCAACAACACAATGATCTAATTCCAAAAGATTCATGATGGAAAATGCTATCCAAATCCAGAAAGAACTATAGAGTCTGAATAGAAATTGAAGCATATTATTTTTACTTTGTTGTTGTTTCTTCTTTCTCATGGTCTTTCCCTTTTGTCCTGATTCTTCTTTTACAATATGACTAATGTAGAAATTTGTTTAAAAGATTATACATGTTTAACCTCTATCAAATTGTTTACCATCTTGGTGAGGAGGGTGGGGAAGGGAGGGAATGAGGGGAAAAAATTTAGAAATCAAAATCTTATTAAAGTAAATGTTGAAAACTAAAAAAAAAAAAAAAAAGAAATAAAAATGTATTTTATTATTATCTTTTGTTTTTACATTTACTTAATATTTGCCACTATACTCCTTCCCTACCCCACTAGAGAACCATTTCTTATCACAAAGAATTTTTTAAAAGGAAAGAAAAAAATCAGCAATATTATCATATCAAAAAGGTTTGATATTTCATATATTCATATTCATAGTTATCACTTCTGCAAAGAAGAATGTTCCTTCTTATATCTTCTTTGAAGGCAAGCTTGACCATTATAAATTCAGTTTCAATTGTTGTTATTTTTTTCATTTACATTGTTATAGTCACTCTATATACTATTTTCTTTGTTTTTTTAATTTTGATTTGAATCCATTTATATAATGCTTCCCATATTTCTCTGTATTCATAATTTTTATTTCTAATAAGCTAGTAATTTTAAGAGATGTATCATAACTTTTTAGCCATTCTTCAAGCAATGACCACCTAACATTGTTTCTAATTCTTTTTTTATTTTTCCCCACAAAAAGTGGTCCTATAAACATTTTGGTACATACGTAGCTTTTCTATTTGACATTGTCTTGGAATATATACTTAAAAGTGGGATACCTGGGGTCAGAAAAGTATAAACATTTTAATTACTCTCAATATAATTCCAAATTGCTTTCCAGAATAGTTGGATAAATTAATTCACTGGTTTACCAACAATGCATTACTCTGCACATCTTTCCATAATCCCACGTAATTCTGACTATTCTCATCTTTGTCTTCTTTGCCAATCTTCATGCATTTGTCAAATGTCCATCATCTATGTCTCCCAATATAAAGAGGGATCAGATTGTTGAAAGATCTCAAGGTCACATTATATAAGGATTAACTGAAGAAGTTGTGGATGTTTTAGCCTGGAGAAGAGAAGATCTAGATAGTATCATAACAACTATTACAAATGTTTTAGCCTGGAGAAGAGAAGATCTAGATGGTATCATAACAACTATTATAAATTTTTGAAGAGCTACCATGTGGAGGCTCAGACTTTTTCTGTTTGGCCACAGAAGGCAGACTAAGAACATTAAGCAAAAGCTGCACAGATGCAAATTTGGGCTTGATTTCAGGAAAAACTATTGAAGCTATTTTAAAAATGGCTCTAGAGGTAGTTGGTGCCCTTTTATTTTTTTTATTTTTTTAAGATAATAATAATTTATTAATTTAGTAAATACTTGGTATTTACTTTGTTATATACTTTGTTAAGTGCTAGGTATGCAAATATATATATATATATATATATATTTGAGCAGAGTTTATTCCTCTACTTTTCTTTTCTTTCTTTTTTTTTTAATAACTTTTTATTGATAGAACTCATGCCAGGGCAATTTTTTACAGCATTATCCCTTGCATTCACTTCTGTTCCGATTTTTCCCCTCCCTCCCTTCACCCCCTCCCCCAGATGGCAAGCAATCCTTTACATGTTGAATAAGTTACAGTATATCCTGGATACAATATATGTGTGCAGAACTGAACAGTTTTCTTGTTGCACAGGGAGAATTGAATTTAGAAGGTATAAATAATCCGGGAGGAAAAACAAAAATGCAAGCAGTTTATATTCATCTCCCAGTGTTCTTTCTTTGAGTGTAGCTGCTTCTGCCCATCTTTGATCAATTGAAACTGAATTAGCTCTCTTTATCGAAGAGATCCACTTCCATCAGAATACATCCTCAAACAGTATCATTGTTGAGATATATGATGATCTCCTGGTTCAGGTCATTTCACTTAGCATCAGTTCATGTAAGTCTCGCCAGTCCTCTCTGTATTCATCCTGCTGGTCATTCTTTACAGTACAATAATATTCCATAACCACATTTTATACCACATTTCATATACCACAATTTACTCAACCATTCTCCAATTGATGGGCATCCATTCATTTTCCAGCTTCTAGCCACTACAAACAGGGCTGCCACAAACATTTTGAGTTGGTGCCCTTTTAATGAAAGTTTTCAAGTAAAGGCTAGAAAACAATCTGTCTGATATGTTGTAATGAACTTTATTTTTTTTTCCTTTTTCCCAGTGTGATGTAGACTGAATGGCTACTGAGGTTCTTTCATTTCTAAATTTCTTTGATACTATCTGTGTCCAGGATTTAATCTGGATGCCAGGGGTCACATTTGTTCAGGGACCTGGAGTTGTTCAGTCCAGCCATCTTTGCCCCTATCACATATCAAGACCTCCTTAAGAAAAACCTCCTTGAATCTTACCACAAGCATTAAAAAATCTTTACCACCTAATCCAAGCTTTTCATTGATTGCTATTGAGGTGGGGGGAAGTGGTGTGTATAGAAAGCAGAGAAGGAGGTCAGATTAGAGTCTAAGTCTCTTTTCTGTCCCTTCCTTTCTCTTTCTCTTTCTTAGTCTCTCTCCTCCCTTTCTCCCCATTCTCTAAGTGCTGTATAAATATTAGCATCATTATTATTAGCATCATCTTGCCTGGAACCTAGGCCTGCATGCCACTTTCTGACCATCATTTGCAAACCCTGCTGCACTCATGATGATGATAACATCATCCTCATCTGTGCCTCTCAGAATCCTATCTACCTTTAAGGCTGAGTTCAGCTATCACTTCCTACATGTTGCCCTCCCTGATTTGTGAAGCTTTTAGGGTCCTTTTCTTTCTTAAATGTATGGGAAATGCATCTTCTTCTCACTCCATTATCCACCTGAACTTAGTAAAATCTCCTTATGGGAAGGCATTCCTTTGGTGTCTCTATATCCCTTAGCACCTGGTGCAATGCCTTACACATAATACAAACATAATATTTGTTGTATAGGTAGCATTTCTATACTGTTTGAAGGCTTTTAAAGTATTTTGCAAATAATATTTCATTTGAACCACACAACAATCTTTATTTTTCAAACTGAAAGAGGTTAAAGAGCTTGCTCAGGATCTCACAACTACATCTGATTTCAGGTCTTTCTGTTTCCAGTTTAGCACTATCCATCCCACTACTTAATTACCTCTGAATCAAAATGAATAGGTTGTAATCAAGAGTACTTTAAAGACTCTTTACTCATCTTTACCTGTAACATATAATGGATGAAATAATACCTATTAAAAATATAGGCATACCTCATTTTATTGCACTTTGCTTTATTGCACTTCACAGATAATGCTTTTTGATTTGTTTTTTACTAAGTTAAAGATTTGTGGGAACCCTGTGTCAAGCAGGTCTATTAGTGCCATTTTTCTAGTAGCATGTGCTCACATTGTGACTGGCATATTTTGGTAATTCTTATTTCAAACATTTTCATTATTATCATATCTTATGATTATCAGTAATCTCTGATGCTACTGTTGTAATTGTTTGCCCATATAAGATGGCAATCTTAATCAATAAATATTAAATGTATCTTGACTAACTAGTATTTCCCTCTTCTTAGGCCTACCTATTCCCTGAGACACAACAATACTGAAAAATATAACATAAATTTAATTGCTAGAGCAGAGTCAAGGATTCAGGATTGGCTCCAATTTTGACAGAGGTTCTGCTGTGGGTAAAATTCTATCAAACAGATGCTACCTGAGCATGCTACAGAGAAATATTTCACAAAAAGAAGAGTCAATCAATGAGGAAAACGAATTTGTTGTTTTATTTTAAGAAATTGCCACAGCCTGCACACATATATTGTATCTAGGATATACTGTAACCTATTCAACATGTAAAGGACTGCTTGCCATCTGGGGGAAGGGGTGGAGAGAGAGAGGAGAAAAATTGGAACAGAAGTGAGTGCAAGGGATAATGTTGTAAAAAATTACCCTGGCATGGGTTATGTCAATAAAAAGTTATTTAAAAAAAAAAAAAAGAAATTGCCACAGCCATTCCAACCTTTAGCAGTCCACCACTCTGATTGGCAGCCACTGAACCAAGCACTTAATAAATACAATCTTACTTGATCCTCATAACAACCTTGCGAGATAAGGCCTCACACAAAGTAACACACAAAGTAACAGTAATATTGTAAGATGATCATCTGTGAATGACTAGAATGACTTCTGTGAATATGAATGTGTGAATGAATCTGTGAATGACTAGTAATCCAAGACAACTCCAAAGGATTTATGATGAAAAGTGCTATCCATCCCCAGAGAAAGAATTGTTGCTAACTGAATGCAGATTGAAGCATACTATTTTCACTTTTTAAAAAATTTGTTTTTTGTTTTTTCTTGTGATTTTTCTCTTTTGTTCTGATTCTTCTTTAACAACAAGACTAATTACATAAATGGAAATTTGTTTAAAATGATTATACCTGTGTTGTCTTTATCAGATTGCTTGCTGGTTTGGGGAAGAAAGGAAAAACAAAATCTTACAAAAATGAATGTTGAAAATTATCTTTACATATAATTGGAAAGAAACAAAATACTGTTAAAATCAAAAATAAAATGAAAATTTTAAACTGTCTTTATATATTTTGAAAAAATAAAATATTTTTAAAACTATCTAAATTTGAATAAATTTTTTAAAATGCTTGATATTTGACTGCTTTAGATATGGCGTGTCATTTGAAATATTAAAAAATTTTTTTCTGTAGTACCTTACTACCTCTAGAATATAATGCAAATTTCTCAACTTGGTACAGCTCCTTCAGGCTGGTTTAAGCTGAACTTTCCAGTTATTATCATGTCCCTTTACATATTCCTTCATGTACGCTATGCTTTTGCCCATCTGGCTTACTTGTTCTTCCCCAAGCACAGCATTTCATTTCCTTCCTCCATGTTCCTATATCTAGAATACTCTCCCACATTCTTTTTTTTCTTCTTAGAATAATTAACCTATTATATATCCTCCTAACTAGTCCTAATCTTAAAGGTCCAATTCAGATATTACAACTTATGGGCTGCCTTTTTTGATCCCCCAAATTGTTCTCAAATTATTGTGTATCTACTTATCTGGACACATGTTGTATCTCCCCTCAATCCCCCTCCTGTCCCCTTGTTTCAAAAGAAAGCAAGCTTCTTGTAGGTAGAGACTAGTTTATTTTTTCTTTATATTCCCAATGCCTTGCATGTAGTAACCACTTAATATGTTGAACTGAAGATTCACAAAGTTAAAAATGAAGAATTCAAAAAATGAGAGGTACCAATCATGAGCTCAGATAAACCACAGTAAAAATAGAAAAAGATAAATAGAAATAAGCAGGGAAATTGTGTTATTCAAAAAAGTATTAAGAATAATGAATATATATTTATATATATATTCATTATTTTTGATGCTTTCTGGAATAATATATATTTAATATATACAATAATATATACACACATATATACACCTATATGTATATGTATGTATATACATTTTGTATAAATGGGGTGTGTGTGTTTGTGGTGCTTCCAGAAGGTATTGAGGCTGCTCCCTCTCAATTTGGGCTTAGTGAGCCAACTAAAGGTTTGGAAAAGGCTTAGGCAGGGAATGCTGGACCACCCAGAATGCGGGGAAGTAGGAAGGGAGAGGAAGGGAAAGAAATGGATGAATTATAAACTTATAATCTATCTTTTGTTTCCACTATTCAACTGAAACTCTTAATTGCCAAATCTAATGATCTTTTCTCACTTCTCATACTTCTTAATCTCTTTGTAACTTTTGAAACTGTTTATCACCCTCTCGTTCAACAAACTCATTCTTCTGTGTTTTTATGAGGCTATTATCTCTTCAGTCTCCAGTTTCTTTTACTAGAAATTCAGCCAGGTAATATTAAGAATGGGAGTTCCCCATCCTTGCCCTCCTCTCGTTCCCTTCTATACTATCTTGTTTAGTAAGCTCATCAGTTTCCATAGGTTTAACTACTATTTCTATGCAAATGATTCTAAGATCAAACCTCTTTCAGGTTCCAGTATTACATTACTTGCATGTTTTCTTAGCAGGACATGGATTTCCTGTAAGCATCTCAAATGTAACATGTCTAAAACAAAACTCATTATCCCCTTCCCCCCAAAACAAACAAACAAAAACAAACCTATCTCCTCTTCCAAATTTCCCTATTTTACTCAAAGGCACTACCATTCTCTCACCTACTCAAACTAGAACCCTCAGTGTCATCCTGCTCTTCTCACTCCTACTCATCCATCATAGCCAATCTACTACTACATTTTTTCCTACCTTAATATATCTCCCTGAAGTCCCCTTCTCTCTAGTTATATAGCCACCATCTTTTTCTAGGCCATCACCTCATTCCTGGACTATTCAATAGATTTCTACTTGTACTCCCTACCTGAAATTTCTCCCCATTCCAATCTTTCCACTAAGATGCCAAAGTGAATTTCCTAAAGTGCAGTCTAACTATGTCAACCCCACTCAAGGTCAACAAACTTCAGAAATTCCCAGCTTCCAGGATCAAATGGAAAATTTCCAGTGTTCCATTTAAAGCTCCTTATTTTTTTTCTAGTTTTCTTATATTTTGCTCCTCTCTTCACATATTCTGTGACCCAATTCCACTGATCTAGTTGCTGTTCCTTACATATAACACTCACAGCCCTGTCTTTGTGTCTTTATATAACTTTTTCTCATGTCTGGAACGTTTTCCCTTCTGACCTCTGCATCTTGGAATCACTGGCTTCTTTTAAAACTCAGCTCAAATACCACCATCTACCACAGATCTTTTCAGATCCTCACAGGGCTAGTCCTTTATCTCCAAATTACCTTTCATATATACCTGCTTTATCTTATAATCTTAATATCTTAAAATAAGGACTATGTTCTGTTGGATTTTTTCTTTTTTTCTTTCTGTCTTTAGAAATTAAGTACAGTAGCTAGAAAATAGTCACTGACTAGCTGACTAGCTAGTTTAAATACTTTTTCCACATACAGTCTTCAAAAAATTTTTTTTGTTGTATAGGGATGCCAAGGGGAAGAAACTGAAATTTGAAATTGCCTTGGAAATCATTAGGTAATATGAACAAGAATAAAATAAACCTAAAGCTTGCATTATCTCCATTTTTCCTGTGCTGCTTTAAACTCTTTCACTCATTCACCTGAGATTGGGAGTTGGCAAATCCCAGGTTCTTAAACATTCTCTATTAAAAAAATTCCAAAGTCTGTGAGAATTAACTTTTTTTTCTTTCTTTTTCCATTTCACTATCCATCATATGGAAATGAGCTTATTCAAGAAGCCAAAATCATTTATAGACCAGTCTCTTGACTCCCACATTTAGTAAAAGATAAGTGTTTTGACCATGTGCTCCTTCATCCTCCTCCCTCCAGGGACAAATTTAGAATTGCACAAAGCTATCTCCTATGCTCCATGACCAAAGTAGAATTAGGGAATCTTCAAAAGCATATAGAGAATAAGTAAAATAATTAATAAGATATTACTTATCCCTATCCTGAAGGCACTCTGCTTGCCTTTAGTCCACAACAGCATCATACTCCTAGCTCTGTCCTAGAGATTTTTTAATGAAAAGATAAGCTTTTCTCAGAGCAATTTCCACACAAATATTCTCAGTTTTAAAAAAAAGGAAAAGAAAATAAATATCACTCTCATTCATCTGCTTGCTACCTGTTTCACCATCAATCAGGGAGATGCATGGACCTGTGAGATGCAGAAGCAATTTCTCAATGCCCTCTAGTTTGTAGCTAACTCTCTTTTAGGGGGTTGGGATTGGGGGACTGGATGAGGGGTGGGAGATAGCTAATTCATTTTTCTGGAGAGCAATTTGTAACTATAACGAAAGGGCTATGAAACCCTTTGACCCAGAAGTGCCTTTACTGAGTCTGTATCCCAAGGAAATCTTAAAGGGGGAAAAGAATCCCCATGTGCAAAAATATTCGTAGCAGCTCTTTTTGTGGTAGCAAAGAATTGGAAAATGAGTAGATGCCCATCAATTGGGGAATGTCTGAACAAGCTGAATATTATTGTTCTGTAAAAAATGATGAACACGCTGATTTTTAAAAGACCTGGAAAGATTTAAACAAACTGATGCTGAGTGAAATAAGCAGAACTAGGAATATATTGTACACAATAATGGTAAGAATTTGCAATGATCAACTATGAAAAACTTGGTTCTTCTCAATGGTTCAGTGATCCAAAGCAAGCCCAAAAGACTTCGGACAGAAAATGCCATCTGCATCCAGAAAAAGAACTAAGGAGATTGAAAGTAAATAAGCACATGCTCTGTTTACTTCTTTTTTCTATTTTTTGTTATCTCTCCCATGGTTTCTTCCTTTTGCTCTGATTTTTCTCTCTCAACATGATTCATAATGTATATTAAAAATAAATAAGTTTACTAGAAAGAAAAAAAGAAAAATGACCTTTTTCTGGTGTTTCTTCTCCACCTTTCTGCCTGCTCACATTCAGGGAGCCATGTATAAAAGATAGTATATAGCAAAAGAGAAACACTCCTTCAAAACTTGGGGAAAGGTTAAGTAGCAAAGAGGTTGAAGTTATTGGCTAAAATGGAGTCTTAAAGCTAAAATGGAATCCTTTCTCAGAAAACTTAAAAAAAAAAATCACAGAAATTTAGAGTTTCAAGAAACTTCTTCCAATTAATCCAACCAATTCACTGGATAATATACCCAACATGTGTTTGAAGAGCTTTTGCCTGAGGATTTCAAAGGAGGGCAAAAGGACCATCTCCAGAGGTAGCTTGTTCCACTTTAGGACAGTTCCACTTAGAAGTAGCAGTTAGGTGCTGCATTGGTTATAGAGCTGGGTCTGGACTTAGGAAGACTCATCTTCAGAAATTCAAATCTGGTCTCAGATATTCAGTCACAACCCTGTTTGTATCAGTTTCCTCATTTGTAAAATGAGCTGGAGAAAGAAAAGGCAAATTACTCCATATCTTTGCCAAGAAAATCCCAAATGGAGTCACAAAGAATCAGACACAACTGAAAAACAACTCAATAAAAATTATTAGAAAGTTTTCTCAAACATTAAACCTAAATTTTCCTCACTGCAACTTTAACATAAAGTTCCTATTTCTATTCTTTAAAGCAACAACAGCAAAAATCCACTAAAAACAAAAACCTTCCCAACAAGTTTAACCCTTTCTACACATAACAGTACTTTGAATATTTGAAAAGAGCTATCATACTCCTCCACTAAATCTTCCCCTCTCCAGGCCAAAAAGTCCTAGTTCCTCACATGGCATAGATTCAAAGCTATTCAGCATCCAGGATATTCCTCATATGACATATTTTCAAGGCTCTTCATCATCTGGGATATTCTCCAGTTTACCTATGTCCTTTTTACATTACTGATGCCTTTGGGGGCAGCTAGGTGGTGCAGTGGATAGAGCACCAAGCCTTGAATTCAGGAGGACTTGAGTTCAAATTTGATCTCAGCCACTTAACACTTCCTAGCTGTGTGACTCTGGACAAGTCACTTAACCCCAATTGCCTCAACAAACAAATAAATAATTAAACAAACAAATAAATAAAATAACTGATGCCCAGAACCAAACATAACACTCCAGATGAAACTTTAAAAGGTCAGGAGTACAGAGCTATTAGTTGAGTTTGGTTATGCCTAGATTGCTTTTCACTATTCTTTTGGATTTATTTCATATAGAAGTAGAAAAACTCCCAAAACAAACAAGACAAACCAGCATGCACACACAAGCACGCCCAATATCAGGCTTCTAGAAGTGATCATCTCCCTATTCCTGGAAGCTATGTTTTTCTTCAGGCAACCCAAGGTTTTTTTTTTTTTGTTGTTGTTGTTGTTGTTTTTTTGACTTAACACATCACACTGCTGATTCATGTTGAGTTTGAAGTTGACTAAAACCTCTTTAAATTTGTCTTAAGTCACACAGGTAGTAAGTGGTAGAAGTAGGAATCAAATTCAGGTCCTCTTAATTTTCCCTAATCTAACATATTTTTTTCTGTTTCCAATGATCCATTGATTTCAGATGTACATAGTACCTTTATCTTTATCTAAGATAATCAAAAATTGGTCCTATACAATTAGGAGCTTCAGTTTATGTTCAGATGGCCTTCTAAAATTACTTGCTTGATCTCAAACTCAAATATTGACTGTTTTGTTCCTCTTTTGAATTAAAGAAGAGTTAACAAAAATATAGCTGTATCCTTAACTTGCCACTCCAGAGCTTCCCTTTTCGTGGAGCTCTCCCCATCCCTATCTTCTGCAATTCTCTCTGCTCTGTAGAGAAGTGACTGCACTTCTGTTGTATTTGTCCAATGGCTCTCTGGAAACACCCCAGAGTCCTGACTAATAAAATGGAGCAGCCTGCAGTCCTCCTCAGCGTGAGTACACAGGTGGCCAGTTCTTGCAGAATGACTACATTCCACATCCGAATCCTCTCTCTGCTTTTTATTTTCCCCCCAAGGTTGTTATGTTCCTAAATAAATACATTTTGCCTAATCTCTGAACTCATGGCCTGATATTGAGCATGCTTGTGTGAGCATGCTGGATTATCTTGTTTGTTTTGGGAGTTTTCCTACTTCTGTATGAAATGAATCCAAAATAATAGTGAAAAACATCCCAGATATGACCAAATTCTGTTCTTGATGACCCTGTACTCCTGACTCCTCTTCCTGATTGCAGTCCAAATGAGGATCACTGTCTCCAAAGTATTTCTTGGAACGCCATCACTGCTATTATAGATTCTGAGTTCAGGCACCTCTCTGTTGTTCAGTAACATGCACATGGAACAGGGAAAAAAAGATGGGAAATTAAGAATTACAGAATTTAGATATAGAAGAGACCTTAAGACCCATCTAATGATACCTAAAAAAAATACTTACTATAATAAACCCAGCAAATGGTCAGATGGTCATTCATACTTTGCTTGAAGAATTCAAATAAATGGGAACTCACCACTTCTGGAGGCATTACACTTTTAGACAGCTCAGATTAATAAGAATGTTTTTGTTTATTTTGTTTTGTTTTGCTAAAATTATGCCAAAATTTGCCTTTCACCTTCTATCCATTATATCTGGTTCTTCCCCAAGGCTCAACAGAAAAAAAAACCAACAGCTGATTTTTCTTCCACATGATAGCCTTTTAAATGCTTAAGACAATTGTTACATTTTCCTAGATTTTTCCTCAGCCTGAACATTCCCAGTTCCTTTAATCAATCCTTCTATGGCCAAAAACTCAAAGTCCGTTGGTATTCTGGTTATCCTCTTCTGTATGCCCTTCAGTTTATCAATGTCCTTCTAAAACCATGATACCCAGAACTAAGCACTATTCCACATGTGATCCGATGGTATTGTTGACCTACTTATTCTTGGAAAAGAGGAAGGTCAAATACTGAAACTGAAGCTTAAATAATTTGGTCACATAATGAGAAGACAGGACTTATTGGAAAAGACTCTGATATTGGGAGAAATTGAAAGCAAAAGGAAAATATGGATAATAGCATGGAAACAATGAACACGAACTTGAACAGACTTTGAGATATAATGGTGGCTAGAATCAGACAGGATTACAATAACAACAACAAAAATGCCTTTTTAATGCAGTCCAAAGACCAAATAAGCTCTTTGGGTTTCCACATTGTTAACTCACATTAAACTTGTATCCCCAGTTCTTTTCCAGACAAATGACTTTCCCACAATTTCCCCCTTGCCTTCATTCTATGGTTGTAAAGTTAATTTTTTGAAGCAGATGGTAAGACTTCACATTTATTCCTACTAAGCTTTATCTTATTAGATTTAGCTCAGTCAAGATATATCTAGCTCTAGCTAGCTAGCCTGTCAAGATCTTTTTGGATCCTGTGTATGTTAGCAATAGTTCCTAGCTTTGTCATGTGCTCATCCAAGTAACTGATAAAGCTGTTAATTAGCCCCAAACCCAAGACAGATTCCTGGGGCACTTAACTGGAGACAAGGTGACATTAATACATTAATAACTATGCTTTGAGTTGGATCATTCAACCAGTTTGAAATCTATCTAAACTATATTATCTATCTATTGTTGTGATCTTCTTCTTTTAAAATAAGTAGAAAAGTTCTCGCTGGGGGAGAGAGCAGGTTTCTCAGGGGAGGTTTTCTTGGAGGCAGCCTTAGGATCAGTTCAGATCAATAATTACCCCAAATGCAGCCAGCTGGTAAAAATACAAACGTTTATTTTCTCCTTCCAAAGTAGCCTAGTTAGTTGAGGCCTCTCTGCTTGGTTCCAAGAGCTCCCTCCGAATGTCTCCAAATCCAAAGGTTTGTCCTTCAGCCTCTGCCTCTGCTTTCTTCAGTCTCCAGAGCCAGCACCAAGTTGAATCTGTCTTGCCTCTGAGAGAGCCTTCTCAATCTTCACTGAACTCTCGACTTGTAGCTTCTTCCTCTGAAAACTCTTCTTCCGCCACCAGCCAGCCAAATGGAAAATATTCTGGAATGAATCACTCTTCACTGGCTTATATATGACTCTTCTGAGAGAATGGGATTATGGGTTTTCTCCCATAGTGCTCTCTGGCCCTAAGCGCTTCAAGGGAGGTATGAATTCAGATATCTCATACTAAACCCTGAAATTTCCCAAACGTATGAACTCCAATGAGTAAAGGTGCAAACATAAGCATTGTATCAATTAGTTCTACTTAGTACCTTGTTTCAGGTTCTGGCCCAAAACATCTTCTTGTAAGATCAGATCAATAATCTATCAACTCTAATGAGTTAGCAGTTTGTAAAGATTCCAACAATCTATCCCACATTTCTCTCATCTTTTCCACAAAAA
Source organism: Antechinus flavipes (assembly GCF_016432865.1). NCBI lineage: Eukaryota > Metazoa > Chordata > Mammalia > Dasyuromorphia > Dasyuridae > Antechinus > Antechinus flavipes. Next base: position 173,048,654 of record NC_067401.1, read on the forward strand.
GAATGAGATACTTGATATTAAAAAAAGAAAAAACAGTTGGCTAAAGCCAGAATTCTCTTGTTACTTGATTACTTTGGTAATCCCATGAAAAAAGAAATGAAGTATTTTGGCTGGTTTAACCTGTGTTCCTTGATGAAACCCTGCCTTCTCTCTGTCTCTCTCTGTCTCTTTCTCTCTCTGACTTTGATTCCGTCTCTATCTCTCTCATGTCTCTGTCTCTCTCATGTCTCTGTCTTTGTCTCTCTGTCTCTGTCTTTGTCTCTCTGTCTCTCTCGTTTCTCTGTAGTGATTTTTTACTGGGATTAAGTCTCAACTTCACCATTATTTCATCATGTCTTCTCAGGAAAGATACTTTCCCAAACCCCAATTTCCTCATCTGTAAAATGGGGATTGATCCGATGATTTCTAATGTCTCTTCCATTAATATTTGGTTTTTATATAGCACTTAAAGTTTTCCAAAGCACTATAACTAGATCTTATTTGAGTTATGTATTTTTTCTTCTGTCATATGATAACTATTTACCAGGGTTCTCCTTCCCCCTGCCATAGGGTTAGATTAAGGTTACTTAGGTAGCACAGCCCTATAAATCACTGGCCCTGGAACCAAGTCAAGGGCACCTGAGTTCAAAACCAACTTCAGACATTTATTAGCTATGTGACCCTGGGCAGACATTTAACCCAGCTGTTTCTAAAAAAGAGAGGAAAAAATAGTATATGGGTTAGGCTAGGTTTTTGTTTGTTTGTTTTTACTTAAAGGCAACAAAAATGTTCCAAGAATTGAATTGATCCAGTCAGTCTTGGCTCACGTGGGAAGTCTTCTCTGACTTAAACCTCAATATACCTTACAAATAACTTGAAACAGAAGTGAGAAAGTCAGGCAGCTACCTCTCTGCTCCAGAAGGCCAAAATAAGGACTCAATGGAAAGAAAAGCACCACCCAAGAGATAGGTAGGAAGGTAAATGTGACTGGTCAAGGAAAAAAGAATGCCGCCTTCAAAAGAATGATTTCCTGCTATCTTATAGAGGAAAAACCCCTACAGCTGCAGAAGAAAAAAGTCAGAGGATTTATAGAGATTTAAGTTTGACAAAAGTGGTTATCTTAATTAGAAAACTTCAACTTTAAGGAAAAATTAAAGGTCTCTAAATTCACTAACTAGAACTACAATATTCAATTCAAATCAATACCTACTCATTAAGTGGTTACTATGTACAAAGTCCTGATATGCTAGGTGCTTGGAATAAAAAGATAAGCAATTTCTGCCTTTATTTTCCTGGTAACCAGATAAAGGCACAAGTAATATAAAGTATATATAAAGTAATTTTTTTAAAAGACGATTTTGATCTTTAAAAAAAATTCACTATTGTTTCCAAATACATAGGCCCTCAACACCCCTTCCCAAAGAGACAAAAATTTTTTAAAAGAGATGAGAGGGAAATAATTCAGCAAAATTAACCAAATCATCAACCAAGACAGATGCGTTGCAATGTTCCACACCCATAGTCCACTGTCTCTGCAAAGAAAAAAGGGAGGTAAAGGCAGCTAGGTGGTGCAGTGGGTAGAGCACCAGCTCTGAAGTCAGAAGGACCTGAGTTTAGATCTGACCTCAGACACTTAATATTTCCTAGCTGTGTGACCCTGCGCAAGTCATTTAACCCCAATTGTCTCAGCCAAAAAAAAAAAAAAAGAGGTTCATTTTTTTGGCTTTTCTTCCAGGACAAGTTTGATTATCATAACTAATAGCATTCAATTTGGGGTTTTTGCTTTGTCTTTGTTCTTCCTGTTTATATTGCCATAATCATTATGTAAAATAATTTTAAAACCAAGAAAGGCTAATACCTGGGAGGATATGGAAGGACCTTTTGTAGGACATTACAGCTGAGCTGTTGTGCCCTTAAAGAAACAAGTAGAAATTTGGAGAAGAGAGTATTGTCAGAGTAGGGAGGCTGAGAAAGGAACAGAGGTAGAAGCTGGAATGTCATGTACTATATTATCATAACTTACCATGATTGTTGACTGTGGATTACTTTTTAGACTTTTTAGTTCTGAAAATCTTTAAAGAATTGATCTTTGCATCATGACATTTAATAAACTGTAGCAACCTCCCTAAGGAGACTTTGTAGCCTTGTTAAAGTATACATTCTTCTAATCTTGATTTAGTTGTCTTTAGAATTTCTGATAAAGTAGCAATTCAATTAATTGAGATCCTTCTTTCCTGAGATTCTGTAATTCTGAAAAAAACTGGGAAGATTTCTTGGTCTGTTGGAGGGGCACCCCAGAGAGCCCACACAGAAACCAAAAGAGAGGATTTCATGCTGTCAGCAAGCAGTCCCCATGGTGAAATCCAGATAGTTGGGTTAGAGCTTCATACTTTGGGAAATTATGCCTTAGGCTTCCAAGACAAGCTATGGCCAGTTTGCTACAAAATGCTGACAGTGCAAAACGGGAACCATTGACAGGGCAAAATCTCAGAAGAAACCAATCAGGACAGAACAGTGCTTGTCCTTGCTTTCATGTATAAAGTTTTCTATAGCAGTCATCACCCAAAAAGAGCAGAGGGAAAAAGCACTCTCTTCCCTTTAAGATTGAATGGGCAAATTATATGAGCTGAGCTGACTGTCCTATGCCCAGACCCTGAGTCAGTCAAAGAAAGATAAGAGAAGGTTGAACATGAGGCCTATTATTAGTGCCTCATTTCTAACACATAGGTGCTGTCTAGATACACTGTCTGCAGGGTCTAGGCCAGCCCATAAAAAAGACTATGCTAAGCTTAACATACTGCAGGGATTCTTACCCCTTTCTGTATACATAGGGATCCATCTGGCAGTTTGATAAAGTTTCAGAATAATGTTTTAAAATATATATGATTGGAGAAGCTAGGTGATGTAGTGGATAGAGCACCAGCCCTGAAGTCAGGAGAATCTGAGTTCAAATTTGGTCTCAAGACACTTAATACTTCCTAGCTGTGTGACCCTGGGCAACTCACTTAACCCCAATTGCCTTAGCAAAGGAAAAAAAAAAAAAAAGAAAAAGAAAAATATATAGGATTTACAAAGAAAACCAATTATATTGAAATAAAGATGTAATTTTTTTCCTTTTCAAGTTCATGGATCCCCAGACATCTACCCACAGGGTCTCTGACACTGAGATTAAGAACTACTAAGGAAAATGACTTCTGAAAAAATTCTGTAAAATCACCAAAAAAATGGTATGGTATAAAGCCTTGGAATGGGGAGTCAAGTCCTAGTCTTATTCCTAACTTTGATCTAAGGAATCTTGGATCAAATTAACCTTTCTGAGCCTCATTTTTGTTAGCCAAAAAAAAAAAAAAAAAAAAAAAAAAAAAGAAAGAAAGAAAGAAAAGAACATAAGCTTGCTTTACAAACTTACAAGTCCTTATAACCTCTTGTTATCATTTGGTGCTCTTAGGATAGAGTAAACTAGAGAAGATCTATAGGAGGTATTACTATGGCTTTCATGAAGTGAATATCAGGCACTCAGCATTCTCAGGTAAATGGGAAATACATCAGAGAAGGCTGCAATTAATGCATAGATTTGCTGTTATTAGATATTGATCAATAAAACCCATCAGTTCTCTTGGCTTCAGGAAACATACCTTATTTAATTTGAAGTGTCAATGAGCCTATTTTATGGCAAAAGATATTAAATTGGAACAAGTTTTAAAAGAGACAGGGTTCTCTAATGGGAGAAGCAAGTACATATATGAATATATATATTTATATATGTTATATAGATTCACGTATATGACAAAATATAAAATGAGTAAATATAATATATGCAAAGTTTTTAAATAAAATGTTATTTGGAAAGGAGGGTACTATCAGCTAGAGAAATCAGGAAAGGTTTTGTATGGAATACTGTACTTGAGCTATGTTTTAGGGGGAAAAAAAGGATTCTATGAGGCAGAGGGAAGAGAATTGTCATCTAGGCATTTACAATAGCCAGTACAAGTGGTATATGAAAGTAATAGAATATTATTGTTCTATAAAAAGTGATGAATAGGCTGATTTTAGAAAGAACTGGGAATATTTACATGAGCTGATGCTGAGTGAAAGCAAGGAGTACCAGTAAAACATCGTACACAATAACAGCAGAATTGTATGATGACCAACTATGACAGACTTAGCAATTCAGTGATCCAAGGCAATTCCAATAAACTTTGGATGGAAAACACCATCTATATCCAGAGAGAGAATTATGGAAACTAAATGTAGATCAATACATATTATTTTCATCTTTTTTTTTCTTGTGGTTCTGATTTTTCTGTCCCAACCTGATTTATGTGGAACTATGTACAAAATGAATGTACATGTATAACAAAAAAATTTTTACATGTATCTGGGAAAAATAAAAATAATAAATTAAACAAAAATAGCCAGTAAAAAGGGATGAGGGTAAGGGATTAAATCATGTATGAGTTAATAATTTATGAAATTGTAAAATGGATCAGACATGCCCAATTTTTTGACTACTCACCAAGAAAGACCATGAGTAACAGTAGGGATATGGAGCTGCAATTACATTTTTAAACATACAGTGAAAAGTGGAAAGGAATACAGGGGCAGAGAGCAGAGCTCAGGGACAGGGGAATGAGATATTGAAGGGAGGCAGTGAAGGGAAGAGGATGGTTGAAGAGAGTGAAAGGCAGAGACTCTCACTCACATAACCATGAATTAGAGTTGGTAGCAGTAGGCAGCATAGACCCAATGAAGATGAAAGAATTTTGGGGGCAAAAGTCTGAGGTCTCACTTTAATAGGGCTTTGGAGGGAAACAGACCACCTTCAATCAGTGCCTTTCCAAGGTTAGTTCATTAACATGTCCAAATAATCTCAAAGTTTATTTTAATTTCTATGTTTTCCTTAATAGTGTTTTATTTTTCCAACTACATGTAAAGGTAGTTTTCAACATTTGTTTTTATAGTTGTGTCCCAAAATTTTCTCCCTCCCTTCTTCACCTCTCCCTACTCCAAGATGATAAGCAATCTGATATAAGTTAAATATATGCTATCCTTTTAAACATATTTCTATGCCAAATCATCTCAAAGGTATCAGTAAAATTTCAAAGTCATCATCTTAAAGTTAATAGCACTTTTTTTATATTGGTTGTCTGAACTGTGGAGATCTTCTGACATCTACACATCACAGGAACAGAACGCTGATAAGTAGCACCTAGATGTTTCCCCTGATTCTGCACATGTTACCAGGATGTAAATTTTGGTTAATATATGATATAATGTGTAAATTATGCTCCTTGGATCTTTGGGGCTTCTAGGATCCCCCTATGCAATCTTATTTCCTGCTATTACCTGTAAACTGGATACTAATTAACTTATTTACTGTACTGACTAGAAGGGAAGGAGGTGGTCAGGAGAACCAGAACAAAACATAATTTTTAACACAAAAAACAGAGAGATGTCCAGTTTTAGTAGAATCACGGAGTATGGGAAGGGAAATCATGTACAAAGAGATTGGAAAAAACAAGTTGAGGTCAAATAGAATAAGGCCTTAAGAGCTAAATAAAGGAATTCAAATTTGTCTTCTAGGTAATAGGAAGCCACTGCTATTGACTGAGTATAGTAGTCACATAGTCAGATCTAAGATTAAGGAAAATTCCTTTGGCAGTACAATTATCTCTCCCACATGGTGGGGGAAGAGAAAGGTGAGACATTTGGGGTACTGTGCTCATGCAATCTGGAAAATCTGTATAAAATTTTGTTGGCCCTCCCTTTGTATCAAAGAAGAAATCTAAGTCATTATGGTATTAAAAGAGAAAATATTTTGATATTATTCAATACTATACACATATTTTATGAGTTTCTAAACTTTTTCTGTGTCATCTGCAACTTTAGCAAAATTACCCAAAACTCCCATGTAATTTCTTCTGCAGGTCCATAATATTTCAAAACCACAATGGGGAAAGTTGCAATATGGAAAGGATATCTGTGTGTGGAAGGATGATTAAAGTCTAAACTAAATTGGGAGAGGAGGAGGAATTGAGAGAGTCGTATTGAGAAATGTGGTGAAAGAAACCGAAAGATTTGACAAATGATTGGTGACAGAATGAGAAACAATTGGGAAAATGGTGGTGCTCTCTATGGAAATAGTGAAATTTAGGAGATATGATGTTTTTATATATGAGATGAGTTCAGAGCATCCACTATACAATTGGTGATACGGGACTGAAGCTCAAGGGAAAGACTGGGATAGATAGATGTGAGTTATCTGCTTATCTTTTAAAGATTATAGTTAATCCCAGTGAAGAAAAATAAGAGAAGAGGACCTCTGAAAAAAATCCTGGGAAACACACACAGTTAAAGATATAACATGGATGATAAGCCAGGAAAGGGGCCTGAAAAGGATGATCAGACAAGTTGGAAGCAAATCAGGCAAGACTAGAGAAAATCCATAGAAAAGAGAATTATCTGGGATGAAAGGTGGTCAGCAATATCAAATACAGCAGGGAAGTTAAAAAAAAGCTGAGAACTTAGAAAAGATGATTATATGTATAAGTTAAGAGATTAGCAATTTTGGAAAGAATATTTTCAGTTAAGTTAGAAGCAAGATTGCAGAGTCAAGGAATGATTAAAGAGAGAGTGTAGACAGTTTTTCCAAAAAAGTTTGGCTGACAAAAGGAGGAGATATAAGGTGAAAACTTAAAGAGTGAGCCTACTGAAAGTTTGGGGGTTTGTTTTCTTTCCTTTTTAAGGATACAGGAAAGTCAGCTTGTGAGAAAAGAGTAGGGAAGGAACCAGTGATAGGAAGAGGCTAAAGAAACAAATGAGAGAGAAAGAATAATTGAAGATGCAATCTAGTAGAGAAGGAAGAAAAGATAGCAGACCAGGTAATATGGGGGGGAAATAGGAATTAACAGCTGAAGGGATTAATCTTGAAGGAAAAAGGTGGTTCTCAAGGCAGAGGCATTCCAGGCTTGAGGAACAAGTAGTACAAAAACATGTAGATAGATGAAGTGTCCTGATTGCAGAATGACAAATAGATTCATATGGCAGAACCACAAAGTGAATGGAAGAACATGGGTTCAAAGATTGACTCTATGAGTAGGAAGGGATCAAGTTGTGAAGAGCTAATGATAGCAAACATAGGAGTTTCTAGATTTTATGCTATAGATAATAGACACTGTTAAAATTTATTAGAATAAGGAAATAATATAGTTAGATTTGTGCTTTAGGAAAATCATTTGGCAGCTATATAAAGGATGGATTGAAGCAATAAGAGAATTGAGGCAGGGAAACCATTAGGAGACTGTGGCAATATTTTATTTTATTTTCTTTTTTTAATTATAACTTTTTATTTACAAGATATATGCATGGCTAATTTTTCAGCATTGACCCTTGCAAAACCAACTTTCCCCCTCCTTCCCTCTATCCCCTCACCTAGATGGCAGGTAGACAAATACATGTTAAATATGTTAAAATATATAATATATGTACACATATCCATACAATTGTTTTGGGGCACAAGAAAAGTCGGACTTAGAAATAAGGTAAAATTAACCTGAGAATGAAATAAAAAATATAAGCGGACAAAAACAGAAGCAGTGGAAATGCTATGTTGTAGTTCACACTCATTTCCCAGAGTTCTTTCACTGGGTGTAGCTGGTTCTCTTCATTATTGAACAAATGGAACTGATTTGGTTCATCTCATTGTTGAAGAGAGTGTAGCAATATTTTAGATAAGAAATGATAAGTTCTGCCATCTAGAGGAGGGAATGGGAGAAGGGAGGGAGGAAAAAAAATTGAAGCACAAGGTTTTGCAAGAGTGAATGTTGAAAACTATGCATGTGTTTTGAAAATAAAAAGTTATATATATATACATATATATATGAAATGATAAGCTCCTGAACTAAAGTAGTAGCTGACTGAATCTGTATTCTGAAGAGATAAAACAGAAAAAAGAACCCACATTGCAGAAATGTTTGTAGCAGCCTTTTTTATAGTGGTAAAGAACTGGAGATTAAAGGGATGCCCATCAATTGGGGAATGGTATATGGTGGTATATGGATGGAATGGAATATTATTGTTCTATAAGAAATGATGAGCAGATTGATTTTAGAAAGATTTACATAAACTGATGCTGAATAAAGTGAGCAGAACTAAGAGAATACTGTACACAGTAAGAGCAAGAATATGTAATTATCAGTTGTGATGGACTTGGCTCTTCTCAGCAATGAGGTGATTCAAGGCAATTCCAATAGATTTAGGATAGAAAATGTCACCCACATCTAGAGAGAGAACTATGGAGAACAAATATGGATCAAAGCATAGTATTCTCATCTTTTTGTTTGTTTGTTTGTTTGTTTTTACTTTCTCATGATATTTTCCCTTTTGATCTTACTTTTCTTACACAACATGATGAATATGGAAATATGTTTAAAAGAATTCAACATATTTAACCTATATCATATTGCTTGCTGTCTTGGGAAGAAGGGAGGTGAGAAAGAGACAAAAATTTAGAACACAAAGTCTTACAATAATGAATACTGAAAACTATATTTACATGTATTTGGAAAAATAAAATACTAATGAAATTTCAAAAAATTAAGTTGTAGCTGTGTAAATAGACAGAAGATGTTGAATTTGAGAGCTGTGTTGGTAGAAATGGCAACATTTGGCAACCAATTAGGTATTTTGGATGAGGAAGAATGAAAAGTCAAATATAACATCAAGGTTATGAACATAGGTAATTGGAAATATGGTGATATACCTAATAGTAAACAAGCCCCAAAGAAAAGTGGATTTCAAAGAAACACTAATGAATTCTATTTTGGACATAATGAGTTTGAAGTTCTAACAGGACAAATATCCAGTTCAAAATATCCAGAAAGCAGTTGATAATTAAGTTGAATAATAGAACTCAAAAGAGATGGAGCCTACATATCTGTGAAATATCTGTACAGAGATGATAAGTAAAAGGATAGAGGTGGGAAGTGATATAAATGATAATCAACAAAGAAAACAGAGACAGAGGCCAGAAAAAGAAAACCAAAAGTAATCAATGTCACCAAATCCCAAAATGGGAAGAGTGTCCTGGTAGAAGGTAGTAAATGGTAAATTCTGCAAAGATCAAAAAAGGAGGAAAATTAAGAAAAGTTTATCAGATTTGGCAAAGAGACCATTTGTAACTTTGGTTCAGTTGGAAGTTACTGAAAAGGATTGAAAAGTAAGCAAAAGAAGAGGACATGGAGGCAATAAGTGTAGACATTCCTAAAAGTTTGGCTGAGGAAGGGATGAAGATGGAATTCTAGGGTCTAACGAGAATATTTTTAATGGATATAGAAGACTTAGATATGTTTGTAGGCAATAGGGAAAGAATCAATAAATTAGAAAACAGTGAAGATTAGAGAAATAGGTGGGGAAGATGGAGGAGCTACTCTACTGGACATTATGGAAAAGTTTGGATTCAGAGACACTTACAAAAGGGTTGATTGTCTCTGAAAAGAAGGGATTTTCAAAAAAGAGATTGGAGAATATATCTGGAATTGTGAGAAATACAGTAAAACAGCAAGATCACAGTAAAGGGTCTAATTTTCTTTCTTTTTTTGTGATGATAAGAAGTAATAATGAGAGGGTGATGTGAAAGGCTTGAGAAGAGAAGAGCTAGAAGAACAAATGCTATGAGGAATGGAATAGTAAATAAATTAAAAAGGAACAAAAGGATTGCTTTGCTTGAGTGAAGATCCCATTGAAATTAGATAACATTAATTTGTAAATTAATTGTGACTGAAAATATTACAAAGACATCTTACCTGGGCCAGATATGTCACCAAACCTTCTACGACTAGTGGAGATCTTCATGACTCCTAGAGACAAAAAGGAAATGTCAGAGGTTCATTCCCTCCCAGTAGGAAATGGATACTCAGAATATGCCCTTGCCTTAGTAGTGGCCCAAAATCCAGACTAGGATAAGCCAAAGAATGTCCACTGAGCATCAAAAGACTAGGTCAACTTTAATCCCTTCAAGGATTTGACTCCACAAAGTATGGAATCAAAGCTTCAGTGTCATTCCAGCCTGTGGAATGAAAAAACATGTATTAAGTTCTTACTATATGCCTGGCACTGTGCTGAGCACTAGGGAGAGAACCAATAAAAAACAAGACAGTTCTTGTTCTTAAGGAATTTACTCTCTAAGAGACAACTGAGGTCAGCCAGCGATCTAAGGACAAATGGGTGGGACAAATGGCAAGGTCCAGGATTCCTTGAGGTGCACCATCCGGTCAGATGGCAGCCATCTGATGGTCTGGAGGACATAAACAGAGGGTAAAAAGAAGGTCTGGAGTAACTTAGGATATACTGGCAAGGCAAATGATAAGGGCCAGTGATCTTCTGTTTCATCAGAAGGACTATAGGTAATGATTCCCATGAGTTTTGGGTGGCAGTGTTCAAAGAAAAGTGAAAGGGAAGTCAAGGAGGGAAACCTGCCTCTACTGAAGAAGTTCTTCTCCCTGGATCCCCTGAAAGAGGTGTGAGAACTTTGGGATTTGGGAAAGTGGCAAAGAGAAGCCAAGGCATATCGAAGGATTACTAAGGATTTCCAGATTAGGAAGATATCTACATATACATATATTTCTAAAAAGGCTGGACACAAATCAAATTTATGACTTAAATCTACTTAAATCTGAGACATGATGTGAATAAATTTAAGACATGATGTGAATGTAGCCTCAATCTCAAAGGCTTTACCAGTAGAGTGCAAATTCTGGCAGGCTCTATTAAATTGAAAAGGATTAAAATCCAATCACCAGATCCTGATGATAGTCTACACCACAAGGTAGTGTGGATTTGGCCACAACAATTCAAGAAGACTATTTACTAAGGACTGGAAGTAAAAGGGGTTTCAGTGTATCAGTGAAGAAAATACCCACATCCTCAAAATAATTAATAAAGTTGCCATTTGTATTAGTGTTTTGTCAACATTTTCTCATTAGTCTCACCAAAAAGCCAAGCAAGGAAGATAAGAGCAGTGACTTGTCCACAGCTACAGAACTGGTAAATTAATTAAATGGGGAAGAATTCAAATACTGTCAAGCCCCAAACAATCAATTCTGCATATTGCCGGTCCCATTTGAGTACTGGGTACATCAGATTTTAAATGCTCTAGGAGAAATTGAAAGTAAAGAAACCTAGAGCAACTTTTGTTTTTTTTAAAAATAACTTTTGCTACTTCATTCTTTTTGTCTTTATATAAGTCATTTCCTATTCCACTCTAGCTCAAATACTTACAATTCACCACTTTGTCAGTTAGTTGAACAGTTTGTCTATAGGTCAGAAAAGGAGAAAAAAGGAGGAGACAGGAAAAGAGCCACCCAGTGGAGGGAAAGGGCTGGCATGTGGTTCAAGAGAATGAGGGAACATAAGAGGAGGAAGAATACCTGCACAAGGGACTTGGTATCAGAGGAAACAGACAGAACACCTACATCAGACATGAAGGCATGTGGGTAGAGTGGGGCAAAGAGACAAAAATCTTCTCTGAGAGGCACCAGAATTGCTATGGTCTCCTTCTTCTATTTCTCTGCTTTCACTTGAAGGTTTTGGGGAATTTTTTTGGTAGGGGGAAGGGGAGTTGGTAGAAGGATAGGAGGCTAAGAGCTAAGCAGAGGGACAAGAACCATGAGAAAGAGAGTACCTTACTGTAAAGATAACAAGAATGGTGGGTTGTTTTTGGATCGGTTGGTTAATTGTGGGTTTGGGGTTTGATTTTTTTTTTTTTTAATGCTTTTTTTTTCAGAATTCTTAGGCAATTTTGCATAATACAAATTTCCTTGAAGAACTATCTGTACTCAAAAAACAACAACAAACCACCAAACAAACAAACAAAAAACTTTTAAGCAAAAACCTCCCAAACAGAAACCTTTTTAGATCATGCATAAATATCTTCTAATAGTTTCTTATCTGTCAAGAAAGAAGAATGTGTCATAATCTCTTCTCCTGGATCTTCATTAGTTTTTCTGTCATTTAAAATTCCACTGCCATGAAAAATTTCTATGTACAAACAAGAAGTATACAAGATAAATTCAAGATAATCAAAAGAGGGAAAGTCCTGGCATTAAAGGCAATTCTTATAAAAAGTGGAATTTAAGCTGGGATTTGAAGGAATCCAGAGAGGGGAGAAATTTGAGATGAAGAAATTCTAGGAACTAATGACAGCCAGGGGAAATAACTGGATTCAAGAGGAGGAGTGTCTTGTGAGAAACAAAAAGAAGATAGTATCACTGGATGGCAGAAGGCAAAGGAAAGTATAAGAAGAATGGAAAGATAGGAAGTCAGGTCATGAAGGGCTTTGAATGCCCTTTTGAATGCCAAATAGAATTAATATTTGATTCTGGAAGCAATCAAGAATAACTGGAGTTGGAAAGAGACAGACAGAGAGAAAGAGAGAGAGAGAGAGAGAGAGAGAGAGAGAGAGAGAGAGAGAGAGAGAGAGAGAGAGAGAGAGACTGGAAAGATGGAGGTTCTCTTAAGTAATATGAAAATTAAGAAGAAGGGAGGAGTTAGGAAGAAAGATAATGAATTCAGTTACTCTGGGTTTGGGAGAGGTTAACTAACTTACCAACGGTCACCCAATCAGTAAGTGTCTAAGGCAAGATTTGAAATCAGGTCTTACTGACTTCAGGTCCTGTGTGCTATCCACTATTGTCAAGCTGGTACAGTGACAATCTAGTCTTGAAAATACAGATTAGTTGTTCTCTTCCTGCTTTTAGGACAGGAAAGAGAAGCTGAGCAGGAAAGATCAAGATTATATGCACATGGCACCGTGCATACTCAGACACTCAGGTTCACACATATACATGCAAGCTTGGCTGGGACTTTTGGTTGGCTTATGGTAGGCAAGTCTAAACATGAGGAATGAAAAGAGATTTCCTACTATGCTAAGCCAACAAGAACATAATTCTGCCTGCCTGAAACAAGTACAAGTTTAGGAGAGGTTGTTTCCTAATGCCAAAATATCTGTAGCTAGGTTATTTTATTCTGGGTCATAAACTAGAAGTTTCCTTACTTATGCGACAAGTGTTATACATCCAATCCACACAGAGAGCAAGAAATACAAAGAACAAAGCAGAGCCCCAAGCTGCTGGGTCCTGAACACAGTGCCAAAAGAACAAAGTGCCAAAGGAAGTGAAGTTAGAAGGAAAGAATAATATTGTATAAAAAGCACTAAATATGAAATCAGAGAACCTGAGCTCAAGATATTGCCATGTCCTCTGAAACTTTAGTTAACTTTAGACAAGTCCCTTTGAAGTGGTAAAATAGGCACCAGGAATACTTTGAGAATAGCAATAGATTTGGGAGAGCATAATTGTAAAAGAATATTATATAAAACTTTGCAACATGGAGCAAAACATCCATCAAAGGTTGTATGGTTTGGTTGTTGAATTATGTGAATAACACACAGGAGTTAGTAAGGAAAAGGGTTTTAACAATTGACAAGAAGAGACAGTAAACTGTTGCTCATTCAACCAAAATATAATGAATTCTGTACTATTAAATATATCCAGTCCAGTCCATTCCAAGTATTTATTAATATTCTACTACAGGAAAAGCACTAATTGCTTTCAGAGTTTATTTTAAATTATAGATTTACCAAGCTTATACCGTGTTTCCCCGATAATAAGACCTATCCCGAAAATAAGCCCTCCCCTTACTGTGTAAGATTCCTCTAAAATAAGCCCTCCCCCAAAAATAAGCCCTATTGAGATTGCTGCTGTAGTGAAGGTGATCCCCTGCACTACACGCTACATTACGGTACCCTCTGTATGCACCGTTCCCCCCTCCCCCTCCCGGGGTGAAACACGCTGCGCTCTAAGCTGCATCCAATCAGAGCTACAGCAGTGAGTGCGTCATCCTGTTCTTCCCCAGTGATTTGCTTGCTGGTGCCATTGAGAGCAGTGCCGCGGAGGAGAGCTGAGGCAGGACAACATAAAAACCCGGTATGTAAGCGGGAGTGAGGGGGCATGATGGAGGATAAAAGGGGCATGATGGAGGATAAAAGAAGAACTCAGGGGGCATGATGGAGGATAAAAGAAGTACACAGCCAGCACTCACTGCGCTAAAGAAATAAAATACTTCCTTGCAGAGAGAAGAATAGATCAAGTAATGATTCCTGCAAGAATGACTGACTATCTCCAGACTCTTGATATTGCAATAAACAAGCCATTCAAGGACCATTTGCGCATGGAAGTCAATGACTACACTGAAAATATAATGAAAGAAATCAGCGTGGAAACTTTGTGAAGCCCTGTCTGCAAGAAGTCGTGACTTGGGTAAAGAAGTCATGGGATAAAATTACTGACAGCTGTGTCACCAAGGCACTATGAGCAGGTTACCTGGACAAGACATGTTCATTTAAAGAGAGCTATATTGCTGGACATGACAGATTGGGTCCACTTCTTCTGAAGGAATAGAGGCGCAAGACATCCAGGACGGAATTCAAGGTATGGACACTTATGACGATATTGTTGAAGAAGATGACGTAATCATTATTGAATAAAGGTACTTTTTTTTGTTCACATTTACCTGTTTATTAAAATTGCTGTCAATGTTCATTAAAATAAGCCCTCCCCTGAAAATAAGCCCTCTGGTGTTTTTCCTGTCCAAAAAAAATTTAATAAGACAGTGTCTTATTATCGGGGAAACACAGTATTATATTATGCATTTATATGTAAATACACAAATTTACAGATACATGATAATTTGAGGTAGGAGAAAGTATCAATACCTGTCAAGTAAGGAAAGACTTTCTAAGAGGATAAAATATGACCTGAACCTAGGACCTAGGGGTCCTAGGTAGCAGGTAATGTATACTAATTCCTCTCCTATTATTATTAGTTATTATTATTACATTCCAGGCTTGAGAGTCAGCTTTTGCAAAAGTATTGGGGAGGAAATTGTTCAACTGTTTCCAACTCTCCATGACCTCATTTTGGAAGTTTTTTGGAAAAGATACTGGAGTGGTTTGCCATTTCCTTCCCCAATTCATTTCACAGATGAGAAATCTAAGGCAAACAAGGTGAAGTGACTTTCCCAGGCTAATATAGCTAGGAAATGTCTGAGACCACATTTGAACTCAGGAAAAGAAGTATTCCTGATTCCAGGTCCAGTGTTCAGTTAAGTGAATGGCAACAAAATAGCAAATAAATAATGTATCCAGTGCTGAAGAAAGGGATGAGAAGATTACAATGATATAACATGGATTTCCTAAATTCAGAGGATTTGCAATCTATGTGGAGAGACAAAACTGAAGCACCAAAAAAGTTAACTCAAAAAACATAAGGTAGTGTTCTACATTCCAAATAAGGGATATAAATTAGTAAGAGTTCACAGAAGGAAGAGATTAATATGGGCATAAGTGAACCCAGAAAGCTTCATAAATAATATTGGAGTTCACAGCCACAGTCACCTCTAGCTATCATCTTCAACTGCAGACTCCTCAATAGCTCTTAGTAATGGTTTATCTGGATGGAAAGACAAAGTTTTCCAGGATTTCTCTTCACTTTATCCTCTCCCCAAGAGAAATATGATTATTTCTCTCACAATTTTCACTTTGGTCTTTTTCAAAGATGATGGGTAACTCATTCAGTATTTCACCAAAGTTGTATTCTCTGTGTGCCCCACAAAGTCTTTCTATGAAATTTAACTCTCTCCAGGTGAGAGTTAAATTGTCTCTCCCCAAGATTCTATTGTTTCTTAAAGCCAGAAAAAATAATATCCAAGATTTCAGTAAAAAGATTGTTAAAGCTGGTATTACTTATAGAGAGAAGTTTCATTTCTTGCCGCCAGCTCTCAGCAGTAAGGAGGGGCAGGGCAGGTTATGTGCATAACCCTCCTGACTCTATTCTCACTGTAGCATCTGGTTGCTTTTGAGTGCACAGAAGATTTTAGCTTAGATTTATACATCTGCAGGTCCTCATCTGGCCCCTCCTTATCAAGAAGAAAACAACATAAATTGGAAACAACTACCTCCCACTTACTTTTTTCCTTTCTGCAGCCCAGAGAGGAGGGGCCCTTGTTATTCAATCTTTTCTGAAGTGAAGATACTTGCCCTCAAGAACCTACTTGACTCATAGATCTTAACTGATTGCCTTAAGGACCAAAGGTAGGAATGGGAAATGGAGCATATACAGTTATTATTCCCTTGGACCAATAATCTTGCAAGTCCTCAGATCTCTAGGTCTGATTTGGTGAAGTGGCTATAAGAAAGAATACAAAAGTCTTTTTTTGCTAGCAACTAAGAATTTAGTTGAGTGTTTTGCTGTCACTGTTTCCCTAGTAATACCTAAGCCCAGGGCAAGCTTTTCTAGAGATAATTAATGGGTAACCAATTTCACTTAACTTCAAAAATCTCACTAGCTTGAGCTCATTTTGTATCATATTTGGTAATTGGTGAAACTGAAATTGAGAAAAACTAGCATCCCCAAGAGGAAAGAAGCAATTGACCGAAAAGGCTGGAAGCTACTTTTCATTCCACACACCCTCAATTCTAATGGGGCTCTTCAATTCTTCAGACATATTTTTCATCTGAAACAAGGCATATCTAAAGAAACAAGAATAACAACAGCAAGTCATCTGAAGGAATATGGCCTCAATTAAGAAAATTATAAAAGCGAGAAAGAGAGAAAGAGAGAGAAATGAACAGTGCTTAGTTAGCAGTACTGACATGAATCTTGAAACCAGCTTATTCCCTCCTCTTGTTAGGAAATGCTAAAATGCTGGTGCTAGTTACATAATTTCTCTGACTGTGATATTACCAGTTAAAGCAATCACGAAGTGCTCAGACTGCTTTTATTAGCATTTTTAAGATACTTAAGATGGGAAGCCAGGCTTTCCCAGGTTGCCTTTTGTTAGTGTTGTGCCACAGTTCCCTTTTATTGTCCTGACTTAAGTTTCCCTAAATTATACTGCCTCAGTTTCCCTGAATTGTTCTGCCTTAATCCCCCTGGTTTACAACCCCCCTCCTGATCATTAGGACTGATATAATTTAGGGCTAGTTACTCTAAGATTATAAATTAATGTGTAAACTCAAGATAAGGGGGTGTTCAGACTTCCTGGCTCCTAACTCCTCCTAAGTCATCAAGAATTTATAGTCCTACCCCCCCCACCAATCTTTCAGAACCAGATTGATGGTCCCTGCCTGTAGATTCTTGCTCACCAGAGTTTGGACTCCAACCCTTCCCCTGCCTTTGTTTAGCTACCCGAGCTTAGAGATATGTCATTGAGAACTCACATTTCACTGAAGGATGCTTTGGGACATTAGCCCTGGGGGCATCATGCCCCCAGCACAATCTCTCCCTCAGAGAAATCCAAAGAAAATATTAAAAACTCTTTAATCTCTATCTTGCCTCAGTTTCTCCAGTATTACAGTTAGTATCTTCAAGGCAATCTTGCTATCTCAGTATACATCCTTGTTCCTGCCTTTATTTTCCCTCCTCTCTTGAGAACTCCCCAGAGAATTTCCCCTATAAAAGAAGAGCTTATGATGAAGATTTTTGCTAAATCCTTTTCAGGAGTAAGCCCACCATGAGGTAAGTACTTTTCAAAGCATCTTTCCTTTAATGGTGTCTTTCTCCTTACCATAGCTAATTCGGGTTAGTTTGCTAAACTCCTCTATGGATTTAGCTTACTTACATTTCGTGGAATATTTCAATAATGGCTTCTTCAAAGCCCCTTTACTTGCTGATTATATTGCTCTCTCAAATCTATTTCATAATTTACCATTCCTGGTGCCTATTTTACCTTTTCATTTTGTCTGTGAACGAGATAAAATGAGATCTTTCAAGAGAGTTGTGAAAATCGAGTAAGGCTTCATCTATTTCAAAGTTTGAGTAGGCCTGAAGGACTTTAAGGTCAAGGATATACTTAAGTCCCCTTCTTGTTATCCTCCCTATTTCAGCCAAATATGGGCAACTATGTACTTATTGGTCAAGTTCAATTTCTTGGGTAGTTCCCTCGTTTAGAATGTAAGATCCTCAGCCAATAAGGATGAGGGTCAGTGGTGGGAGGGGGAATTTGCGTTAGGGATAAAAGCGCCGACCCTACCCCCTACGGTGCTTCCTCCCTTCGACTGTCTGCTCGATGGTGGGACGCCCGATTCTCGTGAGAATGTAAATAAACTTTGCTTTGCTTCTAGAGATCTATCCAGCTGTTTTATTAATGGTTTCTGACCCACACATCTGTAACCTCTTTTTTTAAATAAAAATATTTTTTGGCAAAGAGAACACCCTTATAGGAATTGGTACTCTGACCCCATCAGTACCAAAGCTCAAACTATACTACAAAAAAGAAATATCAAAACTATTTGGTACTATTGAAAAAGAGAAAACAAAATAATAGAACATATTAGGTGCACAAGATCCACAAACAAATAAACATAATGACATAGAATTTGATCAACCCCAAGAAGCTAACTACTTGGAAAACTGACAAACAGGCTGAAAGATATTAGTTTTTTACTATTACCTCATACCATTAACCACAAAAAACACCAAATGGATACAGGACCTACGTATAAGAGGTTAATAAAAAATTAAAGGAACTTGATAGTTTGAATACAGGTAGACCACTCAGCTGCCAAAGGAAAAATCTAACCTTTTATCAGATGTTAGTTTCTGTTCATTTTTCATTTCTCTCAAAAAGGACCAATACATCAATGATATTTTGACTTGCAAGTGAACTGAATTTAAATTTAAATTAAAAAGGAAGAATTACATAAAGTCATTAGCTTCATTTTCACTTTCTAAGTCATTAAAGTCCAGTGGCAGGACAAAAATCAAATTAACTGTGATAGCCCTGGATGTACTGGGTGACCTTGATATCTTTAATGTGTATTTTAAATGTTCCAGACTCTATTTCAGCTGCTTTACTGATCATTGGTACAAATTGTTCTCATCCTTCTATTCATATGCTTGGGGTAGACATCCCTCTAACCCATCAATGGGTATAAAACCTGTTACTCTCAACCTGGCTTAGCCCATCTGATAGGATAATTTACTGGGATGTGGCCACTGAGCATGCTATCTAGCCTCTCAGAGTCACAGGTAAGAGAGTTGGATGAAGATAGAAGAATAGCTTTGAAAAGGTCTTGGCAAGTCCTCACACCAGAGGTACTAGTCCTCCCTGAATCCCCTATACACCTCTTTGTATTAGAATAATGATCAATGACAAACTATGGTAAATAATATCTTGTCCAAAAAGCTCTCAGGCAATAGGATAGGGAACAATAAGAAAAGGGGTTTCCAATAAAGCCAGTATTTGTGTGGGCAAATCTGGGACCTTTCCATTATATCCAGAAAACTATATAGTCTGCAAGGTTCTATGTTAAAAAGAATAAAGATAGATGATTGTCCTAAAAAAGTCTTAGGGTGAACAAAAAGCATAAGATTGTCAAAAAAAAAAAAAAATCCCTAGGTATTCATAAACATAAAGTTTGGATTTTTGGAGACTTGGGAAATGGCCAGAAATCCCATAGAAGATTCTGACAATTCAGGACTCAGAACCTCAGAGCCCAATCTAACACTAAGAGGTGGAAGTCAAGTCAGGAATCTAGGAAATCTGAACAAGACTAAAGAAGGAATGATCACCCTAAGCAAAAATGCAGCAAGGAAGTGAACTTAGCCCTGGCACAAATAGCAAATTCAGGAATTAAAGTTGCAGAAGTAAGTAAAAACTAAAAGATGCCTATGTATAATATTTTTAAAATGTAGATTTAAAATGTAAAATGGAGAATACCTCAAAAGAAGGAGTAACTTTAAAATCAGAAGTAGAGACTCAAAGGGAATAAATTGGATTTTCCATTGGCTTTGTGAATATCAAGAAGAAATGAAGCAATAGAAAAAATATTCTTCAGGAAAAAAATAGGAAAGAGAATAAGTGGCTTAGAAGAAAATGTAGCAAACCATATTCAAGAAATAGATATTTAGAATAGACCAAAAAGAAAGCTATAAGACAGCAAGAAATGCTCTAAGGGTATGAAAATATGGAGGGTGGATTGAGAAAACAAGCATCAAATAAACCATAATTTTATCTGAAAGGGTCAAATAATTGCATACACATAAACAGTTTGGTATAAAAAGATAATTTTTAAAAAGACATTAAATTCAATAAGGAAACAAGTATAACTGGGAGGGGCATGTTTAAGACAAAGGGTAATACAGAGGGAATAGTCATACAACAAATTTCCTGATGCTGAAGGTAGGATTAAAGAGGGGGAAAGAAAGAAGGGAGGAAAGGGGAGACTTACTTAGAGCCAGATTCTAATCATTTGGAGAATGGCTGAACACACTGTAATATAAAAAATGTATAACACAATATTATTGTCAATACAAAGTTATTATTAAATAAAATAAAATTTAAATTTAAAAATTAAAAAAAATAACACAATATTATTGCATTGTAAGAAACAATGAAAGAGATTATTTCAGAAAATCCCAGGAAGTATAGATTCATACAGAAAGAATTAGACAGAACTAGGAGAACAATTTATATGATGACAATAACATTATAAAGAAAACAGCTCTCAATGACTTCAAGACCCTTGATCAAAGCAATGACCAACCAAGTCTTCAGAACTATTATGATAAAGCATGTTATATAACTTCAAATTGAGGTGATGGATTTAAAGATGGAAAGAAAGAGAACTATATTTTTAGGCTCTGTCATTCTATGGCTTTCCTTTGTTTGATTATGCTAATTTGCTACAAGTGTTTATCCAACACTGTTTTTACTTGTTGAAGAAGGAGGAGGGCAGTGGGAGGGTTAGCAAAAGGAGACAGAGCTCAAAGACTACTGAAAACAATTGTTTTAAGATTTTAAAAAATAGAGAAAATTATAGCAAGACAGCTAGAAAGAAGAACAGACAAGCAGGACAATTTTGAAAGGAATAAGTGAAATTTATGTAATATATGTACACATATGTATATATACACATATATAAAAGCAAATTATTAAAAAAGAGAATCATGGTTTCATATACAATCCTCTTTTTCTGTTCTTTTGTCCATAGGGAAGTGTTCATTTTTTTGTGTGTGAGTTCAGAATAAAAATTGTTTAAATAAAAAGAGTTGTGAATGTTAAACCCTGAATTATAGACTTTGATTAGAGTTGATTGAGGTACCACCTCACACCTATCAGATTAACTAAGATGATAGGAAAAGATAATGATAAATGTTGAAGGCAATGTGGGAAAACTGAAATGGTAATGCATTGTTGGTAGAGCTGTGAATTGATCCATTCATCCTGGAGAGCATTTGGAACTATACCCATCAAACTGGGTATACCTTTTAATCCAGCAGTGTCTCTACTGGGTCTGTATCCCAAAGAAATCACAAACTAGGGAAGAGGACTCTCACATGTGCAAAAAGATTTGTAGCAGCCCTTTTTGTTGTGGCAAGGAACTGGAAATTGAGTGGATGTCCATCAATTAGGAAAGAGTTGAGTAAGTTATGGTATATGAATGTTATGCAATATTGTTTTATAAGAAATGATGAACAAGCTGATTTCAGAAAAGCCTGGAAGGACTCACAAAGAACGGACGCTAAGCAAAGTGAGCAAAACCAAGAGAACATTGTACACAGAAACAACAAGATTATATGATAATCAACTGTGATGGATTTGGTTCTTTTCAACAATAAGATGATTCAAGGCATTTCCTTTAAACTTGTATTAGAAAGTACCATACACATGCAGAAAGAGAACTATGAAGACTGAATGTGGATCTGTTTGGGACAAATAGACCTACCCAAATTGACTACTACAGAGATCACTCATAGAAAGCAGAATTATTTATTAGAATCTTGAGAAGCGGACCCCATCCTGGTCTGCGAGCAAAATTTCACAGCAGGATAGGGCCAGAGCCTTGAATATGCTTACAGCTTTTATACATTTCAGACAAAGAATCTCCAAAATCCCACCCTCTATATATTGTGATTGGTCACATAACTCCACTGTTCTCCTAGTTGGTCAGGAGAATGTAGTAGACAAGATGATATACAGCTTCTTCAACCATAGTCCAGGCCTTATCTAAAATCACGTGACTCCGGAGAAGCTGAAACTGAGACCTATAAGGCTTGATCTACTTTAGAATCTGTAAGTTCTTCACCTTTTCCCACACAGATCAAAGCATAGTATTTTCAGTTTTTATGGTGTCTGTTTGCTTGTTTTTTTTCCCTTTTGACCTAAACTTTTTTTTTTTTTGCTTAGCATGACAAATATGGAAATACGTTTAGAACAATTGTACAAGTTTAACCTACATCAGATTGCTTGATGTTTTGGAAGAGGGAAGGGGAAGAAGAAAGAGAAAAATTTGGAATATAATGTTTTGTGAAGGTGAATAATGAAAAGTATCTTTGCATGTATTTGGAAATATAAAACACCATTAAAATAAATAAGATATTCTAAAAGTTTTCTTTTGTATACATACCCTTTGATCCAGCAGTGTCACTACTAGTCTATATCCCAAAGAGATACTAAAAGAAGGCAAAGAACCCAATGCTTATAGCATTTCTTTTTGTGGTGACAAGGAATTGAAAATTGAGTGGATGTCCATCATTTGGGAAATGACTGAATAAGTTATGGCATATGAATATAATGGAATGTTATTGTTCTATAAGAAATGATGAGCAGGCTAATTTCAGAAAAACCTGGAAGGACTTCTATGAAGTGATGCTAAGTGAAGTGAGCAAAACCAGGAGAACATTGTATATAATAACAAAATTATGTGGTGATCAACTATGAAGGGCTTAGTTCTTTTTAGTAATACAGTAATCCAAGACAATTTCAGTAAACTTGGGATGTAAAATACCATCCACATCCAGAGAAAGAACTATGAAGACTGAATACAGATGGAAGCATATCATTCTCACTTTTTTTCCTTTCCATGGTTTTTCCTTTTTGTTTTGATTTTTCCTTCATAACGTGACTAACATGGAAATATGTTTAAAATGACTGCTATATGGGGAAGGGAAAATGTAGAGAGGAAGAGAGAAAAAAATTGTAATTAAAAATCTTATAAAAATGAATTTTTTTCATTTTTATTTGAAAGTTAAAAACTATCTTTACATGTAATTGAAAAAATAAAATACTATTCAGAAGAAAAATCAGAGTTGAGTAGAAATTTTGAAATGCAAACACAGAAGTAAAGAGGAACTTAGAAAGGTAAAAATTTATTTGAGCAATTGAAAGTAGCTGTATAATGAGAAAATTCTAAAAAGAAAAAACAATATCAATGAAACATTTTAAAACATAAAAAAAGAGAACAGAAGAAAAAATTAGAAAAACAGATTAGCAACAAACATTTGGAATTAATAGAAGGAATTTAGTAACAAAAGGAAGACAAGATATATGTAAGGGTTTCATCTAAATTAAAGGTATTATAAGGGAAGCTTGATGATGCAGTAGGTAGAGCACTAGCCTTGAAGTCAAGAGAATTTGACTTCAAATCTAGCCTCAAATACTAAAGATTTACTAGCTGTATGACCCTGGGCAAATCAGTCTTTTTTTTTTCTTTTTTTTTTTTTTTAATTTTATTTTATTTAATAATAACTTTGTATTGACAGAATCCATGCCAGGATAATTTTTTTATAACATTATCCCTTGCACTCGCTTATGTTTTGTTTTTTCCCCTCCCTCCCCCCACCCCACCCCCCAGATGGCAAGCAGTCCTATATATGTTAAATATGTTGCAGTATATCCTAGATACAATACATATTTGCAGAACCGAACAGTTCTCCCGCTGCACAAGGAGAATTGGATTCAGAAGGTAAAAATAACTCGGGAAGAAAATCAAAAATGCAAATAGTTCACATTCATTTCCCAGTGTTCCTTCTTTGGGTGTAGCTGTTTCTGTCCATCATTTATCCATTGAAACTCAGTTAAGTCTCTTTGTCATAGAAATCCACTTCCATCAGAATACATCCTCATACAATATCGTTGTCAAAGTGTATAATGATCTCCTTGTTCTGCTCATCTCACTTAGTCCATGTAGGTCTCTCCAAGCCTCTCTGTATTCATCCTGCTGGTCATTCCTTACAGAGCAATAATATTCCATAACATTCATATACCACAATTTACCCAGCCATTCTCCAATTGATGGGCATCCATTCATTTTCCAGTTTCTAGCCACTACAAACAGGGCTGCTACAAACATTTTGGCACATACAGGTCCCTTTCCCTTTTTTAGTATCTCTTTGGGGTATAAGCCCAATAGAAACACTGCTGGATCAAAGGGTATGCACAGTTTGATAACTTTTTGGGCATGATTCCAGATTGCTCTCCAGAATGGCTGCATTCGTTCACAACTCCACCAACAATGCATCAGTGTCCCCGTTTTCCCGCATCCCCTCCAACATTCATCATTATTTTTTCCTGTCATCTTAGCCAATCTGACAGGTGTGCAGTGATATCTCAGAGTTGTCTTAATTTGCATTTCTCTGATCAATAGTGATTTGGAACACTCTTTCATGTGAGTGGTAATAGTTTCAATTTCTTCATCTGAAAATTGTCTGTTCATATCCTTTGACCATTTATCAATTGGAGAATGGCTTGATTTTTTATAAATTTGAGTCAGTTCTCTATATATTTTGGAAATGAGGCCTTTATCAGAACCTTTAACTGTGAAGATGTTTTCCCAGTTTGTTGCTTCCCTTCTAATTTTGTTTGCATTAGTTTTGTTTGTACAAAGGCTTTTTAATTTGATGTAATCAAAATTTTCTATTTTGTGATCAGTAATAGTCTCTAGTTCATCTTTGGTCACAAATTTCTTTCTCCTCCACAAGTCTGAGAGATAAACTATCCTATGTTCCTCTAATTTTTTTATAATCTTGTTCTTTATGCCTAGGTCATGGACCCATTTTGATCTTATCTTGGTATATGGTGTTAAGTGTGGGTCCATGCCTAGTTTCTGCCATACTAATTTCCAGTTATCCTAGCAGTTTTTATCAAATAATGAATTCTTATCCCAAAAGTTAGGATCTTTGGGTTTGTCAAATACTAGATTGCTATAGTTGACTATTCTGTCTTGTGAACCTAACCTTTTCCACTGATCAACTAATCTATTTCTTAGCCAATACCAAATGGTTTTGGTGACTGCTGCTTTATAATATAATTTTAGATCAGGTACAGCTAGGCCACCTTCATTTGATTTTTTTTTCATTAATTCCCTTGAGATTCTCGACTTTTTATTGTTCCATATGAATTTTGTTGTTATTTTTTCTAAATCATTAAAATATTTTCTTGGAAGTCTGATTGGTATAGCACTAAATAAATAGATTAGTTTAGGGAGTATTGTCATCTTTATTATATTCACTCGGCCGATCCAAGAGCACTTAATATTTTTCCAATTATTTAAGTCTGACTTTATTTGTGTGAAAACTTTTTTGTAATTTTGCTCAAATAATTCCTGACTTTCCTTTGGTAGGTAGATTCCCAAATATTTTATGCTATCAACAGTTATTTTGAATGGAATTTCTCTTTGTATCTCTTCCTCTTGGATTTTGTTGGTGGTGTATAAGAATGCTGAGGATTTATGGGGATTTATTTTGTATCCTGCTACTTTGCTAAAATTATGAATTATTTCTAATAGCTTTTTAGTAGAATTTCTGGGTTTTCTAGGTATACCATCATATCATCTGCAAAGAGTGATAGTTTGGTTTCCTCATTGCCTAATTCCTTTAATCTCTTTCTCGACTCTTATTGCAGAGGCTAGTGTTTCTAATACAATATTGAATAATAATGGTGATAGTGGGCAACCTTGCTTCACTCCAGATCTTACTGGGAAAGATTCCAGTTTTTCCCCATTGCATATGATGCTTACTGAAGGTTTTAAATATATGCTCCTGACTATTTTAAGGAAAAGTCCTTTTATTCCTATGCTCTCAAGTGTTTTTATTAGGAATGGCTGTTGGATTTTATCAAATGCTTTTTCTGCATCTATTGAGATGATCATATGGTTTTTGTTTGTTTGGTTGTTGATATAGTCAATTATGTTAATAGTTTTCCTAATAGTGAACCAGCCCTGCATTCCTGGTATAAATCCTACTTGGTCATAGTGTATTATCCTGGGGATGATTTTCTGTAATCTTTTTGCTAATATTTTATTTGAGATTTTAGCATCAATATTCATTAGGGAGATTGGTCTATAATTTTCTTTCTCTGTTTTCAGCCTACCTGGTTTAGGTATCAGTACCATATCTGTGTCATAAAAGGAGTTTGGTAGGACTCCTTCAATCCCTACTTTTTCAAATAGTTTATTTAGCATTGGAGTTAATTGATCTTTAAATGTTTGATAGAATTCAGATGTAAATCCATCTGGTCCTGGGAATTTTTTCTTAGGGAGTTGATTGATAGTTTGTTCTATTTCTTTTTCTGAGATGGGAGTGTTTAGGATATTTACTTCTTCCTTTGTTAGTTTAGGCAAGCTATATTTTTGGAGGTATTCTTCTATTTCATTTAAGTTGTCGAATTTATTGGCGTAAAGTTGGGCAAAGTAACTCCTAATTATTGCTCTAATTTCCTCTTCGTTAGTGGTGAGTTCTCCCTTTTCATTTTTAAGACTAACAATTTGATTTTCCTCTTTCCTTTTTTAAATCAGATTTACTAAGGGTTTGTCTATTTTGTTGATTTTTTCATAGAACCAACTCTTAGTTTTATTAATTAATTCAATAGTTTTTTTACTTTCAATTTTATTGATCTCTCCTTTTATTTTTTGAATTTCAAGCTTAGTGTTTGATTGGGGGTTTTTAATTTGTTCCTTTTCTAGCATTTTTAGTTGCAAGCCCAATTCATTGACCTTCTCTTTCTCTATTTTATACAAATAGGCCTCTAGAGATATGAGATTTCCCCTTATTACCGCTTTGGCTGCATCCCATACATTTTGGTATGATGTCTCATTATTATCGTTTTCTTGGATGAAGTTATTAATTATGTCTATAATTTGCTGTTTCACCCAATCATTCTTTAGTATGAGATTATTTAGTTTCCAATTATTTTTTGGTCTACTTTCCTGTGGCTTTTTATTGAATGTAATTTTCAATGCATCGTGGTCTGAAAAGGATGCATTCACTATTTCTGCCTTACTGCATTTGAGTTTGAGGTTTTTATGTCCTAATATATGGTCAATTTTTGTATAAGTTCCATGAACTGCTGAAAAGAAGGTGTACTCCTTTCTGTCCCCATTACATTTTCTCCAGAGATCTATCATATCTAATTTTTCTAGTATTCTATTTATCTCTTTGACTTCTTTCTTATTTATTTTGTGGTTTGATTTATCTAATTCTGAGTGCAAGGTTGAGATCTCCCACTATTATAGTTTTACTGTCTATTTCTTCTTGCAGCTCTCTTAATTTCTCTTTTAAGCATTTAGATGCTACACTACTTGGTGCATATATGTTTAATATAGATACTGCTTCATTATTCATTCTACCCTTTAGCAAGATATAGTGCCCTTCCTTATCTCTTTTGATTAGATCAATTTTTGCTTTAGCTTGATCTGAGATCAGTATGGCTACCCCTGCTTTTTTGACTTCACCTGAAGCATAGTAGATTTTGCTCCAACCTTTTACCTTTAACCTGCATGTATCACCCCGCTTCAGGTGTGTTTCCTGTAAACAACATATTGTAGGATTCTAGCTTTTAATCCATTCTGCTAACCGCTTCCTCTTTATAG
Organism: Antechinus flavipes; assembly: GCF_016432865.1. NCBI lineage: Eukaryota > Metazoa > Chordata > Mammalia > Dasyuromorphia > Dasyuridae > Antechinus > Antechinus flavipes. Next base: position 173,076,339 of record NC_067401.1, read on the forward strand.
AGGAGTTTACCCCGTTCACATTTATGGTTAAAATGACCAATTCTGTATTACTTGCCATCTTGTTAACCCCGGTTTATGCTTTTCTCCCTTCTTTCCCCTTTCCCCCCTTTCTAGTATTAAGCTTGTGAGCACCACTTGCTTCTCACAGCCCTCCCTTTTTTAGTATCCCTCCCCCCCTTAGAGTTCCTCCCCCTAACTTACCCCTTTCCCTCCCAGTTACCGTATTCCCTTCCACTTAGCTTATTCCTTCCCTTTTCCCTTTTCCCTTCTCACTTTTCAATGAGGTGGGAGAAGTTTCACCATAGATTGAATATGTCTAAAATTTTTCTCTTAATGCCAATTCTGAAAGCAGTAAAATACTCACTATATTCATCCCTCTCCATTCTTTCTCTCAGATATAATAGGTTTTCTTTGCCTCTTCATGAAATGTAGTACCCCCACTTTCCCCTTTTTCTGGTACAATGTCCTTTCCACATCTAGTTTCTAGAACAAGGTATACATCTTTATAGCTGAAATATAGTTCCCAAGATTAATCTTTACCTTTTTAGATTTCTCTTGAGTTCTGTACTTGTAGATCAAATTTTTTGTTAAGTTCTGGCTTTTTCATCAAAAATAGGTGAAATTCGCTTACTTTGTTGAATGTCCATCTTCTTCCCTGGAAAAAGATGCTCATTCTCGCTGGGTAAGTTATTTTTGGTTGCATACCAAGTTCCTTAGCCTTTCGGAATATCATATTCCAGGCCCTTCGATACTTTAATGTGGATGCTGCCAGATCCTGGGTGATCCTTATTGTGGCTCCTTGATACTTGAATTGGGTTTTTCTAGCTGCTTGCAGTATTTTTTCCTTTGCCTGAGGGTTGGCATTTGGCCACTATATTCCTTGGTGTTTTGATTTTAGGATCCCTTTCAGTAGGGGATCGATGAATTCTTTCAATGTCTATTTTACCCTCTGTTTCTATGACTTCTGGGCAGTTCTCTTTGATAATTTCCTGGAAAATAGTGTCCAGGCTCTTTTTTTCATCATACTTTTCTGGGAGTCCAATGATTCTCAGATTGTCTCTCCTGGATCTGTTTTCCAGGTCTGTTGTCTTCCCCAGAAGGTATTTTCTTTTCCATTGTTTGATTTTTTTGGATTTGCTTGACTGATTCTTCTTGTCTCCTCGAGTCATTCACTTCCATTTGTTCGACCCTGATTTTCAGTGAAGTATTTTCTTCACTCACTTTTTTAAGATCTTTTTCTAATTGTCCAATTGAGTTCTTTTGTTCTGTGGAATTTTTTTCCATTTCGCCAATTTTGTTTTTTAGAGAGCTATTTTCTGTTTCCAGTTCACCAATCCTATTTTTCAAGGATTTGATTTCTTTATCCACTTTCTCTTTAACTGAGTGGGATGACTTCTCCAGACTCTTTTGCCAAGCCTCCCTCTCCTTTTGCCAAGTCTCCCTCTCCTTTTGCAAAGCCTCACTCTGCTTTTGCCAAGCCTCCCTCTCCTTTTCCCATTTTTCTTCTAGCTCTCTTGTGAGAGCCTTTTTAATTTCCTCCATGAGATTCATCTGTGCTGAGGAACATATGATCTCCTCCTTTGGGGATTCATCTGGGGACTATTTGTTTTTAGTCTCCTCAGGATTTGGAGTCTGCTCTTTATCTGTATAGAAGCTGTCAAGGGTTAAAGTCTTTTTCAGTTTCTTGCTCATTCTGTCTAATAATCAAAGACAAACTATCAAAGAAACAGAAGAAAAAAAAACCCTTGAATGGAGGCTGCTTCCTTTGGGGAAGGGGCTGGGTGGTGTTGCCGAGTTTTTTCTACAGACTGCGGGGGGGCAGTAGTGAGGCCCTAACAGGACAGCAATGGCTGTGGTGCGCCTGGGCTCTGAGATCCGAGAGCGTGCTGAGTCACTGTGGGGGAGGGGTGGCCAGGTCCCGAGAGACTCCAGCTGTTTGGGGTTGTATTCTTCACCCCCGGTGTTTTTAGCTTCTGTGCTGGGCTGCTGACTTGCTGCCGGAGCAAAGTATCTAATCCTGTAGCAAAGCTCTCCCCTCAGAGACGGCTGTGATCACGCCCTACCCCCTCTCCGCTCTGCTCGGCTCTGAGCTGCCTTCCGTGCTTGAGCTGCCTTCCGTGCTCTCGCTGCCGCTGCCTGTCTGCCCACAGCCTGCTTCCGATCTAAAACCGTCCCCGCCCTCGAGCAAAAACAGACCTTTCCTGACGAGTCTCAAGGATGGTTTCTCTTGGTAAGTAATTGTATGTTTTTTTTTCAGTTGAGCATTAATTCAGAGGCATGAAATGAAATGGATAGTGAGAGAAAAATGCGGAGGTTACACAGCAGTGTGCCTCCTCTCCGCCATCTTGGCCGGAAGTCCTCCCAAATCAGTCTTGAAACCCAAATTCTCTTGCAAGTTATTTTAAAATATGTAATATAAATAAATATAAATATGTAGATAAAATATAAATAAACAGGTAATAGTTTCTTCCCATTTTTCTGTCTACCAAAATATTCATGTTTCTTAATACTTGTTAAGTTCAAAATACTGAAAAATAAATAAAATTAAAATCCTAAACCTAAACCCAAACAACAAAAGTAAAAAAAAAAAAAATCACAATAGCCAGAGAGAATGGGAACAACTGGCTGCCCTGGAGAGAAAATATGGCACCCTCAACTCAATTTACTTATATTGTGTTCCCTAAACATGCTTAAAGTCATGGGATCATGCATTTAAAGCTGGAAGAACATTAAAGGTCATTTTGTTCAATGCCCTGATTTTATTGCTGAAGAAATCACAGTAAAGAGAAATTAAAGAAGTTGTTTAAGGTCATTCAGGTAGTAAATAGTAAAGCTGAAATATAAGAATTTCTCATTCTAAATCCACTGACCCTTCATAAAAACAATACTGGTTGAAATGAAACTATCCTTACTACTTATTGAAAAGTTAACACATTATAATTAATTTTACTTGGCTTTATTAATTGAGAAAGAATATAGTTTATAGAAGTCACAATTTTAAAAGGAACTACAAAGGAAAGAAAGATGCTAACATAAAGGAACTACTTGGCAAAAAATGACACCTAGGTAAAAGATAGTCAAGAATGACTCTGGGGATTCAAGAGGAAATAATGGGAATAGAATAGACAAAGCTTCCCTAAGCTCCCATGAAATGGAGGTGATTAAATACAACAAAAAGCAAACTTTACCCCAATTTTGCATAAATGCAATCCTGCCATTATTAAAAATGCCTGTCTTCTAAAGGATTATACCTTAAGCAAAGTGCGGATGCATGAAATGGTTTACCTGTCAGATCTATAAATAAAGGAAGTATTTATGACCAAAAAAGAGACAGAAAGTCAGTTCCTGCAAAGGAAAAAAAAAATCCTCCAGAGGGAAAGAGTTAAGAGAATGACTACAAATAAAGCCACTTTCTAGGAGAATTCCACACAAGAGTGGGAACCAGTGAGTAGTGACTAGCCCTCCACAGCAGCTTGACAATACCCCATTTTACATCACAGTGAGATGCAAAAAAGGGATTTGGACCAGATGACCCATAAATTCTCTTCTAGCTCTAACTCTTATGCTATGACCATGAGCCAGTGTTACCTTGGTAGACTTCAATTTCCTCAGCTATAAAATGGGGATGATAGTGTCTCTAACGATAAAAACAAATGCTAACACTAATGAAATTTATCTTACATACAAACAACATTGTTACTACCTTTTAAAATTAATATAAATAACTTTTGTCTCATAACAATTAATAAATGACATTTTTGTTGTATCTAGCACAAATATAACTTTTTTTTTGTTTTATTTGAATTTTGTATAAGATAAGCTTTTGTTCTTGTTCACATATCTGAATACTTAAACTTGTTAATAAATGTCAAGATAATATATGTTAATTTAAATTAAATTAAAATAATTTTAAATGGGTATAAAATGATTTAAGTACCTACAAGGAAAGTACTCTGAGGTGATTCAAGGTTAATTCCAATAGATTTGTTTAGGAAAGTGCTATTCACATCCAGGGGGAGAACTATGAAAACTGAATGTGTATCAAAGCATATATGTTCACTTTTGTTGTTGTTGCTTGTTTCCTTGCTTTTATTTTTCTTTCTCAAGTTTTTTTTTTTCCTTTTTCATCTGATTTTTTTGTATGTAGCATGATGAATATGGAAATATGTTTAGAAAAATTGCACAAGTTTAACTTGTATGAGATTGCTGTCTTGGGGAGAAAAGAGAGGAAAAAAGGGAGAAAAATTTGGAACACAAGATTTCACAAAGGTGAAAACTATCTTTGCATGTGTTTGGAAAAAACAAAATACTATTAAAAAGTGGGGATAATGGCTTGGAATCAGGAAGACTCATCTTTAGGAAATTCAAATCTAGCCTCAGACACTTGCTACCTATGTGATCCTAAGCAAGTCGCTTATCCCTATTTGCCTCAGTTTTCTCCTCTGTAAAAAGATCTGGAGAAGGAAATGAGAATCATTCCAGTACCTTTGCCAAAAAAAAAAAAAAAAAAAAAAAAAAAATTAAATGGGGTCATAAAAAGTCAGACACAAATGAAAAACAACTGAATAATAACAACATTATAATATCAATTACAATTGTGAAGCAGCATGACATAGCGCCTAAAAGGCTAGAATTGGAGTCAGGAATTCTTTAAAACTAAATTCTAGAAGGGTTATTAATTTACATCCAGAGAGGAAGTTTCCACATTATGAATTTATCTGTCTTGATAAAAATCACAAGTCCTGACTTGCTCCTCCCCAAAATAGGAAAATGTGTGTTATTTTATTATGGATGAAATAACATCAAATGAAGAGAAAAAAGAATGGGGATGGTATATGTTTTTGTCCAAAGTAAAAAGAGCTACATTATGCAGCTCTTTAAGATTTACAGGTCAGAGCAGCTAGGTGGCACAGTGGGTAGAGCACCAGCCCTGAAATCAGGAGTACCTGAGTTCAAATCTGGCCTCAGGTACATAACATTTCCTAGCTGTGTGACCCTGGGCAAGTCACTTAACCTCAGTAGCTTCAGGGAAAAAATAAAGATTTACAGGCCATTTATCCCCCTGTGAAATGATGAATGTAAGAATTAATTACAATCATTTTACAAATAAGGTAACAGAATCTCAATGGACTTGTCTAGAGTCACAGAGTTAATAAGAGTTAGGTTAGTAACTCAAATTCATGGTTTCTGATTATAAGATCCATGGTCTTTCTAGTATACCATGCCATCTCTACTACTAGGTAGAAGGAGGTCCCAAGATCTAGAAGAGAATGCTATACACCATCTGGATAGAGTAGTTCAGGGAATTTGGGTTGCATAGTGGATAGACAGGAAGACTACTCTTCCTGAGTTCAAAACTGGACTCAGGCACTTACTGTGGGACTGTGGACCAGTTACTTAATCCTATTTGCTTCCATTAGCTCATCTGTAAAATGGGCAGGAGAAAAAAATGTCAAACTACTCTAGTATCTTTGCTAAGAAAAAAAAAATGAGATCATAAAGAATCAGCCATACCTGAACAACAACAACCATAACAACAACAAAAGAATAGCTCAGTGATTTGTTAAGGCCATTACATCAACAGGATGTAATTGACATGCTATTGTCTTCATGAAACCTTCCCTGATTTCTCTTTTTACCCAGCTAGAAGTAATCCTTAAATTCCTGGATCTCTTGTGACATTCTGAATGTATTAAATTTATTTAAATTAAATTAAGTTTAATTTAATTTAATTTAAATTAGAATTTAATAACCATCTTATTATTTTAACATGTGCATTTGACAAACTAGAACTACTGTCATTTTTCATGTTTATATCTTTAGTGCCTAATAAAATATATTAAGTACATAGTAAGGATTTAATAAAAGTATATGTTGAATTGAATCAAAACTTTTTGTAGAAAAGAAATTATCTTCCTACTTATTTTGATTAATTATTCCAAAACTAGAATCTCAAATATCCTACAGAGTAGGGAATGGAGCAATTCACAGGATGATAAAATAGCTAGATCTCTTCTGATTTTATAGCAAAAATCTATTGATTTCTATTGATACAAATGACAACACTTCTATGACTTATCATATATCTTATAAGTATGACCAAAAATAGAGCACCAGCCCTGAAGTCAGGAGAACCTAAGTTCAAATCTGACCTCAAACACTAACACTTCTGAGCTGTGTGACCCTGGGCAAGTCACTCAACCCCAAATGCCTCAGCAAAAAAAGAAAAAGAGAAAAAAAAGAATATGGGGAAAAGGAAGGAACAAAGAAGGCCTGGGTCCTTCCTTAAAATGGAGGAACTAGCCTATAATGTCCGGACTAGCGCTCTGGAGGGCTTCAGGATCAGTCAGAGTCAGGATCAGTCAAAGTCCTTGGTCTTTAGGAGGAGAAATGAAGGAGGCAGGCAAGCTGCTATGTGGCTTGTCAAAGATGGAACCTGGAATCGGTGTCTGGAGACTGAGGTCTCCCCTCCTGAGCATGCTGCAACAGAGAGCCTCTGACCCTCTCCCTCAGCCCTCAAATCCTTGCTTATGATTACCTCATTACAACATATTCAGCACACGCCAATCATGAGGAGAGCCATTACATCACCATATCATCTAAGTATATGTTTATAGAATTATCATCTCACACTGAATAGGTAATTAGCCTTAAGCACTCTGTGGTCTTTAGATTCAAGTACACCTTTTCAGAGTTCCAGCCCTCTACATATCCCACTTTCTTTTGTTTTAGAACGCAGGTGGTCACACCCTTCCTGACTTCTCAGAAAAGGGGGTGAAAACACAAAAGGGAAATGGGGAATCAAGCCAAATTTTGTTAGCAGGTTTCTGAAGGGTCTCATTTGAAACAGATATATATAAATCCATCAGCATGAGAGATATTACATAAGCACATAGTAAGATAACACAGGCTAGTAGTGATGGCTCCTCCCACAGCTGATGCAGTCTCAGTGTGGTGTAACAAACATGAATTATACATGCAAGTAAGTAGTGATAGAACAAACAGCATGAATCAGCATGGTATTGTAAAAGATTTCCATAAGTCCTAGAAGGAGGGTATATAAATAACAATCACACATATACCTCCTTCAGCAGTCAATAGATAGTCCAAAATCAATCTATTGTCTGTTACTTCATGTGTCAGGGAATCCAATGATTCCTGATGGTTTTCAAGTCCTGCAACAATCTTATATATCTCAGAGAATCCAATGATTCCTGCAGGTTTTGAAGTTCTGCAACAGTTTTATCAACAATTTTTGATGTTCATGAGTCAATTGTCATACACAATGGTTAACAGCCATGTTTTTTCAGTGGCACATGTAGTCAGAGATGAAACCACCTGATGTTTCTTGAGTTTTCTCCTTTGTTTCAAGATTTTTCTCTTTTTTCTATCTCTCTTGGATGGAGTAGACAAATATGGCTTGTTGGCACCCATTTGATTCCTTCTCCATCTGTAGAAATACAAGCAAACCCTTTCCCCCAAGCAGTTAACCTATCTGGTCCCTTCCATTCACCACATGCTAGATCTCTCCACATCAACTGGCGATCATATTGGAGCTCCTTGCACTGGACACTTCCCTTCTGTCGAGTTATAAAATCTGTATTCTCCCCAATTGTAATCCCATTTCCCCATCTGATTGCTTCTTGGCTGATAGATTATGTAATCCCTTTCTTCCATCAGATTGCTTTTTGGCTGATTGATCATATCTAAGTACTGAACTTCTAAAGATTCTCTGAGTGTAACCTTAGCTGCCATCATGTTCCACCTGCTTTTTCCCTGAGGCCCTGGAGCTGAGCCTTGTTTTCTCTTTCCCTAAGTCAATCTACATTCTGATTCCCAATGGAAGCCTTTAGTGCATTTTGGACATAGGGTTTTGGGTCTTGTTCTCTCACTCTGTTTTCTCACTCTATCTCTATGTCAACACTGAACTTTCAGATGCCCTACTTTTTCACATTGAAAGCATTGACGAGTCTCTCTGGAAGTCCCTTGCCAAAAGGGACCCTGTCTTCCACGTTCTGCATCATAGCCTGGGGTAAAAAAAAGGCATTTGTGCCCACTGTGGCACAGCGTCTTATGATCTCTTCTAAAGGAGCATCCTAGTGTAGTCCTAGTACAATTCTTCTACAAACCTTATTACAAACAAAACTACAAACCTAGCAAGTTGTTTTATCACTATTCCTGTTGCTGCATTTTCACCAATAGTTCGTAAGATAGCTGTTTCTAGACATCCCACAAAATCAGCAAAAGGTTCATTTGGACCTTGCACTATTTTTGTGAAGGCTTCCCTTCTATCTTGTTTTCCTAGGTGGGTGCCCTATACTTTGATAACAGCAGCAGCCGCAATTTGCTCATATGCTGCTATAGGGTAATTAATCTGTGCTAAAGTGTCTGCATAATGACCTAAACCCACTAGTTGATCAAAGGTGACAGATATATCAACTCCAGATTGCTTATTTCATTGGGCTTATATTCTACAGAGTTCACAATACTCAGAAAGCCACAAGTTTTGTCCAGATTCTAAACATGTCTTTGCTATAGATTTCCAATCATTAGGGATTAAAATTTCATAATCTAATACCATCTTAACATAAAATGATGTAGACCCATAAAGAGTGCAAGACTTTTTCAGATCTTTGATAATTTCCAGATTAAAAGGAACATATCTTCCTCTTTCTTGACCTGAAGAGTCAATATCTTCAATCACAAGGTATGCTGCTATTCTCAAATTAAATGTATCCTGTCCTTCTTCTTTAGCTTTAACTAATGCCTTTTGTAATCACGTCATAGGGATGGACAAAGCTGCTGCATGAGTGGTGCTGATGGTGTCACTGCCTCTCCCACTCTTCCTTCCTCCACCCATGAAGGGGAAATTAAGGGAGAGTCATGAGATGGGGAATGCCCTAATGTCTCCTGCTGTGAAGTACCACATTCCTTAATTTCATCAGACTGTACTTAACTTCTTTCTTGTCTAATTCTTCAAACTTTTCAGCTATTTTGTCAATACCATCCCACTCCTGCTCTTTCACCTTTTTCCTTATTCTAATGCTTATATAATTCCTTAAGGCCAATTATATTATGTTGCATATATAAAATGTTTCTTCAGGAACTGATTCAGGACCATTATCATTGTAATATTCAATTAGTTGCTCTCCTATTAGTTTCCACTTATCTGGCTCTAATTCTTCTTCCTTAGAGAACCAAGGAGATGTGTAATGTAATGTTTCTAAGAGTTCAGTGATCTGCTTCCAAATTACAATCAAACCTTGGTTCTTTATTAGCTTAACTATGCATTCTACACACTTCTCTTGGGGTGGGGAAGGTTCTTTTTTAAGCATTTGCACCATTTCATCCAAAACACTAGTTTAGTCCTTACCAAAGTTTCCTGCTTGTCTATTTTTGTACTCATCCTATTTCTGGCTCACGGGGACTTCTCCATTGAACTCAGAATCTTATCAGTTGGACTGCTGAATGTACATCCTCTTTCGGGCGCCAAAAGGGCCTTGGGAACAGCCTTGATTTCAGCAGAATAATCACCGCGAGAATAATCAGGGATAAAGTCCAAAGTCTTTATTATCTCCTTCAGTCTCCCAGTCTGAGTTAGCTGTCTCAGTCAGCTAGCCAGTCAGCAGTCTGCACATCCAAATGAAATGTCCTGCTTTCTAGAGCCCACAAGTTGGGGTAACAAAATGTGCCATTGCTTTCTAGAGCCCCCACACAGGGGTAGATTAAAATATAGTGTCCAGACTAGCTCTCTGGAGGACCTCAGGACCAGCCTGAGTTCTTGGTCTTAGTGGAGAAGTGATGAAGGCAGGAGAAGTCTTCTCCTCTGTGGCCCAGTTTATATACTGTATTACAATTAAATCAATTCATCATACTGAGTATAAGCCCATCATTATATTACTAGGTAACCATTATGTATTGTAAGATTAAATCAATTACACTGAATTAGAGAACTATTAATCTCTATGCTAAACTAGATAACCATTATCTTATCAATTCCACTGAGTTAACACTTTGTTGTAAAAATCCTTGCCTCAAGTATATTTCTCCAGTATATTTCTGACCCATTACATATAATGACTGTACGATCTGCACCCGTGCCTATCAACCCTTTCAATGGTATGCCATTTACATAGATAATGAGCATAGGATGGTCAGCTATAACAGTTGCAGTCTAGAATATTCCTGGATTCTGTTGCTGGGAATCAAAATCTGGATAAATATCATCAAATTACCTATCAAGAGTGTGTATCAATAAACCTGATACTACTACTTCTCCTGGGTGATAAGTCACACATTGTCTATCTGTATTAGTGACTGGGATATTAATTACACATTCCCCAATTTCCCAGTGTATGGATAGACACTGTTTTGTAAGCACCTTTAGGGGTGAAATGATCAAGCCTACTGTGCCTGGAGGTAAAGGACAGACAGGGACACATTTCACCTTTCCAGGGGATATCTCAGTAGTCCCAGCTGCATACATCTCTATTCTCCCCATTTGTAATCTCTTTCCCCCATCAGATTACTTCTCAGCTGACTGATCATGTTGGAGTACTGAACTTCTAAAGACTCTCTGGATGTAACAGCTGCCATCATGCTCCAAGTGTTTTTTTCCTGGGGCCCTAGAGCTGAGCCCCACTTCCCATTTCCCTGGGAAATATACTTGAGGCAAGGATTTTTACAACAAGGTGTTAACCCAGTGGAATTGATAAGATAATAGTTATCTAGTTTAGCATAGTGATTAATAGTTCTCTAATTCAGTATGATTGATTTAATCTTACAATACATAATGGTTACCTAGTAATATAATGATGGGCTTATACTCAGTATGATGAATTGATTTAATTGTAATACAGTATATAAACTGGGTCACAGTTTATATACTGAGTCAATGTACATTCTCATGGCTAATGGAAGTCTTTGTTGCATTTTAGACATAGGGTTTTGGGTCTTGTTTTCCCACCCTGTCTTGTATGCCAACAGTGAATTTTCAGATGCTCTACTTTATCACATCAAAAGCATTGACGAGTCTCTCTGGAAGTCCCTTGCCAAAAGGGACCCTGTCTTCCCATGTTGAGATCTTGAAAAGTCTGCATCATAGCCTGGGTATAAAAGGTATTTGTGCCCACTATGGCACAGCGTCTTATGATCTCTAAAGGAGCATCCTTGTGTAGTCCTAGTATAATTCTTCTACAAACTTCCTTAACATTTTCTCTAGCAAGTTGTTTTTATCATTATTCCTATTGCTGCATTTTCACCAATAGTTCATATGATAGTTGTCTGCAGGTGTCCCATGAAATCAGCAAAGGGTTCATTTGGACCTTGCACTATTTTTGTGAAGGCTTTTCCTCTATCTTGTCTTCCTGAGATGGTGCCCCATGCTTTGACAGCAGCAGAAGCAATTTGCTCATATGCTGCTATAGGGTAATTAATCTGTGCTAAAGTGTCTACATAATGACCTAAACCCACTAGTTGATTAAAGGTGACTGGTATATTAACTCCAGGTTGTCTATTTCATTGGGCTTATATTCTACAGAGTTCATAATACTCAGAAAGCCACAACAAGTTTTGTCCAGGTTCTACACATGTCTTTGCTATAGATTTCCAACCACTAGGGGTTAAAATTTCATAAGCCAAATTCTCTAATACCATCTTAAGATAAGATTATGTAGACCCAGAAAGAGTGCAAGCCTTTTTCAGATCTTTGATAATCTCCAGATTAAAAGGACTGTGTCTTCCTCTTTCTTGACCTGAAGAGTCAATATCTTCAATCACAAGGTATGCTGCTATTCTCAAATTAAATGTATCCTGTCCTTCCTCTTTAGCTTTAACCTTTTGTAGCCTTTTATAATTGTGTCATAGAGGGTGGACAAAACTGCTGCATGGGTGGTACAGATGGTGTCACTGCCCCTCCCACTTTTCCTCCTCCCTCCATCCATGAAGGAGAAATTGAGGGGTGAGGGTCAGGAGATGGGATGCCTGTTACAGTGGAAATGAAACTGAACTGTGAAAGTGAGAAGCACCACAGCCCTTAAACTCACCAGCACTCTCCTTAAGGTAGCTAACTCCTTCCAATTCTCCATGCCTTTCAGCTGCTTTGTCAGTACCATCCTCCTCCTGCTCTTTCTCCTCAAACTTCCTTCTCTGGATGTTCTCATTAAAATCTTTCCTTGTTTTAAAACTTGTGGAATTCTTTAAAGCCAATTGTATTATGTTATATATAAGGAATCTTTCCTCAGGAATTGAATCAGGATTCTTAGCTTTGTAATATTCAATTAGTTGCTCTCTCACTATTTTCCACATTTCTGGCTTTAATTTTTCTTAGAGTTCCATTAGAAAAGTGTATTCTAATATATTTAAAAGTCCAGTGATCTGCTTCCAAGTTACCAATAAACCTTGCTTCTTTATTAACGTAACTATGCATGCTACACACTTCCGTTGGGGTGGGGAAGGCTCTTTTCTTAGTATTTGTCCCATTTCAGCTGAAAAACGAAAGTGACTAGTTTAGCCCTTATCTAAGTTTCCTGCTTGTTTATTTTTGTACTCACCCTATTTCTGGGTCACAGGGACTTCTTCACTGAGTTTACGATCTCATCAGTCAAACTGCTGAGGGTAGGTCCTTATGTCCAGTACCTCAAAAAATGTAGTGTGCTTCTTTCAGTGCCCCACATTCGGATGCCAAAATGTAGTGTCCGGGCTAGCTTTCTGGAGAAGCTCTCTGTAGTCTGAAGTCTGAGCTCGAGCTCATACACACTCGAGTCTTCTTATTTCAAATCTTCTCAGCCCTTAAATAATTAGTACGATTACATCAATACAGCACACTGAGCATGTGCCAACTGTAGAACCATTACATCGCCATCACACTAAGTACTAAGAATATGTGAACTAGAGAACCATTATCTCATCAATCACACTGAGTAAATACCCTATGGTAAGTATCCTTGTTTCAAGTATACTGTTCCAGAGTTCCCAATATCTGTGGTCCTCTACAAACTCATACTTGTGCCCTCTGACTATATATATATTCCTTCTAACTGCTATAATAAGAAAAAGTTCTAATGAGTTGCAATTATCATTCTTCCATGTAGGAATGTAAACAGATAAACCTTATTAAGTCCTTTATGATATCATTTTCCTGTTTACCTCCTTATGCTTCTCCAAAGTCCTGTATTTGAAAATCAAATTTTCCATTCAGCTCTGGTCTTTTCATCATAAATGTTTGAAAATCTTTTATTTCCTTGAATGACTAGCTTTTCCTCTGAAGAATTATACTCAATTTTACTGAGTAGGTGATTCTTGATTGTAATCTTACCTCCCTTACTTTCCAGAATATCATATTCTAAGCCCTCCAGTCCTTTAATGTAGAAGCTACTAAATTTTGTGTTATCCTGATTGTGGTTCCACTATATTTGAATTGTTTCTTTCTGGATGCTTGCAGTATTTTTCCTTGACCTGGGAATTCCAAAATTTGGTTGTAATATATCCTGGGAGTGGTTATTTGGGGATCTCTTTTAGAAGAAATGGTAGATTCTTTCCATTTCTATTTTTCCCTCTGATTCTAGATTAGAAAATTTTCCTTGATAATTTCTTGAAAGATTTTGTCCAGGCTCTTTTTTTGAACATGGCTTTCAGGTAGACCAGTAATTTTTAAATTGTCTCTCCTGGATCTGTTTTCCAGGTCAGTTGTTTTTACAATGAGATATTTCCCATTTTAAAAAATTTCTTTCTTTCTTTCTTTTTTTGGTTTCACTTTATTGTATCTTTATTTCTTTTAAAATCATTAGCTTCCATTTGCTCAATTCTTTTTTTTAAGGAATGAGCTTTTCGCCAGTGAGCTTTTGAACCTCCTTTCCCAACTGGCCAATTTTCTTTTTAAGAACTCTCAGTTCTCTTCTTAATTTTTCCTCTATCTCTAGTAGTTGATTTTCAAAATCCTTTTGAGTTCTTCTATAGCCTGAACCCAATTCTTAATTTTTCTTGGAGGTTTTGAATGTAAGACTTTTGACTTTGTTACCATCTTCTAAATGTGTATTTTGGTCTTCCTTGTTACCATATTAATTTTCAATGGTCAAAAACTGTTTCTGTTGTCTGCTCATTTTCCTAGCCTATTATTCAGCTTTACTTTTTGTTAAAGTAGGGCTCTGTTTCCAGGTTGGAGAGTGCACTGTCCCAATCTTCAGGAGTTTTGTGCTGCTATTTTCAGAGATCCTTCTAGAATCTAGTTGTTCACAAGCATTCTTATTTACCCTGGAGCTATTAGGAATGTCCCACCCCACTGTAACTATAAGATCTACAGCACCACTAGGGCTGGAGCTGGGGCTGTGCTAGCTACTGCACATGACTGTGCTAAGACGGCACACAACTCCCATCCTGTTGCTACAGCTCCTCTCTGCTGACCTTCTGAGTCTTCACTGTGTCCTCAGGCCCAGCAGTTCAAAAGTCTCCAGAACTGTTGCTGATTTAGAGGACATACCTCACTGATGCTAAGGACCCAGGAAAGGCTGGGGCTAGAGCCTATATGAAGGCTAGGAAAGGGGCTAAACCTGGGGCCTGGCCAAGGCTGGGTCTGGAGCCAGGGCTGCACTGGCCCTATACTGGGATTGTGCACTAGGCTCCCATCCTGGTTCCACAAATCTTTTCAGACCTTTTAGGTCCCCTTTGGTGTCTCTGGGCTGAAAGTTCTGAAAGCCATCAGTACTGACACTGATTCAGAGGATTGTCTGGGGCCGAGGCTAGGTTCAGGTCCAGGGCTATACCAGCTTGGCCTGCACCAAGACTATGTTGGATCCCATACCCTGGTATCACAGATCTTTTCTGCTGAGCTCCTGAGTTGCCTTCAACTGAAAAATATTCTACTCCATATTTTTAGATGTTGTGATGCTCTAAAATTTGTATAGAATCATTATTTAAAGGAATTTGGAGCACTTTAGGGGAGAGGTTGGGTTAGTTTCTGACTTTACTCCAACATCTTGGCTCTGCCTACCATATCAAAAGTATTTTTTTTATTATATGAGGAAAATTAGTATCAGAGCCTCAGTTGGAACCTGAGCTTACCTATCTCCAAATATAAGGCTTTCCCAATACACCAAGCTTGCATTCAACACAAGAAACATTTCTTATGTGCCAAGATGATAAAAAGAGATAAATTTGACTTTGTGACTACAAATCCAAAAATCCTGCCCTCAAGTTTTCATTCTGTTGGGGAAATTTAATAAGCATAAAGATAAGTTAATGAAAGATGATATAAGAAAATGGATCAGTGGAAAGAAGATGAAGAAAGGTTTCATAGAAAAGGTAGCATTACGCTACCTAAAAGGAAGATCCACTAGTCAATCAACAAAAATTGATTATGTTCTTACTATGTGCTGCTAGCACAGCAATGTGCTAAGTGCTGAGGATACAAAGCCAAAAGTGAAAATGGTCCTGGGAGAGACAATATGTATATATAGGTATATATTCCATATATGTAACACCAATCTCAAGATATTCCCACATCCTCAGTATGAATATTATTACTATATTTTAAAGAAAGAATAGAATCTTGGGGAAAACAAGTTTGTCATTTGGAGAGAATTGTCATAACTGAAGAAAAACTGCATGATGCATAGCAAAAGGTTTAAAAGAATTTTTTCTGACTAACTAAATTAACCATCAAGGAGAAAGAACTTGAGAAAAAAAAAGAGTTTAACTCATTCTATTGATAAGACATCCTGAGCTGAGAGCTGAGTTCTTGAGCTAAGTTTCCTGTGCCTATGGAGGAATAAGAAGTATATGGTGTATATATATATATATGGTAAAAGTTGATGTAGACCATGACTTTTCTCACAACTGGTAAACTGATGAAATATTTCAATGTCTGCTATTGTCATCTATACTTATTATCACTGATAATGAGATGATGATGACGATAATGAGGATGATGATGTCATCTCCTTATTTTCCTCAGTATTTCTGGCATTCACAGGTGGCCCACTGTTGATCAGAAAGGAAAGTGTGAACTATTGTTTCCCCCCTTGCACCTCATCATGGCACCTAGCATATAATCATTGGTAATAAACTTAAAAATGCAGACACTATTTAGCCATACTGCAGCCCAAAACTCCCAAGCTGTTATATACTAAAAATACTATAACAATAAAAATTCTTATATCAGTGAAATAACCAACCAAGATTCTAGAGAACAGAACTTCCTAAGTCCTCAGTTTATTCATTTTCAATTACTTATTCTGAGATGGTCATATCCTTGATTTTGCATCACCCACAGCTGCCCCACTTTTATGTTCATGAACTCCAAAATTCCTTTAAATGACCATGATCTTTTATCAAGCTCACCCTAATCCTCACCATGATCTCCAATTGCTCTGACTCTCATTCTTTCCAAACCTATCATGTCTACACTTACTACACTTTTCTCCCTATCCCTATCCTGACTCCTTGATGAATCATTTGAATGGCACAGTAGTTTTCAAACTTAAATCCCTCAAACCCTTACACAATTGAGAATCATGACCCTAACCTTATCTGCTGCCTTCATATTCTGCTGCATATTCATATGCTGCTGAATGGTGCTGTAGAAACATTATGAAACCATGCTGATTGGGTTAAATAGAAATTTATGATTTCTTATCTGGGCCATCACTGCAAGAAGGCAATCTTTTTTTTTTTTTTTTAACTGTCCCAGTGAATTAGCAATCCATTCATTATAGAAACAATTCTATATCTTTTCATCCCTGTTCAAATCTCCCATGACATTCCATCCTCCTATTTGGGAGCTTTGCTTCATACTTCACTGAAAAAATTAAAGCTACTTCCCCAGAACTATTTTCTTCCCTCCTTATGTGACATTATTCAGATATCTTCCCCCACTATATTCTCTTCTTCATAGTTTCATATGAAGAGTTGGCTTTTCTTCTTGCTAAGAAAAACTTCTGAACATATGGCTTAATCCCATTTTATCTTATTTTCCCCAGCAAATTGCCCCCTTGCTCCCATTCTCTTATTCATCTTCAATCTCACTCTACTTTCCTCCTACCTATTAAAACACTGCTTCTCCCATTCTTCAAAAAAACAAAACTAAAACTAAAATCTCACTTGATCTCATGATTCCTGATAGCCCTTATCCT
Organism: Antechinus flavipes; assembly: GCF_016432865.1. Lineage (NCBI taxonomy): Eukaryota > Metazoa > Chordata > Mammalia > Dasyuromorphia > Dasyuridae > Antechinus > Antechinus flavipes. The sequence goes on from NC_067401.1 coordinate 173,093,465, forward strand.
ATATTTTTCCTCCTTTTCATGACTAAGCAATTTGAGAAAGTCATCTATAATAGGTGCCTCCACTTTCTCTTCCCTCTATACCAAACTGTAATCTGCTTTCCCACCTCTTCATTTACCTAGACTCTCCAAAATTTGCTCTGACTCTCATTCTTTCCAAACCTATCATGTCTACACTTACTACACTTTTCTCCCTATCCCTATCCTGACTCCTTGATGAATCATTTGAATGGCACAGTAGTTTTCAAACTTAAATCCCTCAAACCTCCAAATCAATTCTCTCTCCAAAATTACTAATAATCTCTTAATTACCAAATCTAGTAGCTTTTTCTTAATCCCTGTCCTTTTTCTCTACAAACTTTGACAGCAGATCACTACCCTTTCCTGGATAATAATCTCCTCTTTATTTTTATGGCATTATTCTCTATTGGTTCTCCTACCTATCTGTATGATCTTTCTTTTCTATATATTATTTTGCTTGGTGATCTCATCAGCTGTCAATTACTCAATTATTCAACTATTCAGTTATCATTTCTATGCAGATGATTCTCAGTTTTTTTGATCCAATCCTAACCATTCCTATTATCCTCACTCTAATCCAGTCTCTTTTTCTCATCTCAAATCTTCAACTACAAACTGGACCTCTTAAAGTAAATGCCTATAGATTTCTTAAACTTAAATCTAAAATAGAACTCATTATATTTCTCAACAAACTATTAAAACGAGAAAAAATAAAGCATATATTTGCATAGTTGTGCAAAAGAATTTCCATATTAGCCATGCCTAAAAATGTATGTCTCTGCTTGCCATCTGGGGGAGGGGGGAGAGGGAGAAAGGGGAAAAATCGCAACAGAAGTGAGTGCAAGGGATAATGTTGTAAAAAATTACCCTGGCATGGGTTCTGTCAATAAAAAGTTATTTTTTAAAAAATGTATGTCTCTTTCTGCACAGTAAGTTCATACTATCTCTATCAAAAAGTGAATGACATGTTTCATCTTCATTCTTTTGAATTCTTCATTTGTCATTTCATTAATCAGAATTCTAAAGTCTTTCAAAGATTTTCTCTATATTGTTGTCATCTTTATGTAGCTTCTTATCTTAGTTTTTATCTGTTTTTGATCTGCATCAGTTCATTAAGGTCCTCCAAGATTTTTTGATAGATGATATTTTTGGACATGGCCGATGTAGAAATTTGATCATCTGGACTAAAAATGTCATGAGTATGGGAGAGAGAGAAAATAAAATTTTGATCATAAAATTATTATAATTTTATGGAAAGTTTTTAGTATAATTGTTAATAAAGTGATAGAAATTGTTAATACTAAATGTAATATGTATCTCCTCCACTCCCTTAACTGATCCTGGTAAAGTTAGCTTTCCTAGCATTCCTTTTCTTAAGCTATTCATTCTCCTTAAGTTTGAGCTGAACCATAACCTAAATTTCCTTTGAGCAGAATCTCAGTTGCAGATGTCCTAGCCTCCTTCCATTGGAATAGGGCTTTTCCTTGCCTAGATTGCAAAGGAAGACTGGGATCTCATGATCAGGCTTTGTGATCTCATCTGTCTCTTCCTCCTTTCTCCAAAAATATAAAAAACTTTTCATGCGTCTTTTTAGTTGGAAAATGCAATGAACATCCCTCGGTTTTACAAGTCTTATACCTTATTATTGAAATTAAAGATGCTTTATTCCTCAACTGATAGCTTTGATTTATTTCAGAACTTCACAAATATTAAAAAATAACATACTTTCTGACTGGGGCAGGTAGGTAGGTGGTACAGTGCATGGACCATTGGGCCTGGGGTCAACAAGACCTGAAAGTAAATCCAGCCTCAGATATTGACTGGCTGTGCAATTCCAAACAAGTAATTTAACTTTGTTTGCCTCAGTTTCCTCATCTGTAAATGAGCTGGAGAAAGAAATGACAAATCACTCCAGTAATTTCACCAGGAAAACCCCAAGTCATGAAGAATTAGACACAACTAAAGGACTCAACAACAATAACAATTCTTTGATTGATTTAGAACCCAAGATGATATATAATAAAGGAATGAGTGAAAGAACTAGTAGCAAATCAGCTAGTGCATATACTCAATACTCACAGAGACATTTGTACTAGAGCCAGTGCCAGCATGTATGCCCTGGGAATCAGCAAAAGCTACAAATCAGGACTTGACTGGTGGGGTGTTGTTTTTTAATTGTTTAGACTCAAAAAGATAATTCATAAATAATACATAATTCCTTTGGGACTATATCTATCCTCTTTTTTTGTTTGCCTGTTTGAGGCAATTGGGATCAAGTGACTCAAAAAACAAATGTTAATCATTAAATTAGATTTTAAAGTGTTGTTTAGGTTTGACCATATATGAAGGTAGCCACTCTAAATAAATACAAGGTAGTCTAGAGGGGAGACATTTGCAACTTGGGGATATATTGTTGTTATTGTTTTATTATGTATAGCTATTTTTTATTTGATTTGAGGTTTTCTTGGCAAAGATACTGGAATGGTTTGTTATCTCCTCCATTTCATTTTACAGATAAGGGAACTAAGGCAAACTCGGGTCCTTCTGACTCCAGGTCCTGCACTTTAATCTGTTAGTACTCTCTTCTAATTGTGGGTTCTCTATGTCTCATTCTTCTGTACTGTTGAGAAATTGTTTAGCTGTGTAATTGATGAAGACTAACAGCTCCATTACAGAATTAGGCGCTTATTTCAAATAACCCCTGTAGCTCTGAACTAGAATTAAGTAAAAAATAATTGATCATAAAGAAATAAGAAAGGAATGTACCACCAAGATTCCCTTGAGATCTTGGAATTTGAGGCTATCCACCACAATAATATCACCAAAGAAGAGCTACTTTACCCTTGGAAGGTTCACATTCCACATATTTTCAGCTTCAGGCCCTGAAAGGTAGAATCATGGGCCTTTGATGGCAGATGTCATGATGCTAGGAGAGGGGCTCTTCTGTATTTGGTGGGGGGAAATTAGTTGGAAAAATAGTGTCCTGCCCCTCTTTCTAGCCCAATACCTGACCCCCAACCCAGATACAGTTTCTGCCTATCTCCACAGTGGTGATATTACATCCAGGAAAGGAGTGAGGAACACTCCCTAGAAGCAGAACTTAAAAACTATAGAATAAGATCCATAACTCCTGTAGTCATTCTATTTCACAAGACAGAACTCCAGATTGGGAGATACCTAAATTGGAGGAGGCGGAGGATATGGAGAAATAGGTGATGTACTCTTTTTGAATCCATGGGTGGAAAGTAAAGGGATAATGATTATCACAATTGTCTTAGCAAAAAAGAGGAGCTGCAAGAGAATGAGAAAGTCAACAGAGGAGAGGAACTAATATCCCTCAAAAGAAAGGCCAAGAGGAAAAGTCTCAATCCAATATTGAAGAGCACTCCTATTGGGAAAAAAGAGGTACATAATTTTGATAAGAAAAGAAGGACTTATAATGGGCTTAGTCTGGGAGATAACCCATATTTTTATAGTACTTTGCCTTATGGGTAACATCCTGGCCCTGAAGGGATGAATGACTTCCTCTGGGCAGCTTACACTCAAAATATGGGGAGTCAGATGGAGGAAGAGAGTGAAGACATGAAGTCAGAAATGAGATGGCCAATTAAAAGGGGGATGATCTTGTGAAGGGCAAAGAGTAAAATGGAACTATACAATTTGGGATACAGGATAATTCTGATCATGGAGCAATGCTATTTTCCACCATTACACTTTCCTCACAAACTGAGCATTCAACAGAATAAAAGAAACCACCAAATAAAATTTATGAAGACAAAAATATGGAAACTGACCAGCAGAGGGAGTTCAAACCTGATACTTCAAAAGCTTTATTTCCTATTAGCCACACAGAGGAATCAAAGAAAGAACAAATAGGGTTAGAGATCATAAGAGAATAAAATTCCAGAAGAGATTGAACGGGAAGAGAACTGATGAGAAAAACAAAGAAAGAAACATTTCTTAGAAGATGGCTCAGAAAAAAATAACAAACATAAGAAGTTATAGGGGAGGAAGAAAAGGAGAAAGATTTAGAATTAACTACTTACTGGAGAGAGAAAAAAGAAAGAAAGAAAAAGGGGGAAGAAATTGGTAAGTAATTTGATAGTAAGAAACTGATTGTAAGAATGATGAAAGGAATGGTTTCAGAAAAACCTGGGAAAGTTTTATGAAATAATGCAAAATGAAGTGAAGATAATCAGAGAAACATTTTATAAAGAAAATAATTTTGAAAGACATAAGAACTTTAATCAATATGATAATGACCAATAATAACTTCAAAGGATCAATGATGAAGTAAACCTTCTTATAAGGATGTGATGGACTCAAGATATAGATGAAACACACATTTGGGATATGACTAATAGAAGTATTTGTTATAAGATTTTGCCTTTCTTTTCTCAATTGAATAATGAGCATTTGGGGAGGAGGAAAAGGAGGAGCTAATGATAGTATTACCAAAAATAAAGAAGATTACTGAAACACTTTTTAAAATGCACTAAAGAAAATAGATCAAAAGGAGAGATACAAAAAAAGAAAGATAGCTTTGAAAGTATCATGCATTTAATGCATATATTTTAGTATTATATGCAACTACCTTTTTCTGTTCTATTTTGCATATAGAAACATTTATGGGAGAGGCTTAAGTTCAAAATAAAAATTTTACAATAATGAAAAAAGGAAATAAGAGAGTAAAAAGAATTCAACAATTCATGTAAAATCCCCCCAAAAGGGAAATAGTTGGCAAATGGTAATAGGAAATAGGGAAGAAATCCTATAGAAATAGTTGTATCAAAGTAATATAAGGAAAACTACTTACTTGAAAGGTCAAAATATTTACTAAAAAAAGAAATGGTTTATCAACAGTGGGGGCTCAACTTGAGTGAAGCATGGGGCATCTCTACTGACTAAGTGGTCTTAAATTGGTCACCTGCTGATGTTGAACAAAAGAGAGTCGTCCAGAAGTACAAAAATAAGTTGGGCAACTTTTTATGTAATTGAGTCATCTCAAACATGCTAGGCTTGCCACCATGACAAGGAAAAATAGAGGTAGAGAATCTGTAATTGGATTCCTCTGATTAAGCAAGTGAATTGACAATATGTAGCCCATAGCTCTGGGGTCTAATATGTAGAACTTTTAATCACTATCTCTATGGAATCATATCAAATCAATTAATACTGATTAGAATAAAGTAGAAGTACAAATGAATTATCTCTCAGCTGTCTGGGGATAGATTTTAACTTGGGTCTTCCTGACCCCACTGGCTACCTACAACCATGTACAAAGACAAAGCCAACAACAAAAACTCACAATTTCTATAGAGATAAAAAATTATATCATTCTTGAAGGAACCATAGAAAATAAATTAACATAAAACTAAACTATGTGCCCCAAGTGGTAAAGTAAATAAACATACAAAAGAAAAACTAACTCATTATAAAAATACATTTACTATAATAACACAATGAAAGTAGAATACTGTTCCTGTCTCATAATTGTTTTTTTTAAATATATATATATATATTTTTTCCCTTTATTTCTTCATTCTTAGGGACTCAGGATCTAGGTCCTGAGAGAAATGATTATTAATAACCAATATCTTGGGAAGATTCAGAGCTTTCCCCTTATTCCAAAGTCCTGAGTGTTCAGTCTCTTTTTTTTTTTTAATTTTTATTTAATGATTACTTTATATTGACAACATTATCCCTTGCACTCGTTTCTTTTCCGATTTTTTTTTCCCCTCCCTCCCTCCACCCCCTCCCCTAGATGGCAAGCAGTCCTTTATATGTTGGATATGTTGCAGTATATCCTAGATACAATATATGTTTGCAGAACCGAACAGTTCTCTTGTTGCATAGGGAGAATTGGATTCAGAAGGTATAAATAACCCGGGAAGAAAAACAAAAATGCAGATAGTTCACATTCGTTTCCTGTCTCATAATTGGATACAAAATCTTACCCTAGCAACAGATTTCCTGAAAATTAGGATGGGCCAAAGAGAACTTACTGCTCCATGAAATAATAGGAAATATTAAAATAAAACCAAAATATTGAGGGAAAAAGAACAAAAAGCAAGGTGTCTAATATTAAAAACTTACCTGGAAAACAAATCATGGAAATATAACTTAAGAATCATCAAACTATATGAAAGCCATGGGAAAAAAAAGCTTAGATATCATTTTTAAAAATCATTGAAAGAAAATAACCCAGAATACAATGTAAAAAGAAAAAAAAAGTCCACTAGTCATATGCTGAAACAAAGAAAAACTGGTATTCTAGGAACATTACAGACAAAATCTAGAGTCTCCTCCTCCAACATTCTAGCCACTATGCCACCTAACTCTTATAATCAATGAGGGTTTATACCAACGATGCAAAGATAAATCAACATTAGAAAGGAAAATAACATAATGAATCATATTGAAAGCAAAAATATCCAATGACACATGATTATTTCAATAAATAACAAAGTTCAATAGTTATTCTAAAAACCTCAAAAGGAATAGCATGGTAAGATTTAAAAAAAAAAATGATAGTATAGATAAAACCAAAAGGTAGCATTATATGCAATGGGGGAAAATACTAGAAGTTTACCCAATAAATATAGGAATGTAGTAAAGATGTCTCCTTTATTCAGTAATATCAGATATAGTCCTAGAAATTATTACAGCAATACAATAACAAAAAGAAATTAAAGATGTTTATAGCAGTTCTCTTTGTAGTGGCTAAAATTGCAAAGATATCCATCAATTGGGGAATGATTGAACAAGTTGGGGGATATAATTGCAATAGAATATTACTGTATTATAAGAAATGATGAGCTCAGTGATCTTAGGAAAAATGGAAAGACAAGAAATAATGAAGAGTGAAATGAGCAGAACCAAGAGAACATTGTATACAGTAGCAACAATATTGTTTTAAGAATGACTTTGAGCAAATAAGTCATTTGGACTATTGTCTAAAACTAAATTAACCGTAAAGAACATATGATGAAAGATGCTGTGCACATCCGGAGAAAGAACTGATAAATAGAAATATGTATAGAATAATTTCTCATACAAATACCTATTTCTGTCTAATGATAGCCATGTCTAGGGTAGGTGGGAGAGACAGGAGGAATTTTTTTTAATGAAAAAAAAACAAACAAACAGAAATTTACATGATACTTTTTTATATATTGGGATGGAAGAGTAAGTAGTACATGGCTGATTTGCAGTTTCATGTGCAATCATCTATGTTATAGAAATGCTTGTTTTGTTACACAAATTGAACATAAAATAAATTTTTAAAAAGAGAATGGTGGTATAATAGTCACAATATGGGGGGGGGGGGAATTAAAAAGCAAGGTGTCTCATATTGAAAACTGACCTGGAAATCATAAAGGAAACCTAAGAATCATCATTGCAGAATAAGTAGGCAGAAACAAAATGTCAAAAAATATTAAAGGAATAGATAAGAAGAAACCTTAAATCCAGAGGATTTTATATCTGATCTTGAAGGTACTGGATTTGCCTTTCTTTGAATCCCCTAGACTTAGCACAGTGTCTGTCACTTAATGCTTATTTAACTGATAGACAACCCAGTACTCCCTGCTGCCTCTCCCCCAGATCTAAGCATTCTCTGAAGTCCTATATTTAAGCATTTCCCTAGAGATTAGCGGGGAGAGAGATAAACTGAGCTAAATGGTCACCATGTCATCTGAGGCTGAGAACTCCAAGCTATTGTTCCCTTTTTCTTCCTCTACCTGGAAGCTTCTGTGTTGTTAATACTCACACTTAAGTAAACCAGGTCAGTTTGGTATTATAACAAAAGATACTTGTTACCCAACCTCCAATAGGCCATTTATCTGGAATCTTCTCCAATTCTTCTAAAACAGATGTGTCAATTAACACAGGCCCTTGGGACCCCAACTTGAGAGTAGTTAGGCTATTAGTGATTGAGAATTTGAATACAAATTGGAAATCAAACCCACAGATCTTGAAAACAGAAGACAGGACTTCTGACTATTGTTGCTCAGTGCTACTAGGAAGATAAAAAAGAAATTAATTTAGGACACAAAAAGACTGAAAAAGATCTTTGTGGTCTGGTGGAAAGAACACTATATTTGAGTTAGAGGATCTAGATTCAAATTCTGGCTCTGATTTAGATGGACTCCAAGGTCGAGACAAATAATTTGCCTATTCTAGATCCCACTTTTCCCATCTGTGTAATGAAGGCATTGGATAAATGATCAACTGAGGTTCCTCCCAACTCTAAATCTAGGAACTTGTAAAATGATTTAGAGTAGAAGTTCTTAATGTTTTATTGTATCATGGTCTCCTCTGACAGCTTCATGAATATACTTTTCTCAAAGTAATCTATAAAATTTTAGCATATAAAATAAAATACATTAAAATTACAAAGGAAATCAATTCTAATGAAATGTTATCTATATATCTATATCTATCTATATCTATATATATAAAAGAGATTCCAGATTAGGGACACCTGATCTCATTTAAGTTTGATAAATTGTGCACCATTTAACGTGAGTGTCCTATGATTACCACAAATAGTTATCACAACTTCAAGCTGCATTGAAAAGCCTGGTATTCAGGGCAAAGGACATATCTATTCTATTGTATTCTGACTTAAAATATTCCATATCTGGAATGCTAGGATTCTGGGAATCACACTTTTAAGGAGGAGACTAGAGATCATGCTATGAACTGAACAGGTAAAGGGACTATGGATATTCAATCTAGAGAAGAGAAGAATTAAGGAGAATGTGAATTATTTTCAGATATTTGAATGGATGTTGGGCAAGAGGTATTTTTTCTGCTTGTCCCTAGAGGACAGGAGCAGTAGATGGAAGTTAGAGAAAGACAGATTTAGGCTCCTTTCCAAAGGTGGCAATGGCTGTCTCAGAAAGCATCCGCTTCTATCTCAATGAAGGGTTTCAAGCAGAGGCTGGATAACTACTTGTCAGGGATATCCTAGAAGGGATTCATGATCAGCTACATAGATGACCTCTTAGGTCTCTTCTCACTTGACTCTTCTGTGAGAAAGAAAGAGGGCTAGAATGAAGGAGCTCTGTAATGAAATACAAACTAAAATGAAGAGCTGTCCTTTTAAATTCACCCTTCCATATAGAAGTTAAATGACTTGTATGGGATCAATATCTCAGGCCACATTTGAACTCCAGTTTCCAGCACTCTATCCATTGAGTCAACTAGCACCTTTTCTCTGAATAGCTTACTTGAGCAAGTTTATTAATTTTTCAGAGCTCTAAGAAATCTCTAAGCTCAAAAGTTGCAGAGAATATACTGATTTGCTTTATGAGAGGAACTTTCCTCATCTATGTAGTTCTCTATACCAATTAAATCACCATTCAAAATCCTTGTTCTATTATCTTCAGTCCTAGTACCTAGCATAATACTCTATGCAAAGTAAATAGTTTTAAAAAATTATATGTTGGGACAGCTAGGTAATACAGTGGATGGAGCACTTGTCTTGGAGTCAGAAGGACCTGAGTTCAAATCCAGCCCTCAGATACTTACTAGCTGTGTAACCTTGAGTAGTCACCTTACCCTGATTGCTTCTCCCATCACTAAAAAAGAGAGAGAGAGAGAGAGAGAGAGAGAGAGAGAGAGAGAGAGAGAGAGAGAGAGAGTGTGTATCTTTATCTGTCTTGAATTGGTAGTTTTCAGAGACTCAGCTAATGCTGTTTCAACAAGAAACACCCTAGGAGAGAGGAGAAAGGGAGAGAAAGAGAAGAAATAGGACGAAGAGACAAGGAGAATGGCAAAGGAGGGAGTTTAAGCTTGTCTGACAGTCCTGTAGTTGGATATTAATAATCTCTAGGGTTAAATCCATGAAAGCATGTTGAAATCATATGCTTCTCCCTGACCTGACAGCTGTCATTTGATCAATGTTTTCAGAATAAGGACCTCGATAGTGACCCAGTTATTGCTGTGCCATGTTCTGGCTCAACACCGCTGAACAGATTTACTCAATCCCATCTCTATGTTCTCTACAAAACAGACTTCAGATAGGGCCCTGAGTCTAACATAAATTCTTGACAGTGGTGATGACAGACAGGCACAAAATTTCCAGGGTTATAATTCCCATAAATGGAGTTACATAGTATTGGCAGGGTATTTAGGATAAGCCTTGAAGGACTAAGTTTGAGTGGCAACTCTTTAAAGCTGTCAATTACAGGCCAATTGAAAATTTTTATCAGTAAAAGGTATCTCCATGCCAAAGATTGCCTATGCTGAAGAAATCACAGGTACTGATCCCTTTACCCCCAGTAAAAGCTAAGGCTATCAGGATGTTGAAAGAGTCTTAGGCTAGATATTAAGAGCCCTGGTTCTGGTCCTATTATTAAACTATGTGATTGGGCAAATCACATCTCTTCCCCAGATTTTCTTGCCTGGACTAAGATTCTAGAAAGGAGCCAACTTCTTCCATTGGAAGGCCAAATGTGATCTTAAAGAATCCTTCTCTGGCTGCACACTATAATGATGTCTGCAATATCAGAATCACACCCCATTTTGAGTCATTTCAGATAATTCTTTAAAAGTCTATCCTAAGGGAAGAGCTAGGTAATGCAGTGGTTAGAGCACCAGGCCTGAAGTGAAGAGGACCTGAGTTCAAATCTGATCTCAAACACTTAACACTTTCTAGCTGTGTGACACTGTGCAAGTCACTTAACTCTAATTGCCTCAGCAAAACAAACAAATAAATGAATTAATTTTTTAAAAAAGTCTACCCTGATGTTGGAATCTTTACAAATTGCCAACTCATTAGAGTCGATAGATTATTGATCTGATCTTACAAGAAGATGTTTTGGGCCAGAACCTGAAACAAGGTACGAAGTAGAACTAATTGATACAATGCTTGTGTTTACACCTTTACTCATTAGAGTTCACATGTTTGGGAAATTTCAGGGTTTAGTATGAGATATCTGAATTCACACCTCCCTTGAAGCTCTTAGGGCCAGAAAGCACTATGGGAGAAAACCCATAATCCCATTCTCTCAGAAGAGTCATATATAAGCCAGTGAAGAGTGATTCGTTCCAGAATATTTTCCACTTGGCTGGCTGGTGGCGGAAGAAGAGTTTTCAGAGGAAGAAGCTACAAGTTGAGAGTTCAGTGAAGATTGAGAAGGCTCTCTCAGAGGCAAGACAACAGATTCAACTTGGTGCTGGCTCTGGAGGCTGAAGAAAGCACAGGCAGAGGCTGAAGGACAAACCTTTGGATTTGGAGACATTTGGAGGGAGCTCTTGGAACCAAGCAGAGAGAGAGGCCTCAACTAACCAGGCTACTTTGGAAGGAGAAAATAAACGTTTGTATTTTTACCAGCTGGCTGCATTTGGGGTAATTATTGATCTGAACTGATACTAAGGCTGCCTCCAAGAAAACCTCCCCCGAGAAAACCTGCTCTCTCCCCCAGAAAGAACTATTCTACTTATTTTAAAAGAAAAAAATCACCACACCTGAGGTTACAATAGTCTTGTGATGAAAAGTGTCATCCACAGCCAGAGAAGGGAGAAAAACTATTGGACCAAGCATAGTATTTTCATCTTTTGTTGTTATTTGATTGCTTGGTTTTTTTTTTTTCCTCCTGGTTTTTTTCCCCCTTTTTATATGATTTTTCTTGCATAGCATGACTACTATGGAAATATGTTTAGAAGAATTGAACATATCAAATTGTTTGCTGTCTTGGGGAGAAAAGAGGGAGAGAGAGGGAGAAAAATTTAGAATGCAAGGTTTTGCAAAGGTGAATGCTGAAAACTATCTTTGCATGTATTTAGAAAAATAAAATACCATTAAAATAAAAACAAACAAACAAACAAACAAATTCAGAAGTAATGTGGTAAAAAAAAAAAAAATTAAGTCTGTCCTGAGCTTCACAAAAAGTTTTTGGGGTGAAAGTAAACTTCCACCTTATAGAAAATTCATGGTATTTTTTTTTGTCCCTGAAAATGTGATTTCATCAGCATAATTAGCAAACTCCTTCTACCAAAGCAGATTAGCAACTGTTCCACAATTTTGAGTCTTGCCTTGCATTGAAAAACTAAATCACTCACTCAGGGTCATTTAGTGACTCCTTTGTATATGTCAGAGACAAGAATTGAATCTAGTTTTTCCTAATGATGAAGCCAAGTTTTTATCTGCTTTTCCATGCTACCTCTCTCCCTAAACATTTATCAAATGCCAAATGTATGCAGATCCTTATGCTAAGCTTTAGAGAGGATACACAATTTAAGTAAAGTCTTCTCTGCTCTCATTGAGCTTTCAGAATCTTTAAGATTCTAAGTTCTAAAGATTCTAAGTCCTAAGGTTCCTTCCAACTGCATGATTTTCAATTTGAAATATCAAGTGATACTTTATCTTTGTCCTCTAACCCCTTCAAACACACATAATGGAATCTTTAGTTTAAGAACTTCCATGACACTCCTTTTACAGAAGCAAGACTTCCAATAAGAAGAAACTAGAAGTTAGAAGAGGGAGAATTATGTCTCCCTTTTTATTGCCAGGAAAGATCCACTATTAAAGCATGTTCTTCTTCATCAAAATTTGTTTTAAGCAAGCCCAAAAGCCTTATGCCATACTTATTATAAACACACTCCTATATCCTAGGAATAGGCCTGTGGAAGTTTAGACCTGTGGGATGGGTATGAGGGCCAACTATTAAGAGTTAGAGAGAAGAGTTATTGAGAAAATGTATGCTTCTTCCTCTTGGATATTGACCATGAGCTTGGTTTAAACCCAATCTACCCTGGTAACTCTTTAAGCATTCATTTGCATCTGTATCAATCTGTCCTTGTATGAAATTAATAAATAGACTCTCAGCTCCCAATATGGTGGCCCAACATTAATCACCATTGTACTTAATAGTATCTAACCTGGATGCCTAAACCAGAAGTATTACTGAAATGAGTACAGTCAAGTCAATCTATTCCGTAGCCTTACATTCCCCATGGGAAAAGTAAGAGTGCATGAATGGCCCAGTAAGTTTTCAACAGCACGAAAAGCTGAAATTATAGGAGAGAAAGAAAAAGGGAAGGGAAAGAACAAACTTTGAAAATGAATGTAGGTTTTCCTAATTCAGAATCAACCTGGAAACATAGGTTATCCTAAATGATGGAGGAGATATGTACCTTTGTGAAACAAAATTTAAAACATTGGGGAAAAGGAGGGGATCAACTAAAAAAAAAAAAAAAAACCCAGGTAGGAATCATGTGCCAAGCAGACACACCAACTTCATGTTATGTAGCTTTGAGTTTTGTCTGTGGCTAGAAATGTTGTGCTGAGTAGAAACAGGCTGGGACATGAGATAAGAAAGCTGATGAAAAGGTGAGGGAGGGAAAGGAGAGGAAAGAGAGGAGGAAGCCCAATTCTGTGACTCAAACATCTGCTTCAAAAGTTAGTTCATCAGAGAGGCATTTGGTAAAGATATATTTCCTCTTCCTGAAAGGAGCTCTAAGTTTAGAGGCTAAGTGGGAACAAGTATGAATAGGTGACAAGAGTTTAGTAAGGAGTTTCTGGGTCACTGAGTAAGTCTTTTGCTAGTAAGCTGAAGTATTTAGAGTATAACATTCATTGTTCCTCAGGGAGGTTCAGTCATTAAAAAATTAAGTAACAGCTCCAAATGAACCAGAGATACATGGACAGGTGCCATATTCACAGAATAGCAACATACTACAACAGTGGAGAGCCCATTATGAAATAGGAGAGGAACTAATGCATTTATCAATTAATAAATATCTAATGTCTATAATAATTACCTCTGGTTTTTGTTTTATCACTACCAAGCAGTAAGCTCCATGAGGATAAGAATACAGCCACTTCTAAAGCTGGAATTCAAACTGAATTACTAATTAATTTCATGAAATTATGAAATGGACACAGGCACACCAACTTCTTTGGATATTTGCCAAGAAAAACCACAATGGCTTTGTGTAAGGGAGTAAGATTTCAATCACACTTGAGGGCAAATGGCACAGAAAATACAGATAAATAACATGAATGGTAGTATTGGAGGTAGATGTGGGAATGAGGATAGGGTGATGGAGAAAGGCAGGCAGCATGGGGAAGACAAGGTGGAGAGGGAGCACAAAAAATCATTCAAGTAGCCATGGATTAGAGTTGGAAGCACTCAGCAGTATAAACCTAGACAGAGATGGAAGAATATTAGGCTGAGTGTGGGGGTCAGGAGATAACAGGTCTCATTTTTATAGGATTTTAGTGGAAGAGAAATTAATTCTTATCTGTGCCACCTTGGGGTTAATCCATTGACATCCACATTATCTCAACATTATCATCAAAATTTAGGTTTCTACTGGTCTCACTGAAGATATCTGAAGTTTGTTTGAAATTTATATTTCGTAACATCAAAAAGTCTGGATGGTTTTTCCTGATGTAGCACATGGTCTCAGAATATAATTTTTTTTTAATTTTTATTTAATAATTACTTTATATTGATACTCGTTTCTGTTCCGATTTTTTTTTCCCCTCCCTCCCTCCACCCCCTCCCCTAGATGGCAAGCAGTCCTTTATATGTTGGATATGTTGCAGTATATCCTAGATACAATATATGTTTGCAGAACCGAACAGTTCTCTTGTTGCATAGGGAGAATTGGATTCAGAAGGTATAAATAACCCGGGAAGAAAAACAAAAATGCAGATAGTTCACATTCGTTTCCCAGTGTTCTTTCTTTGGGTGTAGCTGCTTTTGTCCGTCATTTATCAATTGAAACTCAGGTCTCTTTGTCAAAGAAATCCACTTCCATCAAAATATGTCCTCATACAATATCGTTGTCGAAGTGTATAATGATCTCCTGGTTCTGCTCATTTCACTTAGCATCAGTTCATGTAAGTCTCGCCAGTCCTCTCTGTATTCATCCTGCTGGTCATTTCTTACAGAACAATAATATTCCATAACATTCATATACCACAATTTACCCAGCCATTCTCCAATTGATGGGCATCCATTCATTTTCCAGTTTCTGGCCACTACAAACAGGGCTGCTACAAACATTTTGGCACATACAGGTCCCTTTCCCTTCTTTAGTATTTCTTTGGGATATAAGCCCAATAGAAACACTGCTGGATCAAAGGGTATGCACAGTTTGATAATTTTTTGGGCATAATTCCAGATTGCTCTCCAGAATGGTTGGATTCGTTCACAACTCCACCAACAATGCATTAGTGTCCCAGTTTTCCCGCATCCCCTCCAACATTCATTATTTTTTCCTGTCATCTTAGCCAATCTGACAGGTGTGTAGTGGTATCTCAGAGTTGTCTTAATTTGCATTTCTCTGATCAATAATGATTTGGAACATTCTTTCATATGAGTGGTAATAGTTTCAATTTCATCCTCTGAAAATTGTCTGTTCATATCCTTTGACCATTTATCCATTGGAGAATGGCTTGATTTCTTATAAATTTGAGTCAGTTCTCTATATATTTTGGAAATGAGGCCTTTATCAGAACCTTTAACTGTGAAAATGTTTTCCCAGTTTGTTGCTTCCCTTCTAATCTTGTTTGCATTAGTTTTATTTGTACAAAGGCTTTTTAATTTGATGTAATCGAAAATTTTCTATTTTGTAATCAGTAATGGTCTCTAGTTCATCTTTGGTCACAAATTTCTTTCTCCTCCACAAGTCTGAGAGATAAACTATTCTATGTTCCTCTAATTTATTTATAATCTCGTTCTTTATGCCTAGGTCATAGACCCATTTTGATCTTATCTTGGTATATGGTGTTAAGTGTGGGTCCATGCCTAATTTCTGCCATACTAATTTCCAATTATCCCAGCAGTTTTTATCAAATAATGAATTCTTTTCCCAGAAGTTAGGGGCTTTGGGTTTGTCAAACACTAGATTGCTATAATTGACTATTCTGTCTTGTGAACCTAGCCTTTTCCACTGATCCACTAATCTATTTCTTAGCCAATACCAAATGGTTTTGGTGACTGCTGCTTTATAATATAATTTTAGATCAGGTACAGCTAGGCCACCTTCATTTGATTTTTTTTTTCATTAATTCCCTTGAGATTCTCGACTTCTTATTGTTCCATATGAATTTTGTTGTTATTTTTTCTAGATCAATAAAATATTTTCTTGGAAGTCTGATTGGTATAGCACTAAATAAATAGATTAGTTTAGGGAGTATTGTCATCTTTATTATGTTCGCTCGGCCAATCCAAGAGCACTTAATATTTTTCCAATTATTTAAGTCTGACTTTATTTGTGTGGAGACTTTTTTATAATTTTGCTCATATAATTCCTGACTTTCCTTTGGTAGATAGATTCCCAAATATTTTATGGTATCAACAGTTATTCTGAATGGAATTTCTCTTTGTATCTCTTGCTGTTGGGTTTTGTTGGTGATGTATAAAAATGCTGAGGATTTATGGGGATTTATTTTGTAGCCAGCTACTTTGCTAAAATTATGAATTATTTCCAATAGCTTTTTAGTAGAATCTCTGGGGTTCTCTAGGTATACCATCATATCATCTGCAAAGAGTGATAGTTTGGTTTCCTCATTGCCTACTCTAATTCCTTTAATATCTTTCTTGACTCTTATTGCTGAGGCTAGTGTTTCTAATACGATATTAAATAATAATGGTGATAGTGGGCAACCTTGCTTCACTCCAGATCTTACTGGGAAAGGTTCCAGTTTTTCCTCATTGCATATGATGCTTACTGATGGTTTTAAATATATGCTCCTGACTATTTTAAGGAAAAGTCCATTTATTCCTATGCTCTCAAGTGTTTTTATTAGGAATGGATGTTGGATTTTATCAAATGCTTTTTCTGCATCTATTGAGATGATCATATGGTTTTTGTTTGTTTGGTTATTGATATAGTCAATTATGCTAATAGTTTTCCTAATATTGAACCAGCCCTGCATTCCTGGTATAAATCCTACTTGGTCATAGTGTATTATCCTGGTGACGATTTTCTGTAATCTTTTTGCTAATATTTTATTTAAGATTTTAGCATCAATATTCATTAGGGAGATTGGTCTATAATTTTCTTTCTCTGTTTTCAGCCTACCTGGTTTAGGTATCAGTACCATGTCTGTGTCATAAAAGGAGTTTGGTAGGACTCCTTCAATCCCTATTTTTTCAAATAGTTTATATAACATTGGAGTTAATTGTTCTTTAAATGTTTGGTAGAATTCACATGTAAATCCATCTGGTCCTGGGGATTTTTTCTTAGGGAGTTGATTGATAGTTTGTTCTATTTCTTTTTCTGAGATGGGACTGTTTAGGATATTTACTTCTTCCTCTGTTAGTTTGGGCAAGCTATATTTTTGGAGGTATTCTTCTATTTCATTTAAGTTGTCGAATTTATTGGCATAAAGTTGGGCAAAGTAACTCCTAATTATTGCTCTAATTTCCTCTTCGTTAGTGATGAGTTCTCCCTTTTCATTTTTAAGACTAACAATTTGATTTTCCTCTTTCCTTTTTTTAATCAGATTTACTAAGGGTTTGTCTATTTTGTTGGTTTTTTCATAGAACCAACTCTTAGTTTTATTAATCAATTCAATAGTTTTTTTACTTTCAATTTTATTGATCTCTCCTTTTATTTTTAGAATTTCAAGTTTAGTGTTTGCCTGGGGGTTTTTAATTTGTTCCTTTTCTAGCATTTTTAGTTGCAAGCCCAATTCATTGACCTTCTCTTTCTCTATTTTATACAAATAGGCCTCTGGAGATATGAGATTTCCCCTTATTACCGCTTTGGCTGCATCCCATACATTTTGGTATGATGTCTCATTATTATCGTTTTCTTGGGTGAAGTTATTAATTATGTCTATGATTTGCTGTTTCACCCAATCATTCTTTAGTATGAGATTATTTAGTTTCCAATTATTTTTTGGTCTACTTCCCCCTGGTTTTTTGTTGAATGTAATTTTCATTGCATCGTGGTCTGAAAAGGATGCATTTACTATTTCTGCCTTACTGCATTTGAGTTTGAGGTTTTTATGTCCTAATATATGGCCAATTTTTGTATAGGTTCCATGAACTGCTGAAAAGAAAGTGTATTCCTTTCTGTCTCCATTACATTTTCTCCAGAGATCTATCATATCTAACTTTTCTAGTATTCTATTTACCTCTTTGACTTCTTTCTTATTTATTTTGTGGTTTGATTTATCTAATTCTGAGAGTGCAAGGTTAAGATCTCCCACTATTATAGTTTTACTGTCTATTTTTCTTCTTGCAGCTCTCTTAGTTTCTCTTTTAAGAATTTAGATGCTACCCCACTTGGTGCATATATGTTTAATATAGATAGTGCTTCATTATCCATGCTACCCTTTAGCAAGATATAATGTCCTTCCTTATCTCTTTTAATTAGATCAATTTTTGCTTTAGCTTGATCTGAGATCAGGATGGCTACCCCTGCTTTTTTGACTTCACCTGAAGCATAGTAGATTTTGCTCCAACCTTTTACCTTTAACCTGCATGTATCTCCCCGCTTCAGGTGTGTTTCCTGTAAACAACATATTGTAGGATTCTGGCTTTTAATCCATTCTGCTAACCGCTTCCTCTTTATGGGGGAGTTTACCCCGTTCACGTTTATGGTTAGAATGATCAATTCTGTATTACTTGCCATCTTGTTAACCCCGGTTTATGCTTTTCTCCCTTCTTTCCCCTTTCCCCCCCTTCCCAGTATTAAGCTTGTGAGCACCACTTGCTTCTCACAGCCCTCCCTTTTTAGTATCCCTCCCCCTGCCTTAGAGTTCCTCCCCCTATCTTACCCCTTTCCCTCCTAGTTCCCGTATTCCCTTCTGCTTAGCTTATTCCTTCCCTTTTCACTTTTCCCTTCTCACTTTTCAATGAGGTGGGAGAAGTTTCACCATAGATTGAATATGTCTTAAGATTTTTCACTTAAAGCCAATTCTGAAGGCAGTAAGATACCCACTATATTCATCCCCCTCCATTCTTTCTCTCAGATATAATAGGTTTCCTATGCCTCTTCATGAGATGTACTACCCCCACTTTACCCTTTTTCTGGTACAATGTCCTTTCCACATCAATTTCTAGAACAAGGTATACATGTATTCTTTATACATCTATATAGTCAAAATATAGTTCCCAAGATTAATCTCTACCTTTTTAGATTTCTCTTGAGTTCTATATTTGTAGATCAAACTTTTTGTTAAGTTCTGGTTTTTTCATCAGAAATAGATGAAATTCGCTTACTTCGTTGAATGTCCATCTTCTTCCCTGGAAAAAGATGCTCATTCTCGCTGGGTAAGTTATTTTTGGTTGCATACCAAGTTCCTTAGCCTTTCGGAATATCATATTCCAGGCCCTTCGATCTTTTAATGTGGATGCTGCCAGATCCTGGGTGATCCTTATTGTGGTTCCTCGATACTTGAATTGGGTTTTTCTAGCCGCTTGCAATATTTTTTCCTTCATCTGAGGGTTCTGGCATTTGGCCACTATATTCCTTGGTGTTTTGATTTTAGGATCCCTTTCAGTGGGTGATCGATGAATCCTTTCAATGTTTATTTTTTCCTCTGTTCCTATGACTTCTGGGCAGTTCTCTTTGATAATTTCCTGGAAAATAGTGTCCAGGCTCTTTTTTTCATCATATTTTTCTGGAAGTCCAATGATTCTCAGATTGTCTCTCCTGGATCTGTTTTCCAGGTCTGTTGTCTTCCCCAGAAGGTATTTCACATTTTTCTCCATTGTTTGATTTTTTTGGATTTGCTTGACTGATTCTTCTTGTCTCCTCGAGTCATTCAATTCCACTTGTTCAATTCTGATTTTCAGTGAAGTATTCTCTTCACTCACTTTTTTAAAATCTTTTTCTAATTGTCCAATTGAGTTCTTTTGTTCTGTGGAATTTTTTTCCATTTCGCCAATTTTGTTTTTTAGAGAGCTGTTTTCTGTTTCCAGTTCACTAATCCTATTTTTCAAGGATTTTACTTCTTTATCCACTCTCTCTTTAACTTTCTCCAGACTCTTTTGCCAAGCCTCCCTCTCCTTTTGCCAAGCCTCACTCTGCTTTCCCCATTTTTCTTCTAGCTCCCTTGTGAGAGCCTTTTTAATCACTTCTATGAGGTTCATCTGTGCTCAGAAACAGATGATCTCCTCCTTTGGGGATTCACCTGGGGACTGCCTGTTTTTAGTCTCCTCAGGATTTAGAGTCTGCTCTCTATCTGTATAGAAGCTGTCAAGGGTTAAAGTCCTCTTCAGCTTCTTGCTCATTTTGTCTAATAATCAGAGACAAACTACCAAAGAAAAACAGAAAAAACTGGAGTCTTTCTTTGGGGGAGGGGTTGGGTATGTTATCGAGCTTCCTCTACAGACTGCAGGGGGCAGCAGTGAGGCACTAGCAGGACTGTGTTGCGCGTGCGCTCTGAGATCCCAGAGCGTGCTGAGTCACTGTGGGGGGGTGGGGGGTGGGGGGGGGTAGGGAGGAGCGGCCAGGTCCCGAGAGACTCCAGCTGTTTGGGGTTGTATTCTTCAGCCCCGGTGTTTTTAGCTTCTCTGCTGGGCTGCTGACTTGCTGCCGGAGCAAAGTATCCAAACCTGTAGCGAAGCTCTCCCCGCAGAGACGGCTGCGATCACTCCCCACCCCCTCTCCAGTCTGCTCCCGTGCTCTCACTGCCGCTGCCCGCTGCCTGCGCCCGATCTAAAACCGTCCCAGCCCTCCAGTAAAGACAGACCTTTCTTGGCGAATCTCAAGGATGGCTTCTCTTGGTAACTATTTGTGGGGTTTTTTTCAGTCAAGCATTAATTCAGAAGCTTGTAATGAAATGGATAGTAAGAGAAAGCGTGGAGCTTATGCAGCTGTGAGCCTCCTCTCCGCCATCTTAACCGGAAGTCCCCAGAATATAATTTTTTAATTAATATATATGATAACAATTTACAAATTATACTCCTTAAATCTTTGAGATGGTCTGTATATGACTTCTAGGTTCTCTTTTGCAATCTTCCTGTTAATTAACTAATTTTACTATTAATTACTATTAATCTGCTATTGGTTCTTTATCCTGGCTACTTATAAACTCACTATACTAACTAGAAAGGGATATAGATGGAAGATAGTCAGGGGGATTAGAATAAGATGTAATTTTAATACAAAACTATGTTGCTTAATTGTTGGTTAATTTTTCATGAATGTATCTCATCTCAACTAGATAGTGATCTACTTTCCTCTACTGATATGGACCATACTATATTTCCCCATTTTCCCCCTATCACCAAATCACAACACAAAGCAACACACCAGGTGTTCAATTAATATGCTGATTAATACCCAATATTGGAATAGATGTGGAACAGTGGATAGAGCATTGGCCTTGGGAGTCAGGAAGTTGAGAGTTCAAATTTGGCCTCAGACACTTGCTAGCTATGTGATCCTGGGCAAATCACTTACCTCCAATTTCCTCAGAAAAAAATACTCAAGGTAACACTCTTACCACAGCGGAGATTTGCAAGTAAATATTTAACTATTAGTTCTCCTATCAACTCCATTCAAAGTATTCACAACATACTTTTAAGTTTAACTTGAATTATTGCCATTTTCTCCAGCATTTTATTAAGCTTAGAAAATCAATAAAACAATAAATCAAACACTGCTTTGTAGCATAATTCTGAGAGGTAAATGCTCACACTGAAATTTTAACCATCAGCATATATATATATAAAGGTTGAGAAGCTTTAGAACAAACAAAATCAATCAAAGTTAAAATTAGAAAGAAAACAGTTGGCTGGGAGGAAATTTTCCAGCAAGTTTCTAATAAAGATTTGATACAAAAGATAGATAAGTAGAACAGATTGAAAAATATAAAAGTAAGAACTAGCCCTCTCCCCTCCACCCCACAGCTCTCTAATGAAGAGATCCAAACTATAAATAACCATATGGAAAAATATTCTAATTCACTAATAATAAGAGAAATATAACAATTGTGAAGAAAAAAGAAATAAAACATCAAGTTCCATTTTACCCAGAATGGCCTTGAGGACAAAAATGGAAAATGACAGTTTTTGGAGAAGATATGGGATGATGGTCACACTACCACACTATTGGTGGAGTTGTGAATCGATCCAGTCATTCTAGAAAGCAATTTAGAACAATCAAAAAGTCACTAAACTGTGCATTCTCTAAATACCACTATTAAGTCAGTCTCCAAAGAGATTAAAAAGAGAGAGAACAGATCTATATGTACAAAAATATACAAAGCAATTTTGTTGTAATAAAGAACTGAAAATTTCAGTAGGGCCCATTAATTGGGAATAACTGAACAAATTATGGTATATGAATGTAATGGAACATTATTGTGTCATAAGAAATAATTAAATAAATAGGCAAGATAAAGATAAACCTATAAATATGTCTATGAACCAATGTATATAGTAAATAAAATCAGGATAACAAAATTTATACATTGAGTACAATATTGAAAAGAAAAATAACTTAGAAACATTAAAGTACTTTGATCAATGCTATAACTAACCACAATTCCACAGGATTGATAATAATAAAGGTGAACTAGAAGTACAGAATAAAACCTATATTTCAGACAAGACCAAAGTATAGATTTGTTTTGCTTGACTATTCTAACTTGTTATAAGTGAGGTCATTTTTCTTTTTTTTCAGGGTGGGAGTAATTATGGAGAATAAAGGAACCAATGATAAGTATGCCAAAAAAAGAGAGAGAGAGAGAGAGAGAGAGGAGAGAGAGAGAGAGAGAGAGAGAGAGAAGAGAAGAGAAGAGAAAGAAAAGAAAAGAAAAGAAAAGAAAAGAAAAGAAAAGAAAAGAAAAGAAAAGAAAAGAAAAGAAAAGAAAAGAAAAGAAAGGAAGGAAGGAAGGAAGGAAGGAAGGAAGGAAGGAAGGAAGGAAGGAAGGAAGGAAGGAAGGAAGGAAGGAAGGAAGGAAGGGAAAAGAAATGTTAATGAAGCATTTTTTAAAAATATACAGAAGGAAAGTCTGAGGGCAAGTCAAGCAGGATAGCTTTGGAAATAATACACTGGATTTAGTATATACTGAAGAAATTAGTTCTCTGTGTTAGGAGATTCTAGTTTTCTCTTTTTTGTATCAGAATAAATCAGAATAAAAAATTAAAAACATTTATACTTCTAGTTACTTTTGAATTTTCCATTCCAGTGGAATAGTTTTCCCTTTGCTGTTTGTTTATTTCATTTAGGGAATGTTATCCAGGAATAAAATGTTATTTCGATGGTCGATAACTTCCAAAGGAAGAACAAGATAGAAAGATCCAAAGCTCTTTCAGTGGAGTCTTGGGGGGCCTCCTCAGTAGAAAGCAAAGCCCTATTTCCAGATTTCTACTGCAAGGTTCTTTTTCTCAATCTTACCTCCTCTGTAATAACAAATTATCTATAATGAAATGAGCCAGCACACTTTGGACCACAGCCAATTCTTGAATAAAATAAAAACAATTCCTTATTCCTATCCTAAGAGACTTCCTCTACTCAGGACCCTTTAAGTAAACACAAGGAGCTATGGAGATTGGATTTACATGGAAGGGTTCTTAAACTGTTAACACTTCTACCTGTTATAAATGGTTTCTTTTCATTTGATTTGTGCATGATTTTTTTTTTTTGGTGGGTTGGCTGAGAGTAGTATGTGAGGGGAGAATGAAAGGAGATTACAAGAGATCTGAAAAAGAAAAGAAAGTTTCTCTCCCTTTGGGTAGAGAGTAGCTTTGACATCAAATCACATGGATTCAAAATTTCCTGGGGGAAGGCAAAAGACCTAGTGACTTCTATCAGCCTCTAATCTTACCACTTTGGCAAAGAACCAAAACCCATAGCATGAGAAGGCAACTCCAAAAGCAAACACAATTTCCTAGGAGATGCTTACTATTCAGCAAAGAGAACCTAAGACAGTAGCAACCTTACAACCATCTGAAGTATTTGGAGCATGTTTGAAGGGAGGGAAGCCAAAAACAGAATTCTAGCAGATACCACTTGGATACTCCTTCACAACAAATCAAAATCAGTTCACTGGTTTATTTCTTGAAACAGATTTTGTATATGGGGTAGAGGAATGGGACTGGGGGCGAAAAAAGTTGCCTGGTTTTGTTCTAGACTCACATCAAGGAGGCTAGAACTTCAGTTTCTAGAGCAACTGCACCAGGAAGGTGTTTGTCACATACAGGTTCCAAATTCACCTCCTTGTTCTTCTTCTTGATTCCCCAAAAAAGAAAATTATGAGGGAACTATAATATGACAGCAATAGGTCTGATGATCTTTTAAAGTTCCATGTACTCCTAGAAGTCTGTAGCTCTATAACTCTCATAATAAAATTAATTTATGGGAAACATGAGTAAAGTAGTATTCAGTGCAGCTTAATAAGGGTGAAGATTTATTGCATTAGCATGAGAAGGAATGGATTTATAAAGGACTGAGATTCTATTAGTATCAACTCAGTTAAAAATGAAAGCAAAACAAGGATTAAAATCGAGAAGATCAGTATGTTTTAAAATTGTTACTTGCTTACTGGACATGAAATTTAAGGTATGTCATTTTGATTTCTTTATGCATCTATTTTCCCATCTTTTCATTTTGGGTGCAAAATAGTATGACCCTCTACATATGGTCTTAAGGAGTAGAGCTGAAATAAAGCAATTGTGGACTTTAGTCAAGATTTTAAAAGTGTGCGCACACACATATATACACTTTAGTTAAAAATATGTATCTCTTTAATACTAATGTAATTCCTTTAATACCAACATTCTCATAAGAATCTACATTACAAATTACAAAGATCAATGGAAATAAATATATATGGTGTAAAAATCTGTCCAGCATTAACCAATTTGTGCTAAAGAAGCAGAGATGTTATTGCTGAACATATAACAGGAAAAAGAGGTGCCTGTCACAGAGAATGAAAAAATACAAATGAAGAGCCCAAATGCTACACAGAGCCCCAAAATATATTCAAAGAATCAGGAGAAAAGTCTGTAATTTGCAGAGTGGCTTATATATAAGTAAGACTGGTTAAAAAACATAGACAACTTTTCAACAGTGAGATGATTCAAGACAATTACAATAGACTTGAAATGGAAATTGCCATCCATATCCAAAGAGAGAACTATGGAGACCAAATGTGAATGAAAGCATAGTCTTTTTCACCTTTTTGTTGTTTGTTTTCTTGTTTTTTCCCCCCTTTTGATCTGATTTTTCTTGTGCAGCATGAAAAATGTGGAAATATTTTTAGAAGAATTGCACATGTTTAAGCTATATAGTATTGCTTGCAGTCTTGGTGGGGGAACAAGAGGGAGAAAAATTTGCAATACAAGATTTTTGCAACAATGAATGTTGAAAATTATCTTTGCATATATTTGGGAAAATAAAATACTGAAAAAAATTTTACTCCATACGAAAGAATCTCACAGGATTGAAAATCGAGTATGACTAATTGTAAACTGGGTGGATTGGGAGATTAGTAGAAACCAAAGCTCTATCAAAACTAAACAAAACATGTGAATTTATAAAAAAGTAATATTGAAAGATGTTTCTCCTGGTATATCATTAGGTTCCCTTCTCCCATCTCAAATCCTGAGTTCTTTAGTTTGTATGTTTTAAGTTTTGTGTAACCTTAATTCCTTCTCTTCCAGAGAACTTAAGTTCTCCAGCCTCTATGTACACAAAAGGTCCTTACTACCTTAGAAGTGTCCCCAAGATGGTGTCTGCAATTTTCTGCTTCTCCAGTTACAGGCAACTTTGGTTTTTGCTATGCTTTTTTTGTGAAGTCATGAGAAATTAATACAATCTCTAACATAATCCTAGAGACAAAACTCTGAGAACACTTTACTAGGGCAGACAAGGCTCTGACCAAATATTAAGAACTAAAGATTATTGGGAATAATTATTAGAAAGAATTATCATTATGATTTATATCATATATCATTATAATAATGCATATTACTTTAAACTTTTCAAAGTATTTTGTACATATTATCTCATCCAATCCTCACAAGAACGCTATGAAACTGGTGCTTTATTATTATCCCCATTTTACAAGAGAGCAAATTGAGGAATAGAAAAGTTAAATTATTTGTCAAGAGTCAGTTCCTGAGATAGGATTCAAACTTCAGTGTTTCAGACTCTAGTCACTGCACCGTGGGGAAGCAATAAAAATTTGGGAGTTAAAGGAGCAGGGAGCTGGAGGAGACGAATAAATAAGGGGGCAAGGGACTGCATCATTTCGGTACAATTCAAAGTCCCTTAAGCAGGTAAGTAGTAGAGTTAGATACCCAGAAGACCACACCACCAGGTTCCAGGAGCCCCAAATAACAATATTCAATATTGTTATTAAGCAATAAACAAACAAACAAATAAATAAATAAGGAAGGTAAGCATTAATCAGAAGTTTCTGAATCAGTTCAAAGGGTCACTTTTGGACAGCTGAGAATCTCAAGCACTTTGCTCTAATATTCTTGTCACTTTCCGTAAAAAAAAAAAAAAAAAAAAAAAAATTTAATGAACTTCTATCACATTTGCAGAGGAAATTTCTTATGTATATTGTTTACCTGAATTCGAATGTAAACTTTTTTAGAGCTAAGACCAGTTTAGAATTTCAATTTGCAATCTCAGAGCTTAGTACAATGCTTTTTTTCTTTCATTCATCCGTTCGTTCATTCACTCCCTCATAATTTCATCCTTCCAATCCTTCCATCCACACCGAATAGAGCCAACAACCATTCCCCTAGAATTAATGAGCTTCAATCCGTTTCCTGTTCCAAACCTATCTAACCTCGACTACTAAGGGACTTGCTAGGCTCCCAGGCTGACTGCTCCTGATTCTATTGCTAAAGGAGAAGTTGGCTCCAATTTGACATATCAAGTTTTCTTTTCCTTCTGTGCATTTTGGCACCGGCCTCTGCGCTCACCTGAACCCGAGGACTTCATTCCTCCCGCCGCCGCTGCCTCCAGAGAAGTTCAGAGTAAGCTTGTCAGGTTGGGTCGGTTCGGTTCGGAGAAGTCGGCTGCAGGTGAGTTTCTATGGAAGTCCCGCTGCAGGGTGGTGTGTGTGTATGTCTGCTGCTGCTGCTGCTGCTGCTGCTATCTGGAAGGTAGCCTCTGCCCAGTTCTCTTCTCACCTGCAGCGGTCCTACCCAGTAGGAGGCCGACAAGTTGCAGTTTAACAGCTTCCCTGAACCTGGCTAACACCTTGAGATCAAGAAGAAGGAGGGATAATAGCAGAGGGCTGGGACTGATCCATTGGGGGTGGGTGACTAGGGAGAGGCATCTAATCTCTTTTGTTTTAATGCTTTCTTCTTGGGAACAAAGCCACTCCCTCCATCTCTTCAACATTATCTGTCCTTCTGGGACATTTGGACATAGACATTTGGGGTCCACTTCTTCAGCCTTTGGCAGTCCCCAAACCATGATCAACCCTCTTTCGCTGAATGGTTCCTTCCTTAAGAGCCACAGAAACTTTCAAGTTCAAAATACAATCCAGGATTTGTTCTGTAGAGCAGTGAAGTAGGAGGAGGAAGAGTCCACACACTGATAAGGTAGGCATCTAACTTGGCTCCCTGGAATTAGAGTTTGCTTGTTGGCTGAATAGAGCATAATGGAAAGGTTAGGGTGTGTTCAAAGCCGGGAAGAAAAGGAAAAATGTGAGTACTTTTTCTCCAACAGGTGCCACTTACTGCTACTAATTAGCAAGAGATCTCAAAAATGTCACTTTAACTCCTGTTTAAAATAGGGGGATTTATTAGATTATGTCTATAGGGCCTCTTTCCACTTTCTGTGTTTTTTTCTATGAATGAACGTTAGTTTGACTCAGTTGTCAAGGCTCAGATTCCTGTGTCTACACACACACACACACACACACACACACACACACAATCTTCCAACTGTTTGGGGCAATTGCACCTACCCAAACTGACTACTCAGGAGTCACTCCAAATAATGTACAGAAAGAATTTATTAGAATCTCGAGAAGCGGACCGTCCTGCCTGTGGGCCCAAAAGGACAGCAAAGATACCCACAGGAGGAGAGTCATTCACGTGAAGATGCTTACAACTTTTATACATTTCAGACAA
Source organism: Antechinus flavipes (assembly GCF_016432865.1). Classification (NCBI taxonomy): domain Eukaryota; kingdom Metazoa; phylum Chordata; class Mammalia; order Dasyuromorphia; family Dasyuridae; genus Antechinus; species Antechinus flavipes. The sequence goes on from NC_067401.1 coordinate 173,121,514, forward strand.
AGAACCCCCCAAATCCCACCCTTTACAGGCTGTGATTGGTTACATAAACCTTTATCTCCCTATTTGGTCAGTGGAATGCAGTGAAAAAGGTGATATATAGCTTTGGCCACTTAATTCCTTCTTTGGACAATGGAATGCAGTCCAGGTCTCATCTAAAATCACGTGACTGGGGCCTATAGGTCTGATCTACTTCAGTTAACAGTCTCTGATCAATATGTGCTTAATCTGTAAGTTCTTCATCTTTCCACACAATCTCCCCTGTTACTCATAAATATATATGTATATATATTTCCTCATGAAGAACTAACATTGTGGTCAAATTCAATTAACATTTCTACACATTGCTTGTTAATCCCTTCATCAGGATCATCCCTTGCTACCGTCTCCCATCCCTCCTTTTGTAAAATCATCATTTTAATGGCATCCTCTGTAAGATTCTTGACAGTGACTTCTGAACTATTTTTGTTACCAATGTAATCATACAGGGCAAACATAGTGGCAACAGGATGATTCCATTTATAGCTATTAACCCAGATCCCAACAGTTGTTTCCACCAGCTTCCACCGAACCACGACCAACAGCCATTTGTAAAGGGAGGTTTCCAAACCTGCACAGGTACATGTGCAACCTTACGGATATTCTTCGTGATTTCCTTAACAATTTGCCCATTATCATCAATCTGCATACATCAGGCAGACAAATTCAGTTTCCCACAGACCCCTCCTTCCTCGGCTAGCAAACAGTCTAGGACTAGTGGATGTTGTAACACTGCTTCCCTTGTCTGAGTTGCCTGATCAACCAGTAAGTCTAAGGCTTGAGCAGTTTGGTTGGTTATTACCTCTAGGACTGCCTATAGCCTAATCAACTGATTTAACACATATATCGGTGTTCAGTGCCCCCAGCTACCATCCTGGACCCATGTTGCTGGTCCGTACTCTTTCATAATTCTCCCCAGGCATCTCCCACCCATTGGCATCATTTGTCTGGGTCAAAGAAGTATCAATGTAAGTTAGGGAGCTATCCGCACTTCGTGTTTCCCTTTCCAAATCTTCATATAATCATATTCCCAATTGCTGCCAACGCATGATGGGAGAAAGAAAAATTTAGGTCTAATTATACCTACATAACAAACCCCAATTCAGTTTTTAGGTAAATGGGTATAAGCCCCCTCACCACAGATCCAATAATGCCCCTTCAGGGAAGGATTATCTTCATACCAAAATATAACATATATAACAGGTCCACTTGAAGGTGGAAAATACCTGACATCCCAGGGACCGTCATCTCCAAAGATGACTTTCAACTATCCATTGGCAGGTGCGACCATTTTCCCCAGTAAGATCCTGACGACTCTAGAAATTATTAAACATTTTCCTAACAATGCCTTCTCTATTCTCCCACTTCCATTCCATTGAAGTGTAAGTTGAACCTAGTGCTGTGCTATTCAAGGTTATACATGTCCATATCTGGGGTCCTTCTGGGTCAGGGATTAAACAGGCAGGTGGCATTTTCCTTGCACACCCCTCACTACTATCAGAACGTTGGATACAGCGAACCATTGATCTGTCATAACAAGTTATACTGGTTTGATGCCATCTATTCACATTCCTACTGCAGTCTATGACAGCTCCCTTCTCTGGTCTGTGAGTAAATGTCCATGTACATTCATTTTCTCTCATCCGTGGCCCTGTACCAGACTGATTCAGGCAATCTCTCCCTAAAACTGTAGTGGTCAGAGTCCAGTGATGCTTTTCTTCTGCTAACCAGAAACCTGTTCCATTATGTATTACTGACCTGTTGCTCGAGATTCAGGCTGGAGACAAGGGAACAGGAACCCAGGACCACCGTGTAAGTTGATAGGTCCCCCACATATCCAACAGTCAATCGATCTAAAGCTAGTGGCTATTATTTGGATCAGGGTTTGAAAGGTATTTTCATACCCCACTGCTCTCAAGGTACCAGTACAAAAGATATACCCACATAACATCATACATGCATATACAAGGCACAGTTTCCAACCCTTTGGGTTTGGTTCACACTCCATTCTTCCTGATAGCATATAATATCCCTAATCCTAACAAAACAGTTCAACAAAATGTAATATCTTATACAAACAAGAAGAGTCCCAAGAGAGTTCCCCAAATGAGACAAGTCAAAAAGATTTTACATGCACAATTCATCAGTCTTTGCTAAGTTTCCTGTAATTTCAGCCGCACTTTCAAAGTTCCTGGATCAGTCTCTACTGCCCACTTCTTTGGCGCATCCACGGGATCTTTGACTCGAGTGTGATGTGTTCAATCTTTCTCTTTGGTGTGTATCGCTGTATCTGAAGTCAACAGGATCTGGAATGGTCCTTCTCAGCTCAGGGTCAGCTTGTCCTCCTTCCACGTCCAAACCAGGACCCAGTCTCCAAGCTAAAACTTGTGCACTGTGAATCCTAAGGGAGGAGTCTGAGCAATAAGCCCTTTTAGTTTTGAAGCTTTCAGATGTTACAGTAAAGACAGAACATATTTCTTTAAAAACAAATCCTTGGTCTCAAATATTGGATTCCAGGAAGAATTTTGAATCCCTTTTGGATAAGGGTGACTATACAATAATTCATAAGGTGATAATCCCACCTCCCTTTGGGGTTTTGTCCTATTCTTAATAAGGCAAGGGGATGGCACTTGGTCCAGGGCAATTGTGTCTCTAATGCCAATTTAGTCAGTTGCTGTTTAATTTCCTTATCCATCCTTTCCACTTTACCTGATGAGAGCGGAGGTCATGGGATATATAAGACCCATAATAGTTCTAGAACTTGGGCCACAGATAGGAGGATCTTAGCTATGAAATGGGTGCCTTGGTCCGAATCTACCTGCTCTACCATTCCATACCCTGGAGTGATTATGCTCAGGGAGGACTTTTACAACTGCTGAGGCAGTTGCCCAGGTAAGGGGAAAGGCCTCCACCCATGAGGTCAGATGATCCACTATGACCAACAGGTATTTGAGACGCCCCACTGATGGGAGCTCGGTAAAATCCATCTGAATGCTTTGGAAAGGCCTGATACCCGAGGGCCTTCCTCCTTTTTGGGCTTGTCATTGGGCCTCCCTATTCATCCTTTGACAAACAGGATACCCACTGACCAGTTGCCTGCTAGTGTGTACAAGCTGGTGCCACAAACATGGTCAGCACCGCGTCACACAGACCTCTGGACACCCCAAGGACTGCCCTGATGTAAATGTTGGAGCACATGTCCCATACCTGCTGTGGTCAGTACCTCTCTGCCATCAGGGAGGAGCCAGTGCCCCTCTTTATCCTCCTGAGCGCCAAGGCTTTGGATATCCTGCTTCTCTTCTGGAGTAAGGGAAGGTAGAGGCACTAGAGGCAGAATGCCAGAATTAGCACCTTCATCTCCTCCGTGCTTACAGATTCCTCTCCTCCAGCCCATTTCGCCTCCTCATCCATAAAGCAGTTTCCCCTTGTCTCAAATGAATCTCCTCTTTGGTGCCCCTGCACATGAATCACTGCAATGTTCTTAGGTGACATAAGATTAGTCAAAATTTCAGTGACCAATGCCCTGTGTGCCAATCCCTTCCTTACCTTTCTATTTCCATTCTTTCCCCCAAGTAATTTATAGGATCTAATTTCTTTTTTCCTTCACTTATACAATGACCTAAATGTTTTACCTCGCATTTCACAAATTGCATTTGGTCTTAAGAAATTCTCAGGCCTTGTGCTCCTAAATAATTTAACAAATTGATAGTGACTTGGACAAGGTCACTCTTTTTCCTTCTTGCCACAAAAGGATCATCTACATATTGTAAGATTTTTAACAGTAAGAAATTTATCCCAGAATGTTCACACAATTCTTACATACCCAAGTAGATGTTTCATAAATTGAATATTATACCAATCATTTTGTTTTTAAAATACCCAATACACAGAAAAATCCCAAACTACATATTGTCTATAACAAAAACTTTTTCAAAAGGACAAAGGCAAAACTATTATCCTTGGAATCCCTTTAAATAATTGGCATCAATACAGTTAATTAAAACTTCCTATTTTCACATGAAAGAATCTGAAAAGTTCTTAAAAACATCAATTAAACTTTTTGAAATAATACTTTCAAACTATAGATCGCATTTATGATCATATTCCTTAAACAAGAAAACCATTATGTTTCAAAGAAACAAATATTCAGTCAATTAACCAAGCCAGTACAGAAAGTGACTGGAACGCACTTGGTGAGGGGGAGGAGGGGAAGAGAGGATTCCATGTGAACATCCTTCCCCCACTCCTGCACTCTTAGACAAAGGATTCCCTCCTGTTTCTCTACTCAATTTCCCACTTAGGAATCCTTCTCAAGATTTAGGCAATCAGTTTATTTCCTTTCATTTTCCAACTGATTCCTTTTTGATATCATTCAGGGTCTCAATTTGCTCCTACAAATCAATCCTTCACAAATCTCCTGCATTCTTCCTTCCAGTTCCCTTCAGAACTTTTAAGATTCACAATATAGTGAATAGCTAGAAAAACTCCATAAAGCATAACTTACAATGTTAACAAATTACCCAATTATGTTTCCTTGTTTTCCACGTGTCCAACATTCTAAATTTGGATTCCTCAATGCACCCTTTCCTTTATTGTTTCAGACTCCCAGCCTCTCCTGGGTCCCTTATATTCCTTTTTAGCAGCATCCGAGTTATGGATCTGCTGAATCATGAACCTATTTCTCTTTCTTTCTCTCTTATCCCTGTGCTTTCCCATTCCCTTCTCTGCCCCTCTTTTTCCTTAGCCCGGTCCTCTCTCCTTACATAAACCTTAGTAGTTTCCCCAATAAAGTTTCCAAAGAAGACCGCATTTACCCTTCAGTCTTCTGTAACTTCCTATTTATGTCCAGCCAGGCATTAGATACAAACTGCACCTTTAACATCTGTTCATTCTCTGGGCTATCAGGATCTGTTTCTGAATATTTTCTTATTCCTTCTCTAATTCTAAGAACTGCGCTGGTGACTCGTCCTTTTCTTGGGTGATAGCTAAGGCCTTGCTTATATTTTGCCTCTTTGGGAAGGCATCCCTCAACCCCACAACTATTAACTCGCTCAGATCTTGCATATTCTGTCTATGCACCTGCGTATTACCATCCCACCCTGGGTCATTCACAGGATACTTCTGTGATGGGGACCGCCCCATCATTCAGGGGTGGGTGCCTCCTTTCCCATTTCCACAAGGCTTGTGCCCGAATTGAGCAGCACTCTTAAGGAGTAAACAATATTGACAATACATGCATTAATTCCCCCCAAGCATATAAACTGGGGCCCAGGAATCGATCTAACTATTTTGATGTCCCCAACTGAGTCCTCCATAACAGAAACTAATTCTTTTTTAAATGCCCTGACCTCACTTCTTGATAGGGGTGCATTCACATATCCAATGCCCCCTTGAGCCCCACCTAATGGGACTTCCCTGAGGGGAAAAATATCGGCATCCCCCGCTGGGAGGGACACCTCTCTACCTACATCTCCCACTGAACTCCGTGTCTTTCTTGGGAGTGATCCTGCCTCCTCCCTAAAGGGGAGGCTCTGAATATCCTTCTGTACCTGGTGCAATTCCCTGGAAATAGGAGAATACGGCCCTTCTCTTATCTGCTCTCCTGGAGCTTTAGCCATGAACTGGACCTCAACCGGCTATGCCTCCCCTGGGGGAGGGGGCAGAGCTTCTAAAGGGTCCCAATCTTGCTTCTCTTCCTTTACTACTTTCTCTTTAGCCCCTGACTCTTTTGTTTTCTCTGACTCTGACTCTAACTCTGGGGCTGGTTCAAAAAGACTTTAGCAGACTCATCAAGCCAAAGATTAGCACGGGTGGATTCTTCTGGGTTAAAAGAGTCTTTACCATTCACATACAAATTCAATTGTTGACATCCCCAATCCTCGGAGGAACCAAATCTCAGCCAAATCGTTCCCCCACCAATATTTTGACAGCTCTAAACAAAGCAGCAATATTTAACAATCTTTCTTTTGTCCTTTCCTTTGTATCTGGGAAGTTCCTCCCAGTCCTTAAGTCGACTTCCTAATGGGCCGTCGACTAGAATTCCCTGGCTAAAGTCCTGACACTCACATTTGGACTGTGACTTCCCCATTTAACTTAGTTCCTCAAACTAAGTTCAGCAGTTTCTCGGCAGCCTCCCTTGGCAGTTCTTTACCATTGGGGCCTGTCACAGTCCAGCACTCAACAAAATTTAGCGAGGGCTATTCCCTTGGGTTCCCTAAAACCCAGCCAATAAGACCCCCAAACTATTCCAAGAGCTTACTGAGCCACACAGTGTGGATTCTAAACTGCGCCGGTCAGCCAGGACATTCATTCCTTCCAAAATATTAGTTTCTGTACATCACTGAGTCCCCCTGCTTCGGTCCGTTGTCTGATAGGGAGGGAGGACGCACACACTTGAGTCGGAGACCACTGGAAAAATTTCTCCGTGGGCGCCCGCCTCCGCTCAAGGTGTGCACCCGTCTCCCCAAAAGACACCATCCCACAGAGCCCCCAAAACTGTTTGGGGCAATTGCACCTACCCAAACTGACTACTCAGGAGTCACTCCAAATAATGTACAGAAAGAATTTATTAGAATCTCGAGAAGCGGACCGTCCTGGCCTGTGGGCCCGAAAGGACAGCAAAGATACCCACAGGAGGAGAGTCATTCACGTGAAGATGCTTACAACTTTTATACATTTCAGACAAAGAACCCCCCAAATCCCACCCTTTACAGGCTGTGATTGGTTACATAAACCTTTATCTCCCTATTTGGTCAGTGGAATGCAGTGAAAAAGGTGATATATAGCTTTGGCCACTTAATTCCTTCTTTGGACAATGGAATGCAGTCCAGGTCTCATCTAAAATCACGTGACTGGGGCCTATAGGCCTGATCTACTTCAGTTAAGAGTCTCTGATCAATATGTGCTTAATCTGTAAGTTCTTCACCTTTCCACACACAACGGTAGTCACTGACCTTCCTGCCCTTGTCTCCACCACCAACACACATCTCCTCCAATTGCCTTCATTCAAAACATTATCTTCTTAAGAGAGCCAGAGTGTATGTCAGTTAACTTGATCTAATGTCCTATTTCTGTACTGACAACTAGAGAATCAGTTCTTTGTTACTGAAGTATATAAAGAATATAAGCAGAGGTGCTGTTTTCTTTCAATGGGCTTGTCCCTATCCTTAACTCTTGTCTCCAACCATAGGAAATTTTGGCTGAATGGGCCCCTCGATTTCCTACTCCTAAGATGCTCTGCTATCTCTTTTTGTTTTTGTTGTTGTTGTTGTTTTAAATAATTATAACTTTTTATTGACAGAACCCATGCCTGGGTAATTTTTTACAACATTATCCCTGGCACTCACTTCTGTTCTGACTTTTTCCCTCCCTCCCTCCCTGCACCCCCTCCCCCAGATGGCAAGCAGTATATCCTAGATACAATATACGTGTGCAGAATTGAACAATTCTCTTGTTGCACAGGAAGAATTGGATTCAGAAGGTAAAAATAACCTGGGAAAAAAAACAAAAATGCAAACAGTTTACATTCATTTCCCAGTGTTCTTTCTTTGGGTGTAGCTGCTTCTGTCCATCATTGATCAACTGAAACTGAATTAGATCTTCTCTTTGTCGAAGAAATCCACTTCCATCAGAGTACATCCTCATATAGTATTGTTGTTGAAGTGTATAATGATCTCCTGGTTCTGCTCATTTCACTTAGCATCAGTTCATGTAAGTCTCTCCAAGCCTCTCTGTATTCATCCTGCTGGTCATTTCTTACAGAACAATAATATTCCATAACATTCATATACCACAATTTACCCAACCATTCTCCAATTGATGGGCATCCTCATTTTTCAGTTTCTAGCTACTACAAACAGGGCTGCAACAAACATTTTGGCACATACAGGTCCCTTTCCCTTCTTTAGTATTTCTTTGGGGTATAAGCCCAGTAGTAACACTGCTGGATCAAAGGGTATGCACAGTTTGATAACTTTTTGGGCATAATTCCAGATTGCTCTCCAGAATGGTTGGATTCGTTCCCAGCTCCACCAACAATGCATCAGTGTCCCAGTTTTCCTGCATCCCCTCTGACATTCATCATTATTTTTTCCTGTCATCTTAGCCAATCTAACAGGTGTGTAGTGGTATCTCAGAGTTGTCTTAATTTGCATTTTTCTAATTAATAATGATTTTCTGCTATCTCTTAAATTCCTTCCTCGAACTTCCCAGCTTTCTTCCTACTCACTTATCTCATATATCATTTAGTGCTGTATGGGTAGGGAAGTTGAGAGAAACTCTTTCATTTTATTGATGAAAATAATGAAACCAAAAGATTGAGAAGATAAGTGTAAAAGACTTACTGGTCATGAAAACCAAGATAAATCACTTTGCTATCTTTATGCATCTATTTTCCCACCTTTTCATTTTGGGTGCAAAATATTATGACCCTCTAGATATGGTCTTAAGGAGTAGAGCTGAGATAAATCTTCGGGAAAGATTTGTAAAGTATGTGCACACACATAAACGCACTAAAGTGTGTTTTAAAAATATATATATATATATATATATATATCTTTAATACTAATGTAATATCTTTAATATTACATTTTAATACTAATATTCTTAGTAGAATCTACATTACAAAGAATCTACTACTGCAAAGATCAATGGAAGTAAATATGAATGGTGCAAAAAGCTATCCAGCATTAACCAGTGTTAAGCAGAAAGTGTTGGGAAGACCAGAAAGTAATCTGGCAAGAATTAGACATTAATAATCAGTAGCCTTTATATAGCAATTTAATGTTGGGAAAACACTGTCTATACTGTCTATGAATATATGACCTATTTGTAAAAAGTTATAAAATAAAGAAATCAGAAGACCAGAGATTCCTTTGATAAATATGGTTAGGGAGAGAATTCTTGAGTAAATATGGGAGGAAGAGAATTACAGAACATAAAATGAATAATCTTAAATGCATAAAATTAAACAGTCCCACACAAACAAATTCAATACAAATCAAATTAAAAGGCAATTTGACTAAAAAAAAACTTTGTGACAAGCTTCTATGTTAAAGATCAAAAGATTCAAAATACAGAGAACTGATTCAAATATTTTTGAAGAATAACTATGTGGGACTTAAAAGACCCTGACTATCAGAGAACACTTGAAGTAGAAAGTAGAAAACTTATTTATTATAGCTTCTCATGAGAGACGGGACATAAGAGATAAAGGGAAGTGAAAGTACTCACAACAGGAGAGTGTGGGGGAGGGCATCTAACTGGTTGTTGCTATCTGAAGAGATTGGAATGGAAGGTTTCTGGCTTAGGCCTTCAGGCTTTAGATAATCTAGCTGAAAGTGGTCAAGATAATAGACTAAATACCAATAAATGTCAAATATTGATAAATGTCAAATACTGATAAATGTCACTGACTAATGTCAAGGAAATATGTCTGCATATGCAGGACACAGGAAAATAACAAAAAGGGGGAGGGATTCATACAATACTTATCTTGTAAATTCTTCATCTTTCCATCTCACACAATCCCCCCTATAATTTATAAATAATGTTTTTCATATTTCTATGAAGAATTTACAAACTGTTCAAAATCATACATATCTACACATTGTTTATCAAGCTCACCATCTGATTGTCTCTCTCTACTACATTCCAATCTTCTTTCTGAAGAATCATCATTTTAATAGCATCCTCTGTATGCTAAAGACTGTCAGGGACCCAATACCTCATTTTATTTTCTGAGGCCATCATCTCTCTGTCAGGAGTGGGGTAGGTGTTTGGTCCTCTAGATCTAAATCCAGAGGAGTGGTCGGTCATTGCAAATATCAGAGTTCTTAAGTCTTTCAAAACCATTTGTTTTTGCAGTATCTTTGACAGAGGCTGTTGAACTATTCTGGTTACTAATGTAATTATAAAAGGCAGACATAGTGGCAACAGGATAATACCACTGATTTCAATAAGTCCATACCATAAAAGTTGCATCCACCAACTGTCTTGGAAACAGTTATCACAGAACAGATTGGCATTTGGCAGACATAAAAATACAAAGATGACAATCTAGGGAAATTGAGACATAACATTACACACTCTCCTTCTGAATATTTGAATTATTGAATTATCTCCTCCTAGATACCTGGGAGATCTCAGCACCATAATTTTGACCAACCCTATGTAAATCAAATAAACCAAAATAAAACTAGAAAAATGCAAGGACTTATGGCAAGGACAAATCTCTCCCTGATAACCTCAGAGTTAATCAGCAATACAGAGGCTCCCTCTTGCTAGCATGTCAGGTCCTCTGCAGTTGGGAAGCATCTCGGCCAGAGAATCCAGTTTGAGATGCTCAGTTCACTGTGTTAGGTCTTTGGTCATTTGTGCATTTAACTCAGCTTCTGTTTATATAGGGAGTAGCAGTGCTCAAGACAGTCATGCTGTCCGTGCTAGGAAGGACACCCCAAGTCTGTCAGGGACTCCAAAGGAGGGAAAGAGTAGGGCCTGGAATAGCTCCACCTGTCCCCACTCAGAAGAACAGGAGCTGCAACTAGGATCCAGATTTCTGAGCAGAATATGCACAGTTAGACCATGAAGTGTAGGAAAACCCCGAACTTTAGAGCCCTGATCTCAAAATTGCAATGTCCTTTGAGGATGTTGAGATGCCAATTAAGAAACTGAAGTTACAGGGCTGGAGAATGCCATTCCCAAGACAGGTATCTATGTTTTGGAGATTTCCTAAAAACAGGCAAACAGAGAATAGTCTTCCAGAGCAATTCCAACAGAATAAGGGATTTCAAAGTTAAAACATCAAGTAATCATCCCACATATAAAGTGGGATATATACATCCATATGCATGTATGTATCTAAATACATCCATACATCCATATAGCAATATACATCCATAACAGCAATAGTTACAGAATTTAACAATTTCCATCCCAAATCTTAACACACAGTAATAGTTATAATTTTAACAATAATTCATCATCCACTTTCCCACTCCCCCATATAAGTTCAAATTACATCAGGAGCAGGGGCAATGGTCTCAATCTAAGCTGCTTCAGGCTGAGAATAGGTGGAAGCTCTCAGTCCATGCAGGGGGTGGGTGTGGCATGCTGACAGCTACCAAAATTTCAGATGGGCTGATCCATGTCCTAGAAGAGGTTCAATAATCTGTAATTTAATCAAAATCTAGAACAACAAAAAACCCCAAATCTAACAAATAAAGGTTAGAACAGTCTGAGATAGAAAGACTTGGTTCACCATATTGATGCCAAATGAGAAAAGCCAGCAGCTTCCTATGTGAAGAGATGAATTTGCTTAACAGGGCAGGCAAATGGCTGTAAACTATAGTCCCAAATAAAAAGCAGTTAGGTCTCACTGTGCTAATTGTACTTTCATTAATTGAAAACCTATTTAAAAAACACTTGAATATCATAAACACAATATCCAGTAACAGATAGATGATCAGACTAAATACTTATTTGCCCAAGTATTTAGGATATAATGATTACATATGACTAGGTTGGAAACAGCAAGGTATGACATAATTGAATTGCATTAACAGTTCTTATTGACTATTGTTCTGATCATAGAAATCAGTCATAGGTGGAAAAATGAAGACATGACTATAACATAACATAAGCAGTTAAAACTTAACTTTCAGCAAAATAGAATAAAACACCTTTAACTCAGTTTTATTCCAGTTAATTGTCCCACTAACTGTCAGAGGATAGAGCTTTAAAACTCCCAAATAGTATTAACTATGTAAGGGATAGAACTCCTATCCAAAAACGATTACTCAGAGACTTCTCGAAGGAAAAAGCAGAAAAGATTTTGTTTGTTAATAGATTCTCATGAGAATGAGCAATTCCACCGTGAGGAGGGAAAGAGAGAAAGCTCACGGTAGAAGGGCTAAAGATTTAGGAAAGATATACAGTTTTTATAGGTTTGGTTGCAAAGGCCTTAAGAAAATAGGTGCCCTCTCCCCTTCATTGAATGTTAGACATGGGTGCCAACAGACCTTCAAAATTTAGATTACTAAGCTAACAACATTCAACTAATAGTCTAAATATTGATGACATTGAATAGTGATAAATGTCATCATTTCAGGTTAAGTAAATATATCTAAAATTTAAATATTGGCTAACACACAACATACTTATGCAGATCACAGAGACATAGAAATAATGAAAAATAAAATATAGAAAAGGAATGTAAACATTCCTGGAAGTTCTTCACTTTATCTCCATTTCACACAACTATAAGCCCAAGAAATTTTATCTCCAATAACAAATCCCATTTACCAAAGTTTCAAATAAATCCCAAACAATTATTTACCAGGACCTTATATTGATAACAGTAAGAAATTTATCCCAGAAAGTTCACACAATTCTTATATACCCAAGTAGATGTTTCAGAAGTTGAACATTATACCAATCATTTTGCTTTTAAAATACCCAATACACAGAAAAATCCCAAACTACATATTGTTCATAACAAAAAATTTTCAAAAAAACAAAGGAAAAACTATTATTCTTGGAGTCTCTTTAAATAATTGGCATCAAAACAGTTAATTAAAACTTCCTATTTTCACATATAAGAATCTGAAAAGTTCTTAAAAACATCAATTAAACTTGAAATAATTCTTTCAAACTATAGATTGAATTTATGATCATATTCCTTCAACAAAGAAATCATTATGTATCTAAAGAAAGAAATATTCAATCAATTAACATCTTGTAAGAGCAGCCTGTCCCTTTAAAAGATTAGATTGTTTTCTTCAGCAAAAGGAGCCAAGCAGATGCAGCACCTTTCCACTGCTGCCCTCCCCCCATCTTACTTCCAAAGAAGCAACCTCAAGGAATGAAGGGGAAGTCAGCTAAATCTTTACCCTTGAAGAAAGAAAAAAATTATTTTCCTATGCAGGAATCCTTCTTAAGATTTAGCCAATAAGTTTATTTACTTTCTCCCAATACCAAGTTTCTTCCCAAGTCCACCAACTTTCTCTTTTTCTTTTACTACATACTTTTCCTTCTGTTTCTCTTACCAACATTATGTCCCCAGAAACACATCCCATCTCTGTCTCTCTGTGACTACCCTTCCTAACCAGTTCCTTCTTTCTTTTTTCCACTGATTCCTTCTTGAAATAATTCAAGCTTTCAATTTGCTCCTATTAATCAATCCTTCTTAAATCACCTTCATTCTCCTTTTTCCTTCAAAATTTTTAAGATTTTCATAGCACAATGAATAGCTAAATAACTCCATAAAACCCATATACATGCTCAGGAGAGCTGACAGAATTTTTTTTTTTTTTTTTTTACAAATTACCCAATACTTCTAGAAAGCAACATACCATCGAAGATATAAGCACAACTTCCCCTAAGGTAAGCTACTGGCATTTTGTTTTATTACCTATATTTTAATTTGAAGTCCAACCAAATAAAAAAAAAGTTTTTTTCTCTTCAGTTGTAAAGACCTCAGTATTCAAACAATTCTTAAGATTTTATACTCAGAATAAATCTAGCATGTGTAAGGCATCAATAAAATTACTTCCCCCAATTTCAAAATTATAGTACCTCTTTACAATATAGTAAGTTCCCAAAATTCTTAATCAAATGTTGCAGACAAACAATTACCAATTCTCCCGCCCAAGTTTAGCCCTCTTAAGCCTTCTGTTCTCTAATTCCAGGAAAGCAAACTTGCTAATAATGATTTTTGTTTCTTCTCCTGGGACAATTTTTTTAGAAGCATGCCTAGTTTTTCCACAGATCCAACAGGTCAGAGGGCCACTGTGTTCGGCTATTTACCTCTCTTACTCTATTTTTATTACCCTTTTCCCTGTCCTTGTAAAGTCTCAATTAGCATTTTGATTCTTTGACTCTCTCTCTTTTCTCTTTCCCAGTCTCTCTTCACATATACCTTCATTGCTTCTTTCAGTAATTTCTCAATTGACTTATTCCATCCTTCCAATGTCTGCAATTTCTTATTTATGTCTGGCCATGAACTGGAGATGTCATTTGTTTAATTTATTAGACATGCTACCATTGTGTTAAGTTTCCATTTTTAACACATATACCAATTTAAAATGATTTTTAAATTAACCAGTACTTTAGTTTGTGAAATTTCCTAAAATCTTCCTAGATATTCCATTCAAACTTCTTTTCTTTAGTAAGTTGGGAGAGTTAAGTACCAATTTTTGCTTCATATGGGTTTTTACCTTGAAATGCTTCCTGGCATGATTCCACAAACTCAAGTTCTAATAACAAAGTTATGGACTCCTTGCTTACAGGAGTTTTTAAAGTGATAGCATACTGCTCTTCTGTTTTCTCAAAACTTTCCAAACTTTTAAATCCCTTTTAATCTACATTTTCCTCATTCCTACATGCTTAAAATTTCTCATTTCACTATATTAGATATATTTTCCCCCTTCCCTCCCCCTTTCCTGCAAAGCTGCTGCAGTCAGCCAGATGCAAAGGGAGAGAAAGAGAAAAAGATTTTCTTTTCTTGCATTATCCTAATCTTGAGAAGCCCCAAATTAGCTCCCAAATTACCTTACCATGATCAAAGACCAATACATTCTGAGCCACTCTGAAAGAATTACTACTCTGAATGAATTCCAATTCCAACAATTCAGCCTAATATGTTTCTAAGCCTGCAACACAGAGGCTGAATTCTTATTTCTTACAAGCTTGCTAACTTTTAACAAAGAACACAGAATGCAAAGCAGACATACACACACACACACACACAGAAATCTATTTTCACCTTTTACATACAGATTTAAGGATAATATACTCAAATAGTCCTGGGGGCATCCTCCCAGTTTTCTTCCCTTTTATACCTGGGAAGTTCATCCCAGTCTTTAAGTCCCAAGAGGGCTGTCAACTGGAATTCCCTCACTAAGGATCTGACATCGATTTTCAACCAGCAGTCAGTCACCCAAGAGCTTCCTTGAGAAAGTCCTTTATCATTTGGGTTGACAACAGTCCCCACCAAAAACAAATTTAAGAGGGCTAATCCCTCAGATCTCCTTCGACCCAGCCAATAGACCCCCAGACTCCCGAGAGCTTTACCTTGAGTTACACATGTAGGTCTGAAAGACTGCACTTCACCAGCTGTCAGGATTCTATTTCCTTCCAGTCTTCAATTTTCTATTCTGGCCTGCTCAGAAAAGATTGCTCTCGACACTTGCTCTCAGTCTTCATTGAGTACCTCTCCCTTGGGTCGTTGTCTAAGAGGGGAGGGAGGCTGCACACTCAGAGCCAGAGACTATGGAGAGAACTACTCTGTGTGCACTTGTCCACATTCAGGGTGCACAGCAGTCTCCCCTAAAGATCCCCGATCTCAGACGAGCCCCCAGCTGTGTGAGACGTAAAAAACCCTTACCCAAATTGACTGCTCAGAGAACATTAGAAGTAGAAAGTAGAAAACTTGTCTATTATAGTTTCTCATGAGAGGCAGGCAGTCCAGCTGTGAGAGATAAAGAGAAGTGAAAGTACTCACAGCAGGAGGGCCAAAAAATCAATGAATATACACAGCTTTTATAGATTTTGTTACAAGAGATTACATCACAAGTAAGAGAGCATAGGGGGAGGTCAATCTAATTGGTTGTTGCTATCTGGAGAGATCGGGCTTTAGATAATGAAGCCGATAGTGGTCAACCTAATAGACTAAATACCGATAAATGTCAAATATTGATAAATATCAAATACTGATAAATGTTACTGACTAATATTAAGTAAATATGTCTGCATGTGCAGGACACAGGGAAATAACAATCAAAAGATCAAAAGATATATATTGAGCTATCCACTTCTTGGCAGTAAGCTGAGAGAGGGAGAGGGAAAAAAGAAAGAGAGAGATGAGAAAAAGTACAAAAGGTCCAGCAGAAAATATGGACAAGCAAAAAGGCAATATTGGGATTATGATTTTAAATTTAACATGACTCTAAAAAATAGTAAGCTATACATAATGAAATTTCATGTTATCATTTACAACCTTTTTATGTCTCTTTCTTTAAAGAAAATGTTCATGTTTATAGATGCTTATTAAATTCATAATAATAAGATACAAAATTTAAAACATGAATATGCTGAAGAAAAAAGTATAGAAAGAACAATTTTGCTATCATGAATTTGCTAACATCAGCTTCTGGTAGAAGTTCACAGTTTTTTATGAAACCATTTTCTGTTTTCTTCTCTGTATCCTGAAGTGTTTGTATTTGTTGTCAAATATTAATTTTACAATTTAAAAAAGGAGAAAATAATTTTAAAGTGTGCTTGCTTGGGGGGGGGGTGTGGTCAGGAGATCTGAATTCTAGACTTGGTTTTGTCTTTATAACTTTGGGGAAGTCACTGGCCACTCTGGGCTTGCATGTATCCTTCTTTAAAGTGAGAGGAATAGATTAAAATAATGGCTAGTTTCCCATCCAATTTTGAAGTTCTTTGTTTCTAAAGTGCATGTGGTCATCTAGAAACAAGCTACATTATCTTCCATTTTGTTTAATCAATTAGTCCTTAGGATTCAAATAGCAAGAATTTTAGGAAAATGTTTTGGTGCAGGTGGGCTTTTCAGCACTGAACTAATCACCCAAATTTACCAAAATGTTTCTATATGAAAAGGCTGACTTTGTTTTGGAAATACTACTAGGAAATGGCTCATATTTCTATACCACCTTTTTCCTTACCCCAGTCCTGTGAGTTGTGTAATGCAAGTACTATTAATCTAAATCTATGGTTGAGGAAACTGAATCACAATCAGAGGCAGGATTTTAATCCATCTTCCAGACTTCAAATCTCTCCACCATTCCTTGCTGCCTCCATAGAATCAGAATTCTTTCTCTTAATGAATTAATCAAACAATCAACAAGCATTTATTGAGTACTTGCTCTGTGCCCAAGATGAGACTATAAAGACAAAAATGAAAGTCTCTGATGTAAAGAAGAGGTCTATCAAGGCAGGTCACATAGACACAAATCTATGTAAATGCAAATACACAGTATTCAGGCTTGCATTCCAAATCACTGGAGACAAAAGAGTCAAAAATATTTCAAATCCTTTTTTCCTTTTACTTTCCTTGTAATACAAGAAGATTCTTTCATTTTCATCAGAAAGAAATATATCTTAAGCTTCATCTAGATGTAAATATATGCTTAGAGATATGTAAACTAGCCTGCCTGTATACACACAGTGTAAGTGTACATATATATAAACGATGAGAAAAAAACATATATACAAAAAAAGTGAAAATAGTTTGCTTCATAGTTCTCCCTCTGGATATGGACGGCATTTTTCTATCCCAAATCTATTGGATTGGTAGATCACTGAGTTTCTGAGAAGAGTTAAATTTATCATAATTGACTATCACATATTCTTGTTTTTGTTCAGTTCAATGTCCTCACTTCACTCAATATCAGTTCATATAAGTCTTTCTAGGCTTTTCTGAAATCAAGCTCATCATTTCTTATAGCACTGTAGTATTACATTATGATCATATATCATAACTTATTTAGTCATTCCTCAATTGATGGGCACCCTACATTTTCTAGTTCTTTGTCACCACAAAGAGAGCTGCTATAAATATTTTAGAACATTTAAGTTCTATTCCTTTTTTCCCTAATCATTTTGGGAAACAGACCTACAGGTAGTATTTCTGGCTCAGAGGGTACAAGCAGTTTAATAACTCTTTGGGCATAATTCTAAATCACTCTTCAGAATGGTTGGATTAGTTCATAATTCATTTAATCAGTATTCCAATTTTTCCACAACCCCTACAACACTTTTTTCTTTCTCCTTCAATCTTTTTATTCAATCCTGCTAAGTATGAGGCACTGAAAAAATCCCAAAAATTTAACTAAAAAGTTAGTTGAAACATAATAATGTTAGCAAAGTAGCAGGTTATAAATCGTCAGTCTTCCTATATATCACCAACAAATTCTGCAAGAAGAAATAATAAGAAATATTCAATTTCAAATAATTCTAGACAGTATAAAATATCTGGAAATACACCTGCCAAAACAAACCCAGTCTGATTTTCAAAGAGGCAAAAGAACTAAAAACCAAACCGCCAACATCCACTGGACTGTAGAGAAAGCCAGGGAATTCCAGAATTTCTGCTTCATTGATTACAATAAGGACTTTGCATGGGCTACAACAAAATGTGAAAAGTCCTTAAAGAGGACTTGTCTTCTGAGAAACCTGTATACATGTTGAAGAAGCAACAGTTGGAACCAGACATTGAACAACTGATGGATTTAATATTAGAAAAGGAGTACCACCTTATTTATTTAAACATACACAGACTACATCATGAGAAATGACAAGCTAGATAAATCAAAAGCCTGAATAAAGATTGCCAGAAGAAATATCAATACTCTCAGCTATGCAGATGATATCACACTGACAACTTTGGAGAAAATTAAGAAGCCCCTTAATCAGAATGAAAGAGGAGAGCATAAAAGCTTTCTGAAGCTTAACATTAAAAAAACCCAACATCACTTCCTGACAAATAGAGGAAGAAGAAATAGAATCATTGTCAGATTTTCTATTCTTGAGTTCAAAGATTACTGTAAATGTCAACTACAGCTGTGGAATTTAAAGATGCTTTCTCCATGGAAGGAAAGCTATTGAAAATCTGGAAGGCATGCTAAAAAGTAGAAATATAATCTTTGCTCCAAAGGTCCGTGTAGTCAAAGCTATGATTTTTCCAGTAGCAATGTATGGTTGTGAGAGTTGATATTTTCCAGTTGTGGTGCCAGAGAAGAATTTTGAGAGTTCCTTGAACAAAAAGGAGATCAAATTAGTCAATATTTAAATTAATCCAGGCTATTCACTGGAAGGTCAAATACTGAAGCTAAAATTTAAATACTTTGGCCATATAATGAGAAGATGGAACTTTGGAAAAGTCCCTGATGCTGGGGAAAATTTAAGGCAAAAGGAAAAGGAAATGGCAAAGAATGAGATGAATAGATCGGGTCATAAAACCAATGAACACGAATTTGTACAGACGTCAAAGGATAGTGGAGAATAGAAAGGCTTAGCATACCATGATCCGTGGGGTCATGAAAAGTTGGACATGACCAAAAAAACTGAAAAATAACAATGTGGCATTAATGAGACATTAAATACCTATAGGATTGACTATGCTATACATATGCAAAATACTCCCCCCTGGTCAATAAGGGAGTAACTAAATTGACTAAAAAATGAATTATCCATATCTTTGAGTCTTTTCAATAGCTAAATCCTAAAGAAAGGGAAAGTTAGGTGGCAAAGTAAACATGTATCTGGAATCAGGAACTCAGGAAGATGAGTTCAAATCTGGCCTCAGACATTTATTAGTTGTGTGGTCCTAAGCAATTCATGTAACCCTATTTGCTTTAGTTTCCTTAAATGTAAAATAAACTGGAAAAGAAAATGACAAATTATTCCAGTATCTTTCCTAAGAAGACTCCAAATGGGGTCACACATGACTGAAAATGAAAAAAATCTGAAGAACTCAAGGCAGTCAAGGGTTAGAGCAACTGTAGAGTGGGATACATGAAGATAAAGAAGAGGGTATTTTTCTTTCTCTTCTCCCCTCATCTCTCTAGCAGTCATGACATTCATCCAAGGAATAAAAGACATCCTTTCCAACAACCTGAGTTAGAGGATTCTGAGACTTAGCAAACTAAGTGCTCCAGAGAAAAATAAATACAACAGCAGTTATCAAAAGAGGAAACAGTTTCAAGAATCCAGGCATTCACAAGTTAGTCTTTGGGAATTCAGTGTGAAGATTTAATAAAAAAGTAAGTTAAGTTGCTTTGTCACACATGTAACATAGGTATATGTCTTAGTACCATTATATTCTGATTTCAAGCTCATTCTTCTTTTGGACATTGAGTTTTTTTTTGTGAAAAGGGGCACTTCAGGTTTGTGGGGAAAAATTTTTTTTGCCATGTCTTTTTTATTTTATTTTTTATTATAGCTTTTTGTATACAAAACATATGTATGGGTAATTTTTCAACATTGACCCTTGCAAAAACTTCTGTTTCAACTTTTCCCCTCCTTCCCCCCACCCCCTCCCTGAGATGGCAGGTAGTCCCATACATGTTGAATATGTTAAAGTACATGTTAAATACCATATATGTATATATGTTTATACAGTTATCTTGTTGCACAGGAAAGATCAGATTTAGAAAGAAGGTAAAAATAACCTGAGAAGAAAAAAACAAAAATGCAAGCAAATAGTAACAGAAAGAGTGGAAATGTTATGTTGTGGTCCATTCTCATTTCCCATGAGGAAAATATTTTACATCTACTGCTCTCACTATGCCAGATTAGTAAATGCCTTTGTTATGAGCTATTTGGGTCGACTAGCTAATTGTTTATGGGTTAGATCCATCTATTCTCATGGATAGTCATGACCTATAGTTTTTGAAATGCAGCCCATAGGGTAGCCCATTAAAATCCAAGGTAATAGCTACTTTCTAGGGACAAAATCCTCCAGTGTTAAGTACAAATTGAGGAATTAGCCCAGAGGAGCTGCTATATATGCATTAATAAATATTTAAATGGATAGATGGATGGATGGATGGATGGATGGATATACCTAAACAAGGAAGATTATTTAGGCCCTTTAAAATGGCAAAATTATTACTTTTGTATTGAAATGTTCCTTTAATATTCCTAAAAAGAGTTTATGTCTTTTTTTGGAGGATGATGGTGAGGCAATTGGGGTTAAGTGACTTGCCCAGGGTCATACAGCTATTAAGTATTGAGTGTCTGCTAACTTCAAGACCAGTGTTCTATCCACTGCACTAGCTAGCTGCAGCATCGAAATGTTCGTAACAAATTACTATCCAAGTAAAAACTGGTATCTCTGTCTTTAATGTCCTTTGAAGCTCTGATTCTCAGGGCCTGAACGTTTCACAAGTATCTTTCAATAGGTCCTATCTTGCCTATTTTGCTTAGCAAGTCTCAGGTAACTAGACATGTACAATTCCTTTTTTCAGAGTGAACTTATACTTTTGAAAGGCTCTAAATATCTCTGTATGTCTCTATGAGAACTTTCCTGCATATTGGTCATAATGTTTACCATACTAATACAGCTCCTGATCAGTATACTCATCTTTTACATGGAAACTACCATCTAGAAATGATGGATGGTTTAGTAAAAAGCCCTAGCTTAGGAATCACAGGACTTTACTTCAAATTCTGCCTTTAGAGGCCACTTACATGGAACCCTGTTCAAATCATTAAAATGCATTTTACTCTTCTATAAAATGAGAGGTCTTAAGATCCCTTGAAACTCTAAGAATAACTCTGCTACCCTAATCCCCACTGCCTTGAAGGCCAGAGTTCTTTATATTTCCATCCATCTCCAAGGGATATTGATATCTTTTTTTTTAGTTTATTTTTGTTATTGTTTTTATTTTCTTCAGTTACATGTAAAATAGTTTTTATTATATATGTACATTCATTTTTTATATATTTTCATATGTATCATGTTGGGAGAGAAAAATCAGGACAAAAAGAAAAAGCCATGAGAAAAAAGGTGAAAATAGTATATATTGATCTACATAGAATCTCCACAGTTCTCTCTCTGGATTGTAATTGTCTTGGATCACTTCATTGTTGAAAAGAGCCAAGTTCACACAGCTGATCATCACATAATTCTGTTGTTACAGTGTACAATGTCTCTTGGTTCTGCTCACTTCACTCAGCATCATGTGAATCTTTCCAGTTCTTTCTAAAACCAGCCTGTATCATTTTTTATAGGACAATAACAATAACTGTGTCTACTCTCATGGTGCATCCCAAAGAGATCATAAAAAAAGGAAAAGGATCCATATGTGCAAAAATATTTGTGGCAGCCCTTTTTGCAGTGGCAAGGAACTAGAAATTGAGTATACGTCCATCAATTGGGAAATGACTAAATAAGATATGGTATATGAATGTTATGGAATATTAATGTTGTATAAGAAAGGATCAGCAGGATAATCTCAGAAAGATCTGGAGAGACTTACATGATGCTAAGTGAAATGAATAGAAATAAGAGAATATTGTATATAGTAAAAACAAAATTATGTGACAACAAATTGTCAACTGTGATGAACTTGGCTCTTTTCAACAATGAAGTGATTTAGGCCAATTCCAATAGACTTATGATAGAGAGAGCCATCTGCAATCAGAAGGACTGTGGGGAATGAATGTGGATCACAACATAGTATTTTCATCTTTTGTTTTTTTCTTGCTTTTTTTTCTTTCTCATTTTTTTTTCCTTTTTGATCTGACTTTTTTGTGCAGCATGATAATTGTGGAAATTTGTATAGAAAATCTGTTATGTTTCACATATATTGGAGTACTTGCTATCTAGAGGAGGGGGTGGGAGGAAGGGAGGAAGAAAAATTTGGAACCAAAGTTTTGCTAGGATGAATGTTGGAAACTATCTTTGCTCGTATTTTGAAAATAAAAAGCTATTATTTTTTAAAAGCTATTTCAAGTATAAACATTCCCCAAAACACAGAAGACATAATCTTCTCTGACCCCTTTATAACTACTTAGTCAGTGGGGATTGGGGTTCACAGCTTCATTCACTTCCTGTAGAGTCTAATCCAACCAAGTTTGAAGTTTGAAGTCCTTCTTGAATTAAAGTTCTGGGCACCTTGCCCCCCATGTTTTCCTTATGGGAAGGCTTCAAAATTCAACCTCAAATCCTTCCTCTGGGATCTCCATGGCTCAACTTCAGGTTTTGTAATTGCTCATGGAATTGAAAAGGATAAACAAAACAGACCAGAACAAACCCTTAGATCCATTTCTCAGGGCCACAAGATCTAAAGGTAGGATAAAGGAAGGTAGTCCTTCCCTTCATTTAGCTCAACTCAATTCATGTTGCCCATGCTGTTAGGTAGACAGGGCCTTTATTCTTTCTGGATGAAGATGAAAAGAAATTAACCCAATCTGATAGTTTTAAAAACAAAATCTATTCCAATTATACAGACAATGGTAAGATGCTATTTTCTTTTTTCTTTTTAAAAATATTTAATTTTTTTCAAATACATGTAAGGATAGTTTTCATCATTCACCTTTGCAAAATCTTGTGTTCCAATTTTTTTCCTCCCTCTTTCCCTCCTCCTCCCTCCCCAAGACAGCAAGCAATCTGATATAGGCTAAACATGTGCAATAGGAAGATGCTACTTTCACCTACCCAGAAGGAAAATTCAGAATATCTTCTCCCAGCAACAAGTTCCTGGTACCTCCCATACAGATGCTTCCATTTTAAGTGATCTGTGCATGTACAGAGTAAAACTTGTTACATAAGACTGATCCTATGATTCATTATACTGTTACTAATTATTTCCTTCATTTTCTCATCATTCTCTCCCATTAACAGCTACTACCTTATACCATCTCTGCTCCCTTCATCTGTTCTTTCCCTCAAAACCCACACATTTAATGAATCCAAAGCTCTTCTAGGATAGAATCTGCAGCTGCAGCTCTGGAGGGAAGAAAGGGAATAAGGCAATATACATAAGCACACATCCTCACTTTTTCTCCCTTCAACTTTCCACTCATTGTTTCAACTAACTCTGTACCTTCCCCAAGATAACAAGTTTTTGAATTCATTAATCATCTCGGAGTCATGTAGGTAGGTAAGGGTCGGGCATTGCACTGGATCTCCAGGAGTGAGTTTTCCCTTCAACTTTTTCTGAGATTTTGGCAGACTACTGCCATTGTTACTTTTCTGGGTAGATGGAAGGTGGCTGTAGAGACTGCTTAAAAATGGAAAGTGATGGTCTATGAATAGGAGACATCTTCCTTTCCATCAATTCCTGCTCCTATGAAGGAAATAATCCCTATAAATTGCTAGAGTTCAAGTTTCTCCTTTCTATAAGGGGCAAAAAAAATTTAAAACCAAAAGAAGTCAATTTCTTCTACTCAAAAATTAGTAGCAATAAGACTATCTCCTCCTCTTTATCAATTTTCCTTTCATTGTCATAATTTTATTTGCTCTGTAGTATAATAATACACAACCTAACTCCCACCCCTAGCCAGGTTAGACTTTTTCTCAAAAGGTTCTAAGGTATTAGGACCCTTCTTATGACTCAGTTGATTTAAGGGACTAAGGGCTTCACTGTTTGACATTACAGACAATTCTCACTTTAAGTAAATGAAGCATTCTGTAGATCTCTACGTCAACTGAGAATTGCTTTTTGATGGAGGAGGAAGGGAAAATCTGGTAACTATTGGTCCTTTTGTGTGGCAAATGCTACCTGAGATAGAAATTTGAGGAAGCCTTGGATCTCAAGAAAGTGGTGGAAGAGGGAGGGATAGGGGGGTGAAGAAAAAGAAAGTGAGACAGAGACTCACAGGAAGAGAAGGGAGAGAGGGGGGGAGGAAAGGGAAAGAGGGAGAGAGGAACAGAGAGAGGAGCACAGTGCCTCTGAGGCATAGGACAGGGAAAAGCAGACCCTGAATCCATATAAAAGTCACAAACGTTGTGGAAGTATATTTTTGTCTTTTTGGCCTATTCATTAGTAAATTTTCCATTTAGATGCAGGGAAGAATGTTTCAGAACTGGGTCTTTAACATGAGTTATAGAAAGCTAGGAGACAGAATTTGAGCTAGATATTACAGCTAGCTCAGTATTGATTGACTTCTCCCTGAGGAGCAAGGAGAGATCTTTGGGAATGACTTTCAGCATCCCAGCCATGCAAAGGATTTGTCTAGCCTTTAGACATAGACTTGGTGGGATTAGTTCTTGGTATAAAATAAACTAAGTTTTTAGTCTTTCCTAGAAACCTAGGTTGTGCAGGGGAGAGTACCCTAGTGGTACTGTAAAATAAGTATATGCATGTTTTTTTTTTTTAAATAATTATAATTTTTTATTGACAGTACATAGGCATGGGTAATTTTTTAAAAATATATTTTATTTTATAATGACTTTATATTGAGAGAATCCATGCCAGGGTAATTTTTTTACATTATCCCTTGCACTCGCTTCTGTTCCGATTTTTCCCCTCCCTCCCTCCACCCCCTCCCCTAGATGGCAAGCAGTCCTATATATGTTAGATATGTTGCAGTATATCCTAGATACAATATATGTTTGCAGAACCAAACAGTTCTCTTGTTGCACAGGGAGAATTGGATTCAGAAGGTAAAAATAACCTGGGAAGAAAAACAAAAATGCAAATAGTTCACATTCATTTCCCAGTGTTCTTTCTTTGGATGTAGCTGCTTCTGTCCATCATTTATCAATTGAAACTGAGTTAGGTATCTTTGTCAAAGAAATCCACTTCTAGCAGAATACATCCTCATACAATATCGTTGTTGAAGTGTATAATGATCTCCTGGTTCTGCTCATTTCACTTAGCATCAGTTCATGTAAGTCTTTCCAAGCCTCTCGGTATTTATCCTGTTGGTCATTTCTTACAGAACAATAATATTCCATAACATTCATATACCACAATTTACCCAGCCATTCTCCAATTGATGGGCATCCATTCAATTTCCAGTTTCTAGCCACTACAAACAGGGCTGCCACAAACATTTTGGCACATACAGGTGCCTTCCCCTTCTTTAGTATTTCTTTAGAATATAAGCACAGAAGTAACACTGCTGGATCAAAGGGTATGCACAGTTTGATAACTTTTTGGGCTTAATTCCAGATTGCTCTCCAGAATGGTTGGATTCGTTCACAACTCCACCAACAATGCATCAGTGTCCCAGTTTTCCCACATTCCCTCCAACATTCATCATTATTTTTTCCTGTCATCTTAGCCAATCTGACAGGTGTGTAGTGGTATCTCAGAGTTGTCTTAATTTGCATTTCTCTGATCAATAGTGATTTGGAACACTATTTCATATGAGTGGTAATAGTTTCAGTTTCATCATCTGAAAATTGTCTGTTCATATCCTTTGAGGCATGGGTAATTTTTTACATTATCCCTTGCACTCACTTCTGTTCCAATTTTTCCCTTTCCTCCCTCCACCCCTTCCCCTAGATGGCAAGCAGTCTTATACATGTTAAGTGGAAAGTGGAAATATTTTCAATTTCATCATCTGAAAATTGTCTGTTCATATCCTTTGATTATTTATCGATTGGAGAATGGCTTGATTTCTTATAGAGTCAATTCTCTATATATTTTGGAAATGAGGTCTTTATCAGAATCTTTAACTGTAAAAATGTTTTCCCAGTTTGTTGCTTCCCTTCTAATCTTGTTTGCATTAGTTTTGTTTGTACAAAGGCTTTTTAATTTGATGTAATCAAAATTTTCTATTTTGTGATCAATAATGATCTCTAGTTCTTCTTTGGTCACAAATTCCTTCCTCCTCCACAAGTCTGAGAGGTAAACTATCCTATGTTCCTTTAATTTATTTATGATCTCATTCTTTATGCCTAAATCATGGATGCATTTTGATCTTATCTTGGTATATCATGTTAAGTGTGGGTCCATGCTTAATTTCTGCCATACTAATTTCCAGTTTTCCCAGCAGTTTTTGTCAAATAATGAATTCTTATCCCAAAAGTTGGGATCTTTGGGTTTGTCAAACACTAGATTGCTATAATTATTGACTATTTTGTCTTGTGAACCTAACCTATTCCACTGATCAACTAATCTATTTCTTAGCCAATACCAAATGGTTTTGATGACTGCTGCTTTATAATATAGTTTTAGATCAGGTACAGCTAGGCCACCTTCATTTGATTTTTTTTTCATTAATTCACTTGAGATTCTTGACGTTTTATTGTTGCATATGAATTTTGTTGTGATTTTTTTCTAGGTCATTAAAATATTTTCTTGGGAATCTGATTGGTATAGCACTAGATAAATAGATTAGTTTAAGGAGTATTGTCATCTTTATTATATTTGCTTGGCCGATCCAAGAGCATTTAATATTTTTCCAATTATTTAAATTTCACTTTGTGTGGAAAGTGTTCTATAATTTTGCTCATATAATTCCTGACTTTCCTTTGGTAGATAGATTCCCAAATATTTTATGTTATTGACAATTATTTTGAATGGAATTTCTCTTTGTATCTTGTTGGTGATGTATAAAAATGCTGAGGATTTATGTGGATTTATTTTGTATCCTGCAACTTTACTAAAGTTGTGAATTATTTCTAATAGCTGTTTTAGTAGAATCTCTGGGGTTCTCTAAGTATACCATCATATCATCTGCCAAGAGTGATAGTTTGGTTTCCTCATTACCTACTCTAATTCCTTTAATCTCTTTATTGACTTTTATTGTTGAGGCTAGTGTTTCTAATACAATATTGAATAATAATGGTGATAGTGGGCAACGTTGTTTCAACCCTAATCTTACTGGGAACAGTTCCAGTTTTTCCCCATTACATATGTTCCTTACTGATGGTTTTAAATATATGCTCCTGACAATTTTAAGGAAAAGTCCATTTGTTCCTGTCCTCTCAAGTGTTTTTAATTAGGAGTGGATGTTGGATTTTATCAAATGCTTTTTCTGCATCTATTGAAATGATCATATGGTTTTTGTTAATTTGACTATTGACATAGTCAATTATGCTAATAGTTTTCCTAATATTGAACCAGCCCTGCATTCCTGGTATAAAACTACTTGGTCATAGTGTATTATCCTGGGGATGATTTTCTGTAATCTTTTTACTAATATTTTATTTAAGATTTTAGCATCAATATTCATTAGGGCTATTGGTCTATAATTTCCTTTTTCTGTTTTCAACCTACCTGGTTTAGGTATCAGTACCATGTCTGTGTCATAAAAGGAATTTGGTAGAACTCCTTCAATCCCTATTTTTTCAAATAGTTTATATAGCATTGGAGTTAATTGTTCTTTAAATGTTTGGTAAAATTCACATGTAACTCCATCTGGTCCTGGGGATTTTTTCTTAGGGAGTTGGTTAAAAGCTTGTTCTATTTTTTTTTTCTAAAATGGGACTGTTTAGCCAATTTACTTCTTCCTCTGTTAATCCAGGAAAGCTATATTTTTGAAGGTATTCTTCCATTTCATTTATTGAATATATTGGCATAAAGTTGGGCAAAATAACTCCTAATTATTGCTCTAATTTTTCCTTCATTAGTGGCTAGTTCTCCCTTTTCATTTTTAAGACTAATAATTTGATTTTCCTTTCCTTTTTTAAATTTTGTTTATTTATTAAGGGTTTATCTATTTTGTTGTTTTTTTCATGGAACCAACTCTTAGTTTTATTAATTCAATAGTTGTTTTTACTTTCAATTTTATTGATATCTCCTTTTATTTTTAGAATTTCAAGTTTAGTGTTTGACTGAAGGTTTTAAATTTGGTCCTTTTCTAGCATTCTTAGTTGCAAGCCCAATTAATTGACCTTCTCTTTCTCTATTTTATGCAAGTAGGCCTCTTGGGATATGAAATTTCCCCTCATTACTGCTTTGGCTGCATCCCACACATTTTGGTATGAGTCTCATTATTGTCATTTTTTTGGGTGAAGTTATTATGTCTATGATCTGCTGTTTCAACCAATCATTCTTTAGTAGAGATTATTCAGTTTCCAATTATTTTTTGGTCTATTTTCCCCTGGCTTTTTAGTGAATATAATTTTCATTGCATTGAGGTCTAAAAAGGATGCATTTACTATTTCTGCCTTATTGCATTTGATTTTGAGGTTTTTATGTCCTAATATATGGTCAATTTTTGTATAGGTTCTATGAACTGCTGAGAAGAAAGTGTACTCCTTTATGTCTCCATTTAGTTTTCTCCAAAGATCTATTATATCTAACTCTTCTAGTATTCTATATAAATTCTATATACCTCTTTGACTTCTTTCTTATTTATTTTGTGGTTTGATTTATCTAATTCTGAGAGTGCAAGATTGAGATCTCCCACTATTATAGGTCTGCTGTCTACTTCTTCTTGCAGCTCTCTTAATTTGTCTTTTAAGAATTTAGATGCTACACTACTTGGTGTATATATGTTTAATATTGATATTGCTTCATTATCTATGCTATCCTTCAGCAAGATATAGTGCCCTTCCTTATCTCTTTTAATTAGATCAATTTTTGCTTTTGCTTGATCTGAGATGAGGATGACTACCCCTGCTTTTTTTATTTCACCTGAAGTATAGTAGATTCTGCTCCAACCTTTTACCTTTACTCTGTATGTATTGCCCTGCTTCAGGTGTGTTTCCTGTAGACAACATATTGTAGGATTCTGGCTTTTAATCCAGTCTGCTAACCGCTTCCTCTTTATGGGGGAGTTTACCCCATTCACATTTATGGTTAAAATGACCAATTCTGTATTACTTGCCATCTTGTTATAACCCCTGTTTATGCTTTTCTCCTTTCCTTCTCCTTTACTCCCCTCCCCAGTATTAAACTTGTGAGCACCACTTGCTTCTCACAGCCCTCCATTTTTATTATCCCTCCCCCCACCTTAGACTTCCTCCCTCTATCTTACCCCTTTTCCTCACAATTTCTGTATTCCCTTCCACTTAGCTTACTCCTTCCCTTTTCACTTTTCCCCTCCCACTTTTCAATGACGTAGAAGAAGTTTCACCAAAAATCGAATATGTCTAATATTTTTCTCTTTAAGCCAATTCTGAGGAAAGTATGATACACACTATGTTCATCCCTCTTCATTCTTTCTCTCAGATATAATAGGTTTCCTTTGCCTCTTCGTGAGATGTAGTATCCCCACTTTACCCTTTTTCTGGTACAATTTCCTTTCTACCTCTAGTTTCTAGAACAGATTATACATGTGTTTTTTATATATCTTTATAGCAGAATATAGTTCCCAAGATTTCTTTTTACCTTTTTAGTAACTCTTGAGTTCTATATTTGGAGATCAAACTTTTTGTTTAGTTCAGGTTTTTTCATCAGAAATAGATTAAATTCACTTGTTTCATTGAATGTCCATCTTCTTCCCTGGAAAAAAAATGTTCATTTTGGCTAAGTTATTTTTGGCTGCATACCAAGTTCTTTAGCTTTTCAGAATAACAGATTCCAGGCACTTTGATCCTTTATTGTGGATGCTGCTAGATCCTGGGTAATCCTTATTGTGGCTCCTCTATATTTGAATTGATTTTTTCTAGAAGCTTGTAATATTTTTTCTTTGGTTTGATAGTTCTGGAATTCAGCCACTATATTTCTTGGAGTTTTGATTTTAGGGTCCCTTTCAGTAATTGATTAATTCTCTATTTTACCCTATGTTTCTATAAATTCTGGGCAGTTCTCTTTGATAATTTTCTGGAAAATAGTGTCCAGGCTCTTTTTTCATCACATTTTTCAGGGAGTCCAATAATTCTTAGATAGATCTATTTTCAAGGTCTGTTGTTTTCCCAAGAAGGTATTTGACATTTTTTCCATTGTTTCATTTTTTTTTTTTTATTTTTGTTTTGCTTGACTGATTCTTGGTGTCTCCTTGAGGCATTCAATTCCATTTGTTCAATTCTGATTTTCAATGAATTATTTTCTTCACTCACTTTTTTTATATCTTTTTCTAATTGTCCAATTAAATTCTTAAGTGAGATGTTTTGTTCTATGGAACTTTTTTCCATTTCACCAATTTTATTTTTTAGAGAGCTATTTTCTTTTTTCAATTCACTAATTCTATTTTTCAAGGACTTGATATCCATTCTATCTTTAAATGAGTGGGATGACTTATCCAGACTCCCTTGCCAAACTTCCCTTTCCTTTGACCCTTTTTCTTCTAGCTCTCTTGTGAGAACCTTTTAAATTTCTTCTATGAGAGTCTTGTGTGTTGAGGACCAGATCATATTCCCTTTTGGGGATTCATCTGGAGACAGTCTGTTTTTAGTCTCCTCAGGGTTTAAAGTCTGCTCTCTATCCATATATAAGCTATCAATAGTTAAGAGTTCGTTTAAATTCTTTTTGCTGCATTTTGTCAGAGAAGAATCAAAGAAGACAAACTAGTAAAAAAACAAATGCAGTCTGCTTTTTTTTGTGGGGGGGGGGGGGGTAGGAGGGCTGGATGGTATTACTGAGCTTCCTATACAGACTAGGGGTGGGCGGTGGGGGAGGGGGAGAGGAGGAGACAGCAGTGAGGCACTAGCAGGACAGCAATGTCTGTGCTGTGTCTGCATTCTGAGACTCTGAGAGCATGCTGAGACACTCTGGGTCGGTGTGGCTAGGTCCCTAGAGACCCTAGCTTTTCTGGGTTATAGTCTTTACCTCCTGTGTTTACAGCTTCTCTGCTGGTCTACTGGCTTGCTGAAAAGGCAAAATAGCCATGCTGTGGTAAAGTTCTTTTCACAGAAACTGCTGAGATCACACCCCACCCCACTCCAGTCTGCTCAGTGTGAGCTGCCTGCTGTGCTCTCACTGCCACTGCCTGCCCTCAGCCTGTGTCCAATCTAGCCGTCCCTGCCCTCCAGCAAAAACAGACCTTTTCTGGTGAATTTCAAGGATGTCTTCTGTTGGTAATTATTTGTGGGTTTTTTTTTTTTTTTCCAGTCAAGCACTAATTCCGCGGCTTGGCATGAAATAAATTCTGAGAGCAAAGACAGAGTTTAAGTAGATGTGCGTGTCCTCTCCACCATCTTAGCCGAAGTCTCATATGTTCATGTTCTTGCTATATCTTGGAGGGAAATAACACTTTGTAAAAGCTATCTGATGTTAAGTGACTAAATGGAATTGGAGTATTAGTTACTGGTCCTCAAAAGGGGATGAATATAACTAGTTGGGACTCAAGTTAGTGGTAGCAGAGAAGAGACATTTTTAAGGCCCTCAGGTACTAGAAAATGTAATTAACTTGTTGCTGAAATAGTGGGGCCAAAGCTCATATGTTGGATTAATGTAAATCTATATTGACCCTTAGGCCTAATAGAGATAAACCCTTTAGGCAAAAATGAGCCAAGATCTGAGGGAAAAGAGCTGTTTTACTGAATAGACCTTATGCATATTTCCCTTTTGGACTCTTTATTAATGTTTATATGTGGGGCTCTCCTTTTTAATTTGTTTTCGGGGGCAACTGTCTTCTGATAAAATGCTATTTCCCCCTTTTTTCCCCTTATATTCTATGCATATGATTTCTTCCTGATATTCCCATTCTGAGACCTTGGGATACTTGAAACATGAGGGTCTTCCCCTCCCCATCTTCCTTGATTGGATTTTTTTTTTGACTAGATAAAAAAAACTGTTCTTTATCTCAATTCTTACCTATTGTTAATCACTGAATGAGATTTGCCTAGCCATACTGAAACCTGTTAAAAATCCTAGCTTAAAAAGGCCAAGGTTTCCCCCTGCATCCCCCCTGCAGGACTATCTCCAGTCATCCTGATCTATATCTGGCCACTGGACCCAGATGACTATAGAGGAGAAAGTGAGGCAAGTGACCTTGCACAGCTCTCCCTAACTTAAATCTAATTCACTCACATATCATGGCATCATCTCCCTGATATCATGGTTATTTTCAAGAACAAAGGAAAAACAGCAACATCCTCCACAGAAATTCTTCCTAATAACACAAAGGAAATGCAAAAGCAAAGTAATATCCCACATCAACATGGTATACTAGAAAGAACTTTGGCTTGGTGTCAGAAGATCTGGGTTTTTAAATCCTACTTCTGATAATACCTACTTCTAATGAACTTGAGTAAAGTCACCACTTGGGAAGTTTCTTCATCTGAAAATAAGAGAGTTTGACTATAAAGAGACTCTGGAGTTTTCAATACAATAGGAACTTCTATCTTCCTTTCTTTTAAGTGTTAGTGTTGCTACTTTTCAAAATACTAAAATCTATTTAAATATAATTTTATCTTGATTAATGCAAGGCAAAAAAGAGAATTTGTCCCCAAAGTGACATTGTCACAATCTACCTGTCACCTTTCTTCTCCTACCCCCAGCCAACAAGTCCTAGTTCCACAAGCTGGCTACTGGACTTACAGTAAGCAAGGATATACAAATCTAAACAGTACTGTATAGAGATTTTTTTAAAATTAATTTTAAACTTAAATTCAAAATAGGAAAAGAAAAAAGAAACATTGCTATGTATACAACAGAACATAAGAGAAGATTCAAAATATAAAATAACACATTTCCAGTTAAAGAAATCTTATGTGAATAAACTGGGAAAACATTTTTACAATCAAAGGTTCTGATAAAGGCCTCATTTCCAAAATATATAGAGAATTGACTCTAATCTATAAGAAATCAAACCATTCTCCAATTGATAAATGGTCAAAGGATATGAACAGACAATTCTCAGATGAAGAAATTGAAACTATTTATAGCCATATGAAAATATGCTCCAAATCATTATTAATCAGAGAAATGCAAATTAAGACAACTCTGAGATACCACTACACACCTGTCAGTTTGGCTAGAATGACAGGGAAAGATAATGCGGAATGTTGGAGGGAATGCGGGAAAACTGGGACACTGATGCATTGTTGGTGGAATTGTGAACACATCCAGCCATTCTGGAGAGCAATTTGGAACTATGCTCAAAAAGTTATCAAACTACTATCTGCATTTTTGTTTTTCTTCCCGGGTTATTTATACCTTCTGAATCCAATTCTCCCTATGCAACAAGAGAACTGTTCGGTTCTGCAAACATATATTGTATCTAGGATATACTGCAACATATCCAACATATAAAGGACTGCTTGCCATCTAGGGGAGGGGGTGGAGGGAGGGAGGGGAAAAAAAAATCGGAACAGAAACGAGTGTCAATATAAAGTAATTATTAAATAAAAATTAAAAAAAAAAAAAAGTTATCAAACTGTGCATACCCTTCGATCCAGCAGTGTTTCTACTGGGCTTATACCCCAAAGAGATACTAAAGAAAGGAAAGGGACCTGTATGTGCCAAAATGTTTGTGGCAGCCCTGTTTGTAGTGGCTAGAAGCTGGAAAGTGAATGGATGCCCATCAATTGGAGAATGGTTGAGTAAATTGTGGTATATGAACGTTATGGAATATTATTGTTCTGTAAGGAATGACCAGCAGGATGAATACAGAGAAGGCGAGACTTACATGAACTGATGCTAAGTGACATGAGCAGAACCAGGAGATCATTATATACCTCAATAACAATACTGTTTGAGGATGTATTCTGATGGAAGTGGATTTCTTCGATAAAGAGAGCTTTAATTGATCAAAGATGGACAGAAGCAGCTACACCCAAAGAAAGAATGTTGGGAAATGAATATAAACTGCTTGCATTTTTGTTTTTCTTCCTGGGTTATTTCTACCTTCTGAATTCAATTCTCCCTGTGCAACAAGAAAACTGTTCGGTTCTGCACACATAATATTGTATCTAAGATATACTGTAACCTATTCAACATGTAAAGGACTGCTTGCCATCTGGGGGAGGGGGTGGAAGGAGGGAGGGGAAAAAATCGGAACAGAAGTGAATGCAAGGGATAATGCTGTAAAAAAAATTACCCTGGCATATGTTCTATCAATAAAAAGTTATTTAAAAAAAAAAGAATCTTAAGTGATAAATATTACACAATATGTTCAGAGCTTTTCTTTTTTTGCTTCCTTATAGGTTTTCTTTTGTTCTCTGCTGGTGTTTTTAACTTTATTTTTTTCTGTCCCTATTTCTAACCCCCAAGAAATCTAGAATTAAATGTATTTTGTACACACACACACACACATACATGTTTTAGTTTTAGACAAAGCTGATGTGTAACAAGACATTGCCAATCACTTGTAGGACAAGGCAGAGTAGTCTGAACTACTGAAAGCAGTTGCCTAATAAAGAATAAAAAATAAAGGGAAAAGACTCAGAACATTTAATTCCAACTGTGCCCAAACAAGTGGCTGAAGAGGGAAGCAATGCCTAAATCTGAGTCAGTTGAATCTTAGTATGCATACTAGGTGATAAAGCTATACCAATCAAATGAGTTTTTACCAGCTCACAATTTTTTTAAAGTTACAAACTATACCAAAAGATGATTTTTTATTTTTTGATAATAGTAATAATAGATACATATTTTAAAGAATTTAATTAATTTGATTTTTTAATAATTTGCTATCATTATTTACTACAAAACTAAATATATGGGAAATTGTATCAAATTTAAAATTGAGAAATGATTCAAGAAAGATGAATATAGAAATATTTACATCAACACTGACTCATTTTTCATCATTAACATAATGAAATAAGTTTCTTTCTATTCTTTAGGTGATATTATAACATCCCTTTTTGAAGGCTAAGAAGAGGGCCTTATTTTTTTTAATCTAACTCTTATTCTGCAACCAAAAAAACCAAATTCATTTTTATTAATAAAATTAAGTTATTAAAATTATTAATAATTTTTCAAACCCAAGATTTGCCATGCAAGTGGGTCCCCAAAACTTCCCATAGGGTCAATTAGAAACAAAAGGGACAGCCCCCTGAGGCTGTTTCATAGTCTTAATTACATTATTTTCCTGCCTGAATCTTGATAGATCTGAAAGTTTAGAAGGATGATAGAAATATCATATTTATTCCAATGATGTTATTTAGAAGAGAAATTTCTAGTTCCAAATGATGTTTAGGGTTTAGTACCAAATGTTGGAATTTGGTCACGTGAAGAATTTACATTCTCTTTGGCAAAAGTTAGGTTTATTTAGGAGAAGAAAGTACAGGCAAAATGAAGAGAGTTGGGAGAGCATGTAGTGAGCAAGGAAAGGGGTTTTAACAGTTAACAATGGGGGGGAAAAAGTTCTCTAATGGAACTCACAATTAACCAGGAAAAAGGAGATACTCCATGAGTTGGGAGTATACCATTGTTTGGCAGGCTAAATTATAAAAGGGATTTAGTACCCTAAATGAGTAAATTAGTTATAAGGAGAAAGACATCATGAGGAGTGGTGGAGGAATCAGAAAAGAGATACCATGAGGCATGGTGAAGGGATGAATATCTTTGATGTTACTCATAACAGGTTCATTTACTATCACTGTGCCTTTGCACTGGCTGTACTCTTGTTTCTAGAATGCACTCTTTTCTTCCTTTTAAAAATTTTTAAAATTTATTTCATTAAATATTGCCCAGTTACATGTAAAATAATTTTTAAAATTCTTTTTAAAAAATTGAGTTCCAAATTTGCTCCCTCTTTCCCTTATTTTACCCTTTGAGAAAGCATGCAATATAATATCAATTATTCAAGTGAAGTCATGCAAAACATATTTGCACATGATGCACTCCTTTCTAACTTCAGACTTGTTTCCTAATGAGACTAGCTCAGCTCTTCTTCATTTTTAATAGTATTTTATTTTTCCAGATATATCAAAGATAGTTTCCAATATTTACCATTACAAAATCTTGTTTCAAAATTTTCTCCTTTTCTCCCTCCCTCCTTTCCTTCTTTCCAAGATAGCAAGCAATCTAATATAGATTGAACTTAATCTAAAAATAAAATTCAATTAAAAAAATTCTTCTAAACATATTTCCATATTCATTGTGGATCAGATCACAAGGGGAAGAAACACAAGAAAGAAAAAAAAAACAAGCAAATAAACAATAACAAAGTGAAAATATTATGCTTTGATTCACATTCAGTCTTCATGGTTCTCTCTGTTTGTGAATGGCACTTTCCATCACAAGCCTATTGGATTTGTCTTGGATCACATCCTTAAAAAGAACCAAGTCATTCACAGTTGATCATCACATAATCTTGTCCTTGTTGTATGCAATGTTCTCTTGGCTCTTTTCACTTTACTTAGCATCAGTTCATGTAAATCTTTCCAGTTTTTCTGAAATCAGCCTGCCCATTATTTCTTACAAAACAATAACATTACATTACATTCATAAACCATATTCAGCCATCACCCAACTGATGGGCTTCCACTCAATTTCCAGTTCCTTGCCACTACAAAAAGGGCTACTACATACATTTTTTTTTTTTTTTTTGCACATGTGGGTCCTTTTCCGTCTTTTATGATGTCTTTGGGATACAGATCCAGTAGCTGGATCAAAAAGTATGCAGAGTTTGATAGTCCTTTGAGCATAGTTCCAAATTTCTCTTCAGAATGCACTAGTGTTTCAGTTTTCCCATATCCCCTCCAACTTTAATCATTATCTTTTTCTGTCATCTTAGAGAAGTGAAAAGATATGAAGTGTTACTTCAGAGTTTTCTTAATTTGCATTTCTCTAAACAATAGTGATTTGGAGGATTTTTTTCATATGACCAGAAATGGCTTTAATTTCTTTATTTGAAAATTGTCTTTTTAATATTCTTTGGTCTTTATCAATTGGGGAATGGCTTATATGCTTATTAAATTTGAGTTATTCTTTATATATTTTAGAAATGAGGCCTTTATCAGAAGGATTGGCTATAAAATTGTTTCCCCAGATTCCTGTTTCCCTTCTAATCTTGGCTGCATTAATTTTGTGTAAAACCTTTTAAATTTAATGTAATCAAAATTATCCATTTTGCATTTCATAATGTTCTCTGCTTCTTTGACCATAAATTCCTCCCTTCTCCACATATCCGATAGACCATTTCTTGTTGTCTTAATTTTTCAAGCATTATCTTGTATGCAAAGTGTTTATGCTCCCTCCTGAAATGACCTATTCTATATTTGGAATATAGTATGTATATACTTAAATAACCACAAGGTGGTACTGTCATGCCAGTTTTGTGAGGGAACCTGACAGCAATACTGCCTCTCTCCCTTTTTTAAAAATCTCAATCAGCTCCAGGGCTTGCCCCAAAGCAATTTGAACTTGGCTTAATCAGTAGCCTAAGAGTAAGTGGTCCCAAATCAAACTTATTTTTGCTATTTATGACTTTTTCATAATTATTTTACTTAATAATAATTTCATTTCATAATTTTAATGATTATTTAACAACTTCATAGGACTCTCACTAATACAGGCATATTTTATTTTATTGTGTATCCCTTTATTGTGCTTTTCAGATATTGTAGGAGCTTTTTTTTTGTCTTTGTTTTTGTTTGTTTTACAAATTGAAGGTCTCTAATAACCCTGCATTGAATAAGTTTGTCAGTACCTTTTTTTCTACAGCGTGCGCTTATATCATGTCTGATACATTTTGGTAATTCTCGCAATATTTCAAAATTTTCCCATTACTATCTGTGATTTTTTTGGGGGGGGGGGAAGTTGCCATGAACCATGGTCAGATAAGGTGGCAATCTTAATTATATGTTATATGTATCCTGATTGCTTCATCAATTTGTTCTCTCCCTCCTTGAGACTCCTTATTCCTTGAGATCAAACAATATTGAAAATAGTCCAATTAATAATACTATATTGACCTCTAAGTGTTAAAGTCAGTCAATTGACTAAGCCAACTTCATTGTAGTCTTATTTTAAGAAATTGTTCAGCCACCCCACCGTCAACAACCACTACCCTGATCAGTCAATAGCCATCAACATCAAGACAAGATTTTCTACTAGTAAAAAAAAAATTACAACTTGTTGAAGACTCAAATGAGAGCATGTTTTTAGCAATAAAGTATTTTAAAATTAAGGTATGCATATTTAAAAAGAAATAATACTATTGCATAATCGACTATAGAATAATATGTAATTTTTATATATGCACTGGGAAACCAAAAAAAAAAATATGTATAACTAACTTTATTGCAATATTTGCTTTATTATGATGATCAGGAACTAAACCCACAGTATTTCTGAGGAATTATTCATCCTTCATTTCCAAAGAGGAGCAATGATACCACATTTTTGGGGTCAAAGTAGTTTTTTGGCTGTGGCTAATCAGTCCAATATGAATTCAGAAGGCTCTTTTATAGGTCAGGGACAAATAGTACATTGAAACATTTGTGATGCACTTGGATTGCACGGTTCATATTTCCTTTGTGCTACTGTGATTCTGATTTGCTCATGGAGTATATTGCTTTCTTTGATGCAGGCATGCTATGCTGAGCCGCTTTATTCCAGTGTTTCCTATATCTCATAATCAATACTAAAGTTCTTCAGAGAGACTTTGAGATTGTCTTTGATAACTTCTGATTATCATGTAAAATGCTTGCCTTGCATGAGACTTCCATAAGATAGTCTTTTAGGTAAGCATGCATTTGGCATTCTGGCTACATGGCCAGTGCATAAAGTTGAACTCTCTGCAGGTAGAGTTTGAATGTATGGGAGTTCAATTCAAAGGAAGACCTCTGTGTCTGGTACTCTATCTTGCCAGATAATCTTCAGAATCTTCCTAAGACAATTAAAATAGAAGCAATTCAATTTTCCAGATTACTGTTGATAGTTTATCCAGATTTCACAGGCTACATGAGTAAAGTCAGCATAATGGCTTTGTAGATCTACCATTCAGTGTGCAACCTCTCCTATGCTTTTTTTTAAGAGCCCCCCAGTCTCTGAGATAGCTCTGGCAATTTATGAATTAATCTCATCATCAATGTGAACTTTCCTGAAAAGTATATTGCTAGGTAAATAAACGTATTCAGCATTCAAAATTTCTCCCTTTATTGGAATCAATGGTTCCATATATTGACTGTGTGGTGCTGTCTAGTAGCGGATCTCTATTTCCTTTTTTTTTTTTTTTTTAATAATAGCTTTTTATTTACAAAATATGTGCAAAGATAGTTTTCAACATTCACCCTTGCAAAACCTTGTGCTCAAAATTTTCCTTCCTCCTTTGCTCCCACCTCTCTGCATTTATCATGCTGCACAAGAAAAATTAGCTCAAAAAGGAAAAAAAAATGAGAAAGAAAAAAAAGATAAGCAAACAACAAAAAAGGTGAAAATACTATGTTGTGATCCATATTCAGTCCCCACAGACCACACATAAGTTGCACATCACATAAATCTTGTTATTGCTGTTTACAATGTTTTCTTGGTTCTATTCACTTCACTTAGCATGAGTTCATTTATGTTTCTCCAAGCCTTTCTTAAATCATTCTGTTGATCATTTCATATAGAATAATATTTCATAATATTCATATACCATAACTTATTCAGCCATTCTCCAACTGATAAGACATTCTTTCAGTTTCCAGTAACCTTGCTACCACAAAAAGAGCTGCTTTAAACATTTTTGCATATATGAGTCCTTTTTTATGCTCTTTTTGGGTTATAGACCCAGTAGTGACACTGATGGAGCAAAGGATATGCAGAGTTTGATAAGACTTTTGAGAATACTTTCAAATTGCTTTAAAAAGTGATTGGATCAGTTCACAACTTCACTAACAATGCATTAGTGAGGACCTCTATACTCTATTTCATCTCAGCCTCCATTTGGTCTTTAGCCTTTTCAAGTTAAATAGTTTACCACCAGTGCAGTAGCTGAACTTGATGAAGTTTTCATCCTCATTGAAGGTGTCCAACTATGTCACTGAAACCATCATGTTAAAAAAGCATGAAAGCTAGCTTGCTTCACACCATGTAATCTAGATTTCAATCAGCTTTTCTATGAGCAGTGGACAACTTACCTTGTAGATCTCTGCCAGTATCTCTAAGGTTTGCCTCTACTATATTTCCCAGGCAGTTGGGAAAGTTGGGAAAAGTTGAGAAATGATCATAATTCATATGAAATAATATCAGGAATTATAAATAATTTAAATATATTATAAATATATATTTAAATATATTTCCCAGGCAGTTGGGAAAAGTTGAGAAATGATCATAATTCATATGAAATAATATCAGGAATTAGAAATAATTTAAAGAAATGAGAAAATTATTTAGAAAAAGCCTATCAGCTACAGGCCCAGGAATGATCAGTGTCTTTTCACTAATCTCGGTTAGTAACAACAACCCATCACTTGAGTCCATTCCAGCCGCATCATCATTTTTTTTCTAATGTGTGAAGTTTATGACTGGTAGAACTAAGTCTACAATATCTCAACTTCATTCTCTGAACTCATATCACAAAACATCTGCAGAGTTCTCTTCCTCTCTTCCTCCCTCTCCTTCTTCTTCCCTCCCTCCTTACTTCTCCTCCTCCCTCCCCCCCCCCCAGTCTCATCCCCTGACCTAACATCAGAATTTCTGCATTCTACATCCCTGATTTGTGATTTTTATCACTTCAGATAAGAGGAAAGAGAAATTCATGTTGTCCATTAGAACTACAATTCTCAGAAAGCCTTGCTGCTTGGTCTCCAAATGTTTCCTTGCCCACAGAAAAATTCTGAATACCTGAATTTCTTCCCAGGGTTTGAAATTTGCCTTCCCTTGAAAAAGCCACTATAGTACACCTGAATTAAACAGTATAACTTCAAAATGGACACTAGCACTTAACAGAACAGTGATGATTAACCCAGTGTTATATGTAATTATCTTAGGATGTCATTCCCAGAAGATATATATCAACAGTACATGCAATAGATAGTACAGTGCAAACCATCATCTGACAGGATGTTTCAGGGACCACTAATCTAAATTACTTACAGAATAGAATACATGCACATGTTTTAACATATGTATATACATAGAAAAAAAAAAACAAATATGATCAATAGTAAGAATAAAGCAAAATTGCTAAGCTTACAAAATAATAAAATATGTAGAAATAGCAAAATATATACAAACAATAGCAAAAATATTCATAGTTATAATATAGCTATGACATGAGACTAACACAAAATCAAATAAGTATAAAAATAGATGTATACTCAATAATGCAGCATTAACTTGTGCATTAATAACATATAATATATAAATAAGCTTTGGCATTTGTATAAATCCTAGAGGATATGCTAA
Source organism: Antechinus flavipes (assembly GCF_016432865.1). NCBI lineage: Eukaryota > Metazoa > Chordata > Mammalia > Dasyuromorphia > Dasyuridae > Antechinus > Antechinus flavipes. Next base: position 173,163,147 of record NC_067401.1, read on the forward strand.
GATGTCCCTCCATATAGATTAAATCAATCTGGTCACTGACTAAATAATCTTAACTTTTTTACAACCTATTGACTTAATTATTTCTGCATCTGTACTAGTTAATATCTTGGGCTGACAATCATAGACCTCATAGAAACTATTGTTGTGTCTACCTAAATCTGAACTTGAAGATTTCTAGTTAAGATAACATGACATGGCCTAAAAGAGCCTGCATTCCTCTTAAATACTCTAACAAAATTCTAAAATGACACTCAAAGGAATGATGATAAAGAAAATCAGAGAATTGACTTTAAGCTCTGCCCTCGTGTCCAGGACTTCACAGTCACACACAGTCAAAGCTTTGGCATGCTTGAAGTGGAGACAAACCAGAAGAGTCAAAAACAGCATCCAAAAAGCCTGAACTATGGTAAGAGACAGGCCAGATCAGTACTCAGATCTTTTTTTTTAGTTAACAAATATTTATTAAGCACATGCTATGTACCTGACTCTAAGATAAAATACTCCTCCCAAAGTCTCTTATTTTATTGAGGGCTCACACATGCAACCAACTCTTCATTTCTTACCATTTGTACCCCTTGGATTCAACTCTACCACCATCATACTTCCTTGTGCTTTTGTCCTTCATTTTCTTTTTGCCTTTTTAATTTTTTCCCCCAAGGCAATTGGGATAAAGTGACTTGCCCAGGATCACACAGTTAATAAATATCAAATGTCTAAGGTCATATTTGCACTCAGATCCTCCTAACTCCAGGACCAATGCTCTATACATTGAGCCATCTAGCTGCCCTAATTTTCCTTCATTTTCAAAGAGGACCATGACATCAGGGAAGTGATACCATGACATGTAAGTGAATTGGATTTAAGTGAGATAGGGTTGTGCAAAGTCACTAGCCTCACTGATACTACAGTAGGAGACAGGGTAGACCAGTATCCAGGAAGCACAGCATCCAACCATCCCTAATCATAGCAGAATACAGGGTCAGGGTAGTATCTGAGAAGTAAAGAATCTGGGGTTTGGAATAGGCCCATTAGCAATACAATCAACAACATCTGGTTGGGGATTGTCATGGATGGATGGATGGAGCCTATTCCCAATAAAAAAATTTGCAAGGAGACAGAAAATAGGGCAAGACCAGAATGTGAGCTAAGTGATCAGGAGACTGAGCTTGAATCATTTCCTGTAGAGAGCAGGTCTAAGTATTAGCCACCATATCTAGAACTGCAAAGGCAATAGCATCTCAATTACAAAGTGAACAGAACCAAACAGGATTCCAAAAATACTGGAGCAAATACTGGGACTGCAAAGTCTGACCCAAGGGTAAGATCATATCCAGAAACCAAGGCTTGAAGGACAAGAAAAGAGAATAAGTTGACAACATTTTTAAAACAGTAATAAAACTTAAAAGAAACCCAAGAAGCAAATCACAGAGAATAAAGTAACTCCATAAGAAACAAACCTGAAAACTGATAAAGAAATGTATGGAAAAACTATAGTAAGTGAATTCTTTCTACACAAAACCACACACACAAAAAAGTCAATCAAAAATCATGAATAATAGAAAAGGAAGTTCTCATCGAAACCTGCAGTAAAGATCCTATCAAGGAGACTAACCCAGGGAGAGCATAAATGAATCAGACATGTAATTGTGTAGCATGTCAGGTTTCTGGGTCCAGAGGCAACAAAATCAGAGCCTGTCACCTCCCATAGAAAATGTTGTGTAAGTCAGAAAGCCTCACTGTAGCCAGAAACTTAAAGCAGGGACCTTGAAAGCCACCAGGACTGGAGATAATCAGAGAGAACATACTACTGCTGATACTGGGAACTCTGAACTCAGAACTCTGAAAATTTAGTTTCATGAATGTCAAAGATCCAAGGAGGGGTTAACTTTGTCTGAAGTCATCAAACAACAGTGAGTGAAAAGTGAAACTTTAGAGACAACATAAATCCTGGTCACCTGGGCTACAATTGATAGGGAGGGGGAAAATGGACTTTTCTTCCTTCCTCTCATCAATGACAAGGATTACTTTATCCTGGAAAATAGAGGGTGACTCACCAACCAAGTATGAAGAGAAGGAAAAGACAATTGTCCCAAACAAGCTTTGCGGCTTCATGATCCATTACCTCCATTTGTAGTTAATCTCACTTTGTCTATGCTTTTTCCAATATATTCTTGTCCATACTTCTACTGAAGTCCATATCCCAGATGATAACCTCTAGTCATTATTCATATCTTTGCTTGGGCAGTCTATAATGTAGTTCTGGCTGAGTAAAATCCAGACTTTCAGGACCCATTTAAGGACCCCATTTCCATGGTCATTCTTCTTTAAAAAAAAAAAAAAAAAAAGTGGACCCAGTGTTATAATATTAGTGATAGAAGATTACATTCTCCAGCATGTTGTAGGTAGAAAGTACATAGCATCAGGAATATATCAAGTAAGTCCATTGAATGAAAAAGTAAAAATTAAAAGAGTGAAGATAAACCATGTATGTGGAGTAAATCTGGACCCACAGATGCAACCAGGAAGGAAAAAGGGCTTGACTATCATCAAGAAGTTGGGAACCTGGTCAAAACTGAGTAGAAAAGAGAAAATCTGATGTAATGGAAGTGGAACAATTATAGCTACATGAAGCATTTATTCTCCCCCTTGCGATGAATTCCTATTAGGAGAATGTAGAAACTAGAAGGGGTGGGAAAGGAGGAAGACAGACTAAAGTTATTCATTATGACCGGTGGCCAGTAGCTAATCTCAATTGTATTATGTGATTGGGGCTAAGATACTCTTTTTGTGTTCAGTACATGATTTGAAGTCGCTTAGTTGAATTTATTACCAATCAAAACTAAACTCCATTGGATGGAGTGCCTTGTTTTGTTTTACTTCAGAACATAGTAGAATGATCCTAGGAGTAAGTTAAAATGAGCCAGATTTCGATTTCTCCAATTATGGAATGAGAAAAAAAAAATGAAACAGAGAGGAACAAAGATAAGAGACATTGAGACAGAGATAGAGAGACTGAGAAAAAGATTGAATGTTGTTATTTAGAATTACTACAGAAGAACTTGTTCTGTTTCTGCAGAAGTAGAGGGTTTTAAGATCCTCATTTAAACATCTGATTTTCACAAAAAAAGTAGCAGTACTGGAGCCTTTCTCTGAAGTTCAGGTATTTCTTATTTGTGCTCTATAGACTATTACAGTTGCCTTTTATTCATCTTTTTTCTCATTTGTTTCCAAGGTTACCTTCTTCTGGAGAATGACAGTCTAAAAAAAGTTAATATGAAGCCTGAATGATTTGAACCCATCAAGCCCCATTCTTCTACCTAACCTCAGATGAATAGGATAAAAAGTAAAGATGCTGTATTGTAACCTGATACTTGTTTCTTTCACTTTTGTTTCCTCCATTGTATCTTACTACATTCTTATATCATTTTGAATCTCATTGATATTTATCAGTCCCCTCAGTACCCACATTTTTTCTTCCTTTGTCTCAGGGGATGTGGTAATCCTTCTTGAAAAAGTCAGTCCTCACTATGCCCTTGATTCTATCCCTTCCCATTTCTAGCAGAAGCTTTTCCCTTTTAATCATCCCCTCTCTCCTTAGTTTTCAACCTCTCCACATCTACTGATTTCTTTCCTATTAGCTATAACATGACCAGAACATCTGCAATATTGCTGTTACTTTGTATATGGCACATTTCACTTTGCATCAGCTCAAAGAAGTCTTTCCAAATTTTTCTGAGCACATCCTGCTCATTTTTTATAGCACAATAGTATTCCATAATTTATTCAGCCATTCCCTAATTGATGGGCATTCTCTTAATTTTCAATTCTTTGCCTCCAGAAAAGGGCTGCTAAAAATATTTTTTGTATGTATAGGTTTTATTTTTTTTTTTTTTCATTTTTAAAAATCTCTTTTGGGATATAGACCTCGTTAATAGTGATATTGCTAGATCAAAAGACATGCATGATTTTATAGACCTCCGAGTACAATTCCAAATTACTCTTAAAAAATGGTTGAATCACTTCACAACTCCCAACAATGCATTAATGCATTATTTTCCCCATATTCCCTTCAACATCTGTCACTTTCCTTTTCTGTCTTATTAGTCAATCTAATAGATGTATGGTGGTACTTCAGAATTGTTTTAATTTGTACTTCTCTAATCAATAGTGAATTAGAGCACTTTTTCATCTGGCTATAAATAGCTATGATTACTTCATCTGAAAACTGTTCTTATCTTTTGATCATTTAGCAGTTGGGGAATAGCTCCTATTTTTATAAATTTGACTTAGTCTCTATATGTTTGAGAAATAAGGATTTTACCACAGAAACTTGTTTCAAATTCACAGTTAACCCCCTATTCTATTCTCCCTCTCTTTTCATCCTGTCCCTCCTCAAAAGTATTTTGCCTCTGATTACTCCCTCCTCCTCCAATCGGCCTTCCCTTTTATCAGTCTATCCCCTTATCCACTTCCTTGCCTATCCTGAAAGGTAAGATAGATTTCTATACCTGAGTGTGTATGTTATTTCTTCTTTCAGCCAGTTCTGATGAGAATTAAGGTTCATTCACTCCTGTTTACCTTCCCATTCTTCCCCTCCACTATAAAAGCTTTTGCTGCCTCTTTTATCCGTAGTTTCCTCCATTCTCCCCTCCCTTTCCCTTTCTCCTAGTACATTTCTCTCTTACCCCTTAATGATGAAATTAATTTTTTAAAGATATCATTCCTTCACATTCAACTATGTCTTTTTCTATATATATATGTCTTCTAATTGCCTAGTAATGAGAACTCGAGTTACAAGTATCATACCCCTATGTAGGAATATAAACAGTTTAACCTTATTAAGTTCCTTATGATTTCCCTTTCCTGTTTACCTTCTTTTGCTTCTCTGGAATCTTGTATTTGAAAATCAAATTTTCTATTTAGTTCTTGTTTTTTCATCAAGAATTCTTGAAAATCTTCTATTTCTTTGAATGTTAATTTTTTCCTCTGAAGGATTAGACTCAGTTTTTCTGGGTAGGTGATTCCTGGTTGTAATTCTAGTTCCTTTGCTCTCCAAAATATCACATGCCAAGCTTTCTGATTCTTTAATGTAGAAGAATCTTGTGTTAACCTGATTGTGGCTCCATGATATTTGAATTATTTCTTTCTGGATACTTGCAATATTTTCAGGTCACTGGACTTGGAGTCAGGAAGATTTAGTAACCTGTAATAAGTCATTTAATCCCTCTTTGTCTCAATTTCCTCATCTTTAAAATGAGGAATTGTATTCCTAGTTGCCTCTAAAGTCCCTTTCCAATCTAAAATTAGATCATAAAAGCCAATTATCTCACTGTTATTACCTTTTATTTTTATTTTCACAGTCAGACTTGTAGAAAAAGCTGGCTTTACTGTTTAACTCTGCTTTTTCATCATCTACTATATTCTCAACCCCTTATAATTTGGTTTTCATTTTTTATACTCTATACAAAGTCATTAATCTTTTTATTGATGTAGAACATCTTCTGGGGCCATTTTTCCAATTTACACTTGGGTTTTTAAGTTGATTCCCCCAAGAAACAACTACAGCTAATCTTGAGGTTCTAGGATTAATCTTGTAGAGTTTTATGGATAATGTACACACACTACACATTTCTAGCACTATAACTCAGTAGTCCCCACTGGTATGATTTCAATAACAGCCAATTGACTTGATTAGTCTTTAGTCAGTCAGTCAATAAACATTAAGCATCTACTATTGCCAGGTACTGTGCTGAATACTGGAAATGCAATGAAAGACAAAAGACAATTCCTATGAAAGGAGATAACAGGTTAGAATTATATATATTTAACGCCCTCCTCCCCCCCCTTTCTCTTCCCTTCTTATTCTCTTATTCCTTCCCATACTAATTATTGATGGGGGTGGGGAGGGGCACGTGGCGCGCGTGGGGGGCACAAGTTTTGTTTTTTTTTTTTTAGTTCAAAAACAGCAAAGTTGCTGTCACTGGTTGATATCCCACAGGCCTACCTGTCTGCCTGTTCACCAAAAACAAGTTACATAAAAGTCAATTGCAAATACTAATAGAGTGAAAACCCATTTAATGGAACAAATAATGAAGAGAAATTGGAGAATTCATATAAATAAGAACATATAAGAAAATAGTGAAAGAATTCAATTAGAGACAGCAAAGCCAAGAGGCTCTGATATTATTCTAGAGTGAACTCCCTTGAAATCTCTAGGGAGGCAAGCTAAAATCTGGGATATGCTGAACTAGTTTTCCTTTATATGTCTGCCTTCCAAAGTTTTTTCCCCCAATTGGTCTGTCTCTGGATAAAGCAGAAATGAAGAATGTCTTCTCTATAAAGTTCTCCTTGTAATCTCCACTAAATTAGTCTTCATGCCTAAGAGCAGTTGACAGAAATCCTCAGGCTTGAGACCTGGGTTATATCTGTTGAGTTTTTCCCCCAGATACATATGTTTAATTAACAATGCAATAACATTTCTATTTACCTGGCTATCTGACTATATTAAACTGGGAATCTGATAAATCTTCCATTCTGCAATGAATTTAAAAATATGATTATTGCATTTCCTGTAGAAGACTGGTGAGTCCTCTTTGTTCACCCTCGGTTAATTTTTTTTTTTTTTTGAAGTGGGATAAGGATCTGGACACTTGATTTCATTCATAGGTGCAGAAGATGGAAACTCTTCCAGTGCAGTTTTGCAACTAATAACTACTATGTGTCCATGACCAGTATCATGTAGAAAATAGTTTGAGTTGCTGAATAGTTAAGTGATACTAAAACAGCTGGTATAAATCAAGAAACAGTATTGGAATCCAAGTTTTCTTGGTTCCAAAACTTTTATGCAGTCATGCTGCCTCTTTTCATGTCATTAGAGTGGCTAAATGTTAAGTTACATACTTTCAAAACTAAAACTGACAATTAAAAGCAGCAAAATTCCCAATGGAGATGGTTTGTCCAAAAGGATGAAATATTTCTTTTAAAAGCATTAATTTCTCAATTTTCCTTTGAACCAGCAAGCACTGCTTTTGTATTTCCAAATCCTTAATTGGGAAACTTTGTTTTGTGCCAATTCAGTGAGATCTGTTTACAAGTAATTTGAAAAGTTCCCAAACTTTTGTGTAATTTGGGCTTTGTGAAAGGTTTTAGGAATTTGACATTAAGAGAAACAAGCTGAATTTAAACTGATCCACACTAAACATCTTCCAGTGATTCCACAGAAAAAAAACACATTATTTCTCTTTGTGTGCTTACAAAACATCTTTAAGAAGGGAAGATTCAAAAGAAAATACATCACAGAGAATGTAGTTGAATAAGGCCAGGCATTCCAAACATAATGTGAAAAAACTATTAGAAGTCAATTTTTATCCTGTCTCCTTTATAAAATGAAAGGAGGTGGGAAGAGGTGAGTAGTTAGATTAGATGATCCCTAAGGTCCTTTTTAAATGTGGCACTTAAATGAAGAAAAGATTTAAAGCAAAATGCTGGCTGTTAAGGAAGTTCTTAGAAGTCTTTTCATTTTTGTCTTACACTGTTAGAAAAACAGAATATAGAGGCAGCTAGCCCTGAAGTTAGAAGGAGAGGACTTGAGTTCAAATACAACCTCAGATATTTAATATACTTCATAGCTGTATGATTTAGGGCAAGTCACTTGACCCCAATAGCCTTACCAAATAAACAAAATAAACAAAAAAACAAATGTACCTCCTTTCACTAAAAGAGAAGCTTAGCAAAGCAATTTTTAAATTAAATATACAGCTTTAAAAAATTAATGCAAAGAAATTTTTTCCTTGTTAACTGAAGAGGTCAATTAAGCAATTTAATTGAGCCAGATTATGTTCAGAAAAGAGAATACTATTATGGACAAACCCTTAAACATGGTCATATGAGATCAATTTGAATGTACTGTCTCCTCTCCACTCTATTATCCTATCTGGATTTTCTTCAGTAAAGTTCTTCGACCCTTTCCTAGATCAAAAATTTTGCTGTGTGGTCCTTTTTTGGGAAAAATAAATGAACCCACAACTCAAGATGGATATGTAGCATTGGCTTCCTAATATTAGAATGTAATAGCTTCTAATTTGTTCACTGGCTACTAACTTTCCAACTGCAAACATAGCCATGTTGTAAGAAAAAAAATCACCCTCCACCTTTCCTTTTTTTTCACTCTACTAACCCTCTCTCTCACAAAGATGTTAGGGTAGCTTAGACATTTAATTTTAAGAAATATATAAGGAAGGAACTGAAAGCATATTTTACAAGTTCTTTCAGTTCATACTGATGTTAAGGCAAGTCTGATACTTTCTAAGGGGAGAGTGTGTACAGTTAGACAAATTATGCATAACGTGAAGCAGATCATCAAATCATAACATCCTACCCCCTAAACTCCATCACACAGCTATACCAGATCCTCAACTAAATTAAAAATGAATCTTTTTGATGCCCCGTTTACATCTTAGTCTTAGAAGCTGCTATTTGCCCTAAGTACTAGTAGCAAAGGAGTCATTTTTCAAGACAGTGGTTCTTTAACAACTGAAGAAACAGGATCCTGATCACAGTGGGTCAGGACTTCATTCTGATAAATGGAAAAAAAGAATCATGACCAGTTTTGTTAAATACCAATGAATCTACACCCATTATTAATCTCTTAAGACAGAGAGAACTCTGAAACTATTAAAATGAAGTGGAACCCAAAGATATTATTTTTGGGAGGTAGCATCTAGAAGTGAGAAGCAATTTTTAAAACAATCAGTTTCTTCACTCATTTCCACTAGGATTTCCAAACTTTAATTTAGGCAGGCTAAATCCAGTCAAGAAAGAAATACTTTTTTTTCTTTAAACAGTTCACATTTATTATTGATAACAATAAAAAAATCTTTTAAAGACTAGCAGTATCTTATTACCAAGAGTGAGGTAATATGTTTATAATCATTTACAGAATTCGATATGTAAATAATGAATTCAGGAAGAAGGGTAGACTAAGACTAAAAATACAGGGGAGAAGCCAAAAAAATCATCAGTGCCAGAAAAAAGCAAAATGAAAGCAGTATCACACTTTGGGGATAAGGGAAGAGGCAAAAAAGCAAAATTATATAGGCATATTGCAAACTGCATAATCAGGTTATGTTTGTCACATCAGGTCTCTTAAAGGGAGAATTAGATCTTACTTTCCTCATGAATAAACCTTGTAAGCATTTGTGTAGCAATGGGCTTTGGGCTCTTAAAGACATATTAAATTCTCATGGAAAAAAGACATGTCACTTTTGAGCCAACTTAAAATGGCCACAATTCAAATAGCTCTAGAAACATCTCTGGGCAGATGTAGATTGTTGAATGAAGCACTTTCTTTGCAGCTGTCAGCAAAATCGCCATCTGAGACAAACATAAGGAGAGAAAGAAGAGAAGAGAGGACCATCTTCAGGTCCTTATAACTTGGAAAACAGGAAGCACTATCTGGAAGCAACACAAATGCCACTGAATTAAATAACCCTTATCATGCTTTCTGAAAACATCATTCTGGTGCCAATATTAAGTTCATCCTATGAAAGGCAACACAACTAAAGTCTAGAAAAGCAGGCAATTAACATAAAAGCCAAAGAATTCTTTCAGGGCATACACTAGTTTTGGAAGAACTTAATTAACTGATGTTGGGAAGGCTGGACTTCTCAGTCATGTGCTATTTTTTCCTCCCTCCCTTACCCGTTGACCCAAAACAACACCCACACATATACCTACACACACACCAATGCCCTTTGGACAAAAAGACAGCCCAATTGATACCTTAATAAATTTGTTGTTGTTGTTGTTGTTGTTTTTTAATGCAGTCCAGAACTGACACACATATAATGAACTTTTTAGGTTTTGGCACAATTTCTAAAAACATCACAAAAGCATTCTTTCAACATCTTCATTAATGAGGCTTCTCCAGTTTCACTTTAGGACACATTTTTAAGTTACCTGCTTTTTCCACAATAGGATTATATTAAAGAAAGGCATGATTGTTGTTTTTGTCCTTGAGAATTTAAGAGAAAAAAC